>NC_067284.1:99920045-100223075 GCF_020740795.1 Apus apus | reverse complement strand
TGTTTATTTTCTGTCTGGAAATACCAGGGCTTGATAAATGAGAATACCCTGTGTGTGGGGGGCGTTCATAGGTGTAATATCGGAACTCTTAAAGTGATTCCCAAATGCTGAATGTTCAGTTTTAATGTTTGTGTTTGATGTGTTGCTTTAGGAAAAGTTACTTGTTTCTCTTAAAGACTTAGTGCTTTCTGAGATAATCAGATAATGAGAAGTTAACATCTTCTCTCCTTGTGTCACCCAGGGAGAATGCCATGTTGGAATACCTGAAGATTGCTCAAGACTTGGAAATGTATGGAATCAACTACTTTGAGATCAAGAATAAGAAAGGAACTGACCTTTGGCTGGGGGTTGATGCTTTGGGGCTCAACATCTATGAAAAGGATGATAAGTAAGGCACTTTTTTTCTTCTCTGATCTCCCAGGGTGAGGGCTGGTGGGAGAGCCAAAGGACATTTCTCATTTACAGGATCAGGGCAAGGCTGAGAACTTGCTTGTGTTCCACTTTTGGATCAGTAGGTGAAGCTGTGCTAGGAAGTGAACTTTCACATCATTTAAGCTTTCCTGACTTTCCTGACCTTTGTAGCCTGACCTAGTAATGCTACTTTACTGTATAAAGAGAGATGTCAGTCGAACAACACCATCTGGTAAACTGTGCACAGTTGACTCCCAACCCTGAACTAAAGAATTTCCCAAGATTTTCCTTGAGTCAGGTTGCCAGGGATGCCAGCAGTAGATGCAACACAAGAACCTAGAGAGGCTACCATGTCTGCAGAGTGTTTGCACATCTAAGGCCATTCCTATACTGAAGTTAATTATAGATGTATGTACAGTTGCCCAGTTTTGAAGAAGACAGATTATGGGGTGGATACGAAACCAAAGCCAGATAACACCCAGGACCCAGGGAGGAGTTAACCTATGTAGTTACCATGACTGAGAAATGAAATGAGGTCTTGCTGAGGTACACAAAGTTTTAATCAACCCTCCTGGTAAAGGCAGAGCCATTATTAATTGGATAGTAGGTGGGAAATGATAGACGACTACATCTATAAATAAACATAAAAGGAAGATGAGAACAGCTGTGTCTAAGCCTGCTAGTCTCTTCTAATATTCCACAATTGAAGGGTTGAAGGGGAGATAGAATAGACATTTTTTAGATGAGGAGTTGCTGTCTAGACTGTTGGGTTTTTTTCCCACCCTGCATTCCATGTCTTGGTTTCATGTCACTTATCTATAACAGACTATCAATGTAGTACAGAAGGGATTTCACCTGTTCTGCATCTTTGCCTCCAAAAAGCTTTGAATGCAACCCAAATATTAATTGGAACTCTCCGGAGGTTCTGTTAAGATGGCAAAGAGAAATGCAGTCTTTTCTGCAATGCTAATATGTGCTGTCACGCAGAAAACAAGGAGTGTCACTTGAAAGAAAAGTAGTTTCGCTCATGTAATACTTCAGTCTTGAATGACTAGTCTTGCTATGTAACCATGGTCACCCAAACAGGTTTTTCGAGCTGCAGAAGCAGACAGAATATAGCCATCGACTGTAAAGAGCTATCAAGAGCATTTGCAAAACAAATACAGTGCTGGAATAAACTGCTTGTTTCTGCTGTAACTCTTGCTACTATGTAATTAAGTCTTTAGAGTAGATAGGAGGACAAGAAAATAGTCATGTGTACCTCACCTCTGACTTGTACGTGCAAAACTTGGGAACTGGAGCAAAGGTGAAAAGGCAAATACTTCATTGTTCAAGTTCAACCTGTGGAAAATGAGATTGTGCTATAGGTGTGTGAGCCTCTATACTGCAGTGTCCTGCTTCTAGCTATTTTCAAGAGTTGTTTGATTTTTTTACTGCATTAAGAGAAGAATCTTTATTATAACTTATTAATAAAAGTGAATTATCTTAGTTGTCCACCATACTGTATTATCTAGGGTTGAAGCTAATATGGTGGAGGCTGAAGTCATTGATTAATCTTAGTCGAATAAAGTAATTTTCTTTACAATTCTTACTTAAATGTTACACAGGCACTGTTGCATAATCTCCCAGTTGAGTTAAAGATGAGGGGATGGTAAGTTCTGAAGAGAATGTTTTATTCTCAACGTCTGGTTTTAAATGAAGTAAGCTTGGGATTTTTAAGCCTGGGCCCAGTGAACTCGTGCTATGTAGTAGCTTTCTGTCTCTGTGACAGAGTCACGTTATTCCCAAATGGACAGCTTTTTTCCTTAAGCATGGAGCTCCTTAAAGAGGATTACTACAGTTGACCGTGATGACAAACATTTTTCTAAGTACTAAGCGTGAAATACTTGTGTCTTCAAATCATTTGCTAGAAGTAATGGTCAGCACTTCAGTGTGTCAGACGCATGTATTGGAGGGGTTAGATGATAACCCTAAGATTGCTTGTTGGTGTTATCACTTATGTAAGAGACTCTTCTTGATCGTTAACGGCTATTCTAGAGATTATACCTTGCCTTGATAAGAGCAGAATAAAGTAATAATATTGTGATACTAAACATTGATATTTGGTTGGGGGGAATTAAAGAAATGAGTCAAATATGCAAGTCCTTGTAATACTAGAACTTGCTGCAGAGCTGGGCAGGTATATAAGGGTGAAGTACTGGAACGACTTGGAAACATCTGATCTCATGGATAACTTGATGCTTTTTATATGCAAGCGTCTGGAGAAATTAAAGCAAAGGAAAATCTCAAATGATTAGTGAAGCTTAAAGAAGTAATTTTAAAGAAACATACAGACCTGAATTCCTAAGCAGCAAGGAAGAGCTGGGAAGTCTGACTCTTGCCCTCTGCTCCGTAGGGGAGCTTTCCAATAGGAGAGGGCCACATGGCACAGCCCCTTGCAACCAAGGTGTATAGTTCTGCTTTCCAACTAGTGGGATAGGCCAAAAGAGCAGTTTGCATGGAAGGAAAGAGCAGGGCTCTTTGTTACTTGCCTTGCCTGTAATCTAGGGGAGGAAACAAAAGACCAGAAGTCTGCTTCTGCCAATTGTGTTTGTGCCTGCCCAGCACTGCAGAAGCAAAGGCAGCATGGAGGTAACTGGGCTAGCTGTGACACTGCAGGGTAGACTTCTATGTGGGAGCTAGAAGGTGTGGGGAGCAGCCAAATTACTTTGGCTTCTGCCCCCCATGATATATGACAAGCCTCCTGGAAGCACAAATTTTAGGCCCTGATTTCAAAGAAATTAACTTAAAGCAGATGTTTGGTAAAGCTGAGTGTGTGGCCTTGGTAGAAACCATCCCTGTTGCATTTGGTGGCTGGCCAACATGAAAAGAGTCTCTGTAAGGGAGCTAACTGGGCTTCTTCCCCTGTTCCCTGTGGGTTTTTTGTTCAGCTGCTGTTTTCTATCTCTTGGGAGAGCTGTGTGAAGCGTTGCATCCTGCTGAGTCTGTGTGTATAGAAGCAATGTGGGGAAAAAATATGTTAATTGCAGCATCTCCTAAAGTATTTCACTTCTTTCCAGGCTGACTCCAAAGATTGGGTTCCCTTGGAGTGAAATCAGGAACATCTCCTTCAATGACAAGAAGTTTGTTATAAAGCCTATTGACAAGAAGGCACCAGTAAGTATTTCTAGAATAGTTTCCTGGATACTGCATATGAACAACTAATACTGTTTCATCTCAAACTAGTCTTTGCAGTGGAGAAAACTGCAGATATTCTAGATGCAAAACTAGCCTTAGTATTTAGGTTGTATTTAGAGCTGTCTGTTCCTCTGTGCAACATAAAGAAAGGGCTTATGGAGGTATCTAACATGGAGAAAGACAAGGATTTAACAACTGCAGAGTCCCTTTATTCTTCTAGCAAACTAGGTAGCCTTATGCTTAAATCTTAATTCTAGTTCTGTGAGTCTTCTGTGCAGCCAGATTATACTGACACTAGTCTCCTCATTTCTTTCAGTGCATGGAAACTGGTGGGTAACTGTTGTTGTTGTTCATTAAAACAAATGCCACAAAAATCATTCAAATGCTTCTGCAAAACCACATGGATACCTGTGGCTCCCAAACTTAATGTTCACTGCTTGCTTCCACGCTACTGAAAGAGTAAAAGTCAGTAAAGGATTATGGTGTTCATTGACTTTTTTGAATACTGGCTTAAATGGCAAGGATGGGTTTTCTGTTGAGGACTGGAATGTAGCTACCAGTGACTGTTGTTATTCAATACTTAGAAACATGTTTCCAGAGTTATTTTAGTGAATTAGCAACTTACTTTGACCTATTGAGAAAATAAAGTGGAATAACTGGTATAGGTGGATCTTATTCTGTCAGTCTTGTGAAACTATTGGAATAGTTTGAGAAAGGCCCCCTCTTCTTCTCTTTCCCCACCCCAGTACTTGTCCTTGGTGAGTAAGTACAGCCCTGAGAAATAATAAGCAGTTAGGCTTTGACAAAGAGTGATGGCTTATAAATCTCTGTAACAGAAAAAGATCCTCCCAGTCATTTAAAGGATACCAATGCACAGTGTGCAGCAGGGCTTTCTTCCAGGTAGCAGCCTGGGTTTCTGGGGAGAGGATTTTTCTGTGATACTGTTAGTGAAAGCCAACAGAACTCCAGAGATACGAAGCTGATTTCTGTCAGGCATGCTTTTCTCCATAAAATGCCCTCTTGAACATGTTGTACACATTACAAAATATTAATTTTCTGTTTATAGATCACAGCTTTCTACCCACTCCTCAACAGTAAATCTGACTGAGTTTGAAATGGGAGACTGGCAAGAGGCTGATACAGAAAAGTGCTAACATTGAAAACCTCAGTTATGTTTCCTCCCAAAATGTCAATTGTCCCTTTCAACCTGGGTGGTGGTATATTTAAAGCTATGTGTGAAAGAAGAATTTATTTGGATGCTGACTCTGAGCGTTCAGGAGATTGTCTGGATCTCTTCATATGCTTGTGTCTCCTTTTAAAAAGACAAGTATTATAACTACAGCAGAATATTCAGTCCACCTGTGATGTGAATTGGAAGCTCCCCTTTAATTTGGAGGATTCTAAATGTCAGTGTTTAAATGGACACTAACATAATGGGTAGAGTCCTGTGGCATCTTGCCCAGAATAAGCTTTTTAATTTTCAGGCCAGTCTGCCCACTTCCTTTAACATCTTCAGCACACTATCTTTAAAATATCAAGCTGCAATGCTCCCAGTTGCAGGATACCAGGGAGAGGCTGGAGAGGAAGAAGGGAGGGGAGCCTTTTATGTTCTTATGCAAACGTTTTGTCCTTTGGTTATGACCTTAAATGACAAAGGCAACTACTGTCCATGCCCTCAGTATTTCCTTCCATGTAAGTCAGCCTTGCCTCAGGGTAGAACCTGTTCATTTCAAGGTACACAAGCTGTTTGTTTTTAAGATTACTTGTCAGAAATAAGAGGTTAGATGGATGGCTCACAGGTAGAGTTGACAGTGTCAGACCTGTGCAGCTCAGAATGGCTCTGGCAGGATTTATTGGGGAAGCACAACACAGGATGCTGGTGGCCTCTTTTGCAGTCAGTATGTGAATTAGGAAAATGCATGGAAGAAAACAAGTGTTTATGAGTGTATTCATGTTCATTTTAATAGTACTTGCACAGCCTTTCATTGCTTCTAGAGTGACTTCTAGTTTTCTCAGAGATAGCCACAACCTGTGCTTCTGAGCAATTAAAAACATGGTCACTGCTGCCATGCAGAAGTGTAGAGCCTCTGTCCCCCTTTCTCATTTCCAGCCCTTCCAACAGGGAGGCAATCCACAGGAGAGTCATTCTAAGGAATGGGTGCTGGTTACAGGAGTAGTGTGGCAACCTTCCCACTGCCCATATCACCTTCCACATAGTACACAAAAAAAGGCACAAAGGTGCAGCAGAGTTTATTCACTGTGTAAGTTCAGACTGCATTGTAAACATGTATGGTTGTGAACTCAAAAACCATCAGGCAGGTAATAAACTTGGCCCCATGTATCCCTTTCTTAGCAGATTTACTTCTAGGAGATCAGGTGTGGTGTATAGTTTCTGTAAAAGTCTAATTATAAGACATAATAATAAATTTGGGGCAGTTCTTTTTGAAAAACCAGAAAATTTAGAATATCTTGTGTTATTTTATTGCCTGCAACCCAGCATTCAAAATAACCTGTATGTTTGGTCGTTCAAAAAAAAAAAAAAAAGCTTTCATTTGAGACTCTTGTAACAGCCTGGGCCAAGTTAACTAGGAAATGCCATGGAGAGGAAAAGAATGAAATTGGAAGGTATTTCTTCTCTTTCTCTGAAAAAACACAGATGGTGCCTTGAATTTTTATTCAAATAGGTCAGAAAATTCTGTGGAATTACTTTAATAGTCTGCAACACATTTTTAGTTTCATACTTTATCTTTCAGTCACAAAACCATGCAAACTTAACAACTAGTTAATACTAGAGGTCTGTGAGTTGCCCAGATGGTTACCTGCCAACCCAGAACTTTCTGCAGCATTTCCAGACTCCACAAAATCTTTTCCAAATGGAGATTTGTTAATTTTCTCTAAAAGCTACTCTTTTTCTAAAAGAGTAACTTGTCAATTCTATGTAGACTTCAAGTGGAGAATACAAATAACAGTTGTTTTGGCGTCAGTTGATGTTGGCAGTCCCTGCTGCTGTATTTAAGAGGCCTGTGTATGTGTCTCAACTACAGTGTAATTAGTGGCAAGATGATGCCTGCAGCTAGTGGGGAGAAGAGAGAGCACATGTGGAAAACTGACTGTGTGCTGTCTGTCTTCTAGGACTTTGTGTTTTATGCCCCTCGTCTGAGAATTAACAAGCGGATCCTGCAGCTCTGTATGGGCAACCACGAGCTGTACATGCGGCGCAGGAAGCCTGACACCATTGAGGTGCAACAGATGAAAGCCCAGGCCCGGGAGGAGAAGCACCAGAAGCAACTGGAAAGGTGAGCGTGAGTATGGACAGCAGGGATGGGGTGGCAGAGAAGAATGACACTGAGCTGCCAAGGTTCAGCAGCAGGTAATGTGGGTTCCGCTTAGGCAAGGCCATGAGCTGTCCCGCCTTGGCGAGGTGCATGTGAAGCCCCAGAGCTCTGGCATGTGGGTGTGGACTTGGGACATCCTGCAGCAGGACCCTAAGTGTTGCTCTTCTGACTCTGACCTGTGGCCACATAGTCTGCTGTCCTGTTTGCAGTCTGTTTGCAGAGTTGCAAGGAAATATGCAGGTAGAGGCACACTAGGCTCTAGTGTGGTGGTGCACACCTAGAAAGGGCTTCTCCTGAGTCTTGAGTGTTAGAACCTGATTCATGTGTTGGACCATGGAATGGTTGGGAGTAAGGGAGAAACCCTCACAGGGAGGATGTGTGTACACTGTGAAGAGAGAAGGGACTGGGGAAGGAAAAAGGATTAGCAATTCCATTACACTTCTACCACTGGCTGCACATTGCTTATTATTCAAGAAATTATGCTGCTCTTCTCCTGTATTTGTGCTTGTTTTGCTTGTTTTTCTTCATCCCCTCAGTGCTCTTGTTTTTACACCTAGACTTTCCTTATGACAGAAGTAACAAAGTTAAATCTTCTCTGCTGTGCAGTACAGAGTTTGGTTTTCTTTCTCTGAATCTATGTGGTGTTACTAAATTTCTGTGGCAGGCAACAAAAAACCAAAAAATTTAATGAAATGCAGTATCCAAAACTGACCAAAGTTCGAACGTGATGAAGGAACAGGCTGTTTGTGTATTTCTGTTTTTTGGCTCTTGTTTTATGGTGGTTGCTTCCCGTTGAACTGCCTAGAGAGATGCCCAGCCAACTTTCTTGCCTTGCTGTAGTTTAGGTCTGAAAGTGAGCTCCAAGCATAAAATCTATTTCTAACAGGCAACAACTGGAAAATGAAAAGAAGAAAAGGGAGACAATTGAGAGGGAGAAAGAGCAAATGTTGAGGGAGAAGGAGGAGCTGCTGGTGAGGCTACAAGAATATGAGCTGAAGACTCAGAAAGCAGAGAAAGGTAAAGTACTTGTACAGGCTGACCAGATCACATGTACTGTGCTCCCTAGAAGGGTGATATGGGTCCCTGCCTACACCAAGCCTGAGTCTGGTGACACTGGGATCCATTGGCAAGGCTCACCAGTATCTGCCTATACAGATAAATACATACATGTTGCATGCACTGCTGAGATCATCCAAAGAGTGAAAGTAGCATAAAATCTGGTGGTTGTATTTGGGAATAGAAGGGCACGACTGTTGCCAAGAGGGTTTTAGTAGTAGAGCCTCTTCCAGCAGTGAGCAAGAATTCACCTTGCAAGTACTTTTAACTTAACCCCTAAAAAAAAAAGTACTTTTTGAACAAGTCTTTCAAGTGACACAGAAGCTTCTGTTTCAATGCACAGATGAGCAGACTGGAGACAGCAACATCCGGGCCTTGCAGTAAACTGTCCATTAATCATGTCAGTGTTACAGACTTCAGTGCAGATATCTTGCAGAAGATTTATTGTAATGTGCAGCTGACTACTTCTCAATTCAGTTATTTGACATATTATGCAAATAACCACTCTGAGGTGCCCAGTGAAGGGATATTGCATGCTGGAGTCAAGTGCTTGTCATGATTTCTGCAGCTTCCTAAGAGACTGTAGTCCTTTTGCTTGGGCAAGCTTGTGGACTAACTGCATTGATCCATCTTTTTCCAGAGCTCTCTGATCAGATCCAAAGAGCCATTCGGCTGGAGGAGGAAAGGAGACGAGCCCAGGAGGAGGCAGAACGCTTGGAAGCTGATCGTTTAGCTGCTCTGCAGGCCAAGGAAGAGCTGGAGAGACAAACTAAGGACCAGATAAAGAGCCAGGAACAGCTGGTAAGACCCAGTCATTTTGAGGATAAGATATATGGGTGTGTTACTAAGCCCTTTGAGTAAGGCAAAGCCTTGTTCTCTGGGGAAAAACAGTGAAATACTACACCATGCAACAGCATCTTTGTGGCACTGTTTTCTATCAGGAGCAATCTGCTTTTAGTTCTTAATTTCCAATTCAGTCTTTATTACAGTGGAGTGCAACACCTGTGTCTTTTCTTGGTCAAGTGTTTCCGTGTTGCGTTTGTTTTGGTTTTTTTAAGAGTCTTTATCATTCTGGTTTTATTATCCAACAGGCTACAGAGCTTGCAGAGTATACAGCCAAGATTGCACTTCTTGAAGAAGCCAGGAGGCGTAAAGAGAGTGAGGTTGAAGAGTGGCAAATCAGAGTGAGTATCTTTGCTTTGTGAAGTTGCTCTCAAGTTCTGCACTTGAGCAGAGCACACTGCAGTGCTTAGCCTGGTGTGACTCCTCTAAACACATGGAGCCAAATGTCCATACACCAGCAGAGAAGGGCAGACTTGTGCTGAACATGCAACATGCCTGCAGAACACCTTTCTTTCACCAAGCCTTCAGTGAGAATTCAAAATGGATGCCTAAAAATGTGCTCATCTTCTTGAAGCCTTGGAGGGGATGGGGTGCACACATAAGTGATGCATTTAATCCATGATGTAATGTCTGAAAACATGACCTCAATCAAGAGAACATGACCTCAATGCAGCCGCACCACAGGTTCCAGTCTGTGAGGAGTGCGTGCTGCTGTTAGCACCTCCTGGTACCTGGGTTGGGAGAGTTGAATCGTTTGATCTACTAAAGCCAAAAATAAATCATGCAAGGCTTGGAGTGCCTGGAGCTCCCAGTGCCCTGGTAACTAGTGCTGGACACATGGGAGGGCAGAACCACCGAAGCAGCAGGGAAGCTGCCAGGCTGGTGTGTAACTGCATTAAAAATGCCAACTCAGGAATCTACATTCTTGCTCTGTGGAACCTGTATTTACAGCCCACAGCTCTTCAGATGGAGAACAGGATGAAGATAACTGTAGCATCCCACAGAATTGTCTTTCCTAGGCAGTGTTTGATTGGAAGAAGATTCTTTGTTTAGATCCCCTGCATGTTAAACCGTAGATGATGATGCATCACTAACAAAAATAAATGTTCTGCAGTCAGACTGTACCAAAGTGCTGTCAGCTGCAGAGGTTAAATTCCCTCTTTCTTACTTTTCATTGTAGCTTGACAAGACTGAGAAGTTAGGCATTGAAGCTTTCTTTAAACTGCTTTAAAGCAAGAAATGCATGAAAATGTTTTTCACTCTTTTCCCAAAGGCCAAGGAAGCCCAGGAGGATCTGGTAAAGACAAAGGAGGAGCTGCACCTGGTCATGACTGCTCCACCTCCACCCCCACCACCTGTCTATGAGCCAGTGAACTATCATGTCCATGATAACTTGCAAGATGAAGGGTCTGAGTACTCTGCCTACAGTGCAGAATTCTCCAGTGAGGGGATCAGGAACGACCGCAATGAGGAGAAGCGCGTTACTGAAGCAGAGAAGAATGAACGTGTACAGAGGCAACTGAGGGTAAGAAAATGTTTGGAGGAGGGGGAGCAATCAAATAATTCCTGGAAAAGAGATCATTCAACCATTTGGTTAAGCACACAACGCATGATAAAGTTGGAGCTGTTCAGCCTGAAGAAGAGAAGGCTCCAGGGAGACTTTTAGTGGCCTTCCAGTACTTGAAAGGGCTACAGAAAAGCTGGGGAGGGACTTTTTACAGGGGCTTTTTGTGATAAGATGAGGGGCAATGGCTTTAAACTGAAAGAGGAATTAGATCTTTGGAAGAAATTCTTTAGTGTGAGGGTGGTGAGACACTTGAACAGGTTGTCCAGAGAAGTTGTGGATGCCCCATCCCTAGAAGTGTTCAAGACCAGGTTGAATGAGGCTCTGAGCAACCTGGTCTTGCAGGTGTCCCTGTCCATGGCAGCAGGGTTGGAATCTGATGATCTTTAAGGTCCCTTCCAACCCAAACTGGTCTGTAATTCTATGATTCTATAGTTTCTCTTAGTTTACAGTTCCTATAGGCAGCTTGAATTAAAAGCAAGGTATATAAAGATTATTTTAATTGCTCAGGCTTTGAGGTGACTTACATCATCCGTAGTGTTTATGGAAAGCACATGTTGTATCCATGTCACTGATCTGTCCTGTCATCTCACAACTGTCAGCTCTCACCAAAGACTGCTACTCTCACAAGCTGAAAGCATCTTGTGTATAACCTGTATTTTATGTTCTGTATGTTGCAGGCACTGACAGATGAGCTGGCCCAGGCTAGAGATGAAAATAAGAGGACCCAAAATGATATTATCCACTCGGAGAACATGCGGCAGGGGCGTGACAAGTACAAGACGCTGCGGCAGATCCGGCAGGGCAACACGAAGCAGAGAATCGATGAGTTTGAAGCCATGTAATGATGTGTATAACAAGAAGGGCAGGACTGTGGGAAGGCAGATCTTAATGCTGTGTTCTTGTTTTGGGGTTGTTTTGTTGTCGTTATTGTTGTGGTTGTTTTTTTTCCCCTGAGGAGGGAGTCACTGTATGACATCTAACAAATGTTCTCTAAACACTGAGGTGTTTGATTCTCCCTTTGATTCCATATCTTCTGTTAAATTGGGTATAGTTAACAACTCATGGTACCACTGATCCTGGTAACTTGCTCATGCCTTTGCTTAGTGCCAAAAGGCCGAATGTCACATCTCTCTTTAAGCAAGAAAAACTTTAACAGGGCCATGTTTCTAGTTGAAGATACATGTCCTGTGCAGGTGCTGGATTCAGCTTGGTCTAAAAATAAGCAACTGTGGGTGACTTTTGTGCCATATGCCTTTGTGTTATTAGTTACAGTGTACAGTCTAACAGTTGAGAAGACAGGTTGTAGGACATTCTTTTTGTCTTGGTCCTGATGACCCCTGACACCCCCACCCCCTGCACACAAAAGAACTGACACCACCCGACAACTATTTTGTGTAGAAATGAGGCTTTTTCTGGTTGCTGTTTTGAACTGGAGAAATTCTGCAGTGATGGCACAGAAGTGTGGCATAGGGACACTGATACCCTCCTCACATAACAACTAGGCAAATACTCAGTTGGAATCTAATACACTATTGTGTTTGCATTCCAGCTTCATTACTGATCAGTTATAGTGTAGTATTTATATATATATATATATAAAAAAAATATGCAATACTAGTTTAAAGGGAAATAGTTTTGCTCTGTATATTTTGTTACTTTTCAGATTTAATAAGACTTGCATCTGTAAAAATGCCTAAACAACACTGTAGTCTGATACAGTGCAGCTGATTATTTGCTATAAAGCATTATTTGTAAAGATCATTTTTTTTACTTAATGGAAATTGTTATATGTACACATGATCCAATATATACAATTTTACTGCACCTATTTTTCTAACAAATTTTCTAATTTTTTTAAATGTTTGATTTAAAGTTTCAGACTCCAAAGATGAAGGGACTGCTTGTTTATATCACAGTTGTATTCTCTCTAGTAGAGAGCATTTCTGTGACCATTCCTTCCCCATTAATCTCCCCCTTTCCTTGAAAATCTGTTAGAAAGTGAGATACAGTATGTTGTCAGCTCTTCTCTTTCCTTTAAGATACCTGTGCTGCTTTATACTTGAGTTGAATCTTGTGTGGTTTTTTATTTGCAGCTGCAAACCATCTAAATAAAAGATCTGCAAAGTAACAAAGGACTTGGAGTCAAGTGTTTCTTGTGTGGGGTGTATTTGCTTAAGGTGTGCTACTGCTCCCTTCGTTCTTGAGCTTAGCATATGAATCCCTGTGCCTCTAACTCTAAATTCCTTAAAAGCCACAATTGACCTGGAAAGGAAGAAAGAAGAACACTTGCTGTAGTGGCAGACTGTCTTCACCCCAGTCCCAGGGTAGAAGAGGTGTTCACCAGCAGCACTAGTTACAGTTGGATATGAAGTTTCTGCTGACTGTTACACTACATCTGAGGCCAGGTGAACTGACACTGGTTGGGCCCTAAGCTTGCATTTCCACCACTTCACATGAATAAATGATAATCATAGCTGAATTCTCATCCTGTCTGATCCAGGTGGTATACAGCACTTGCTAATACTGTCCCACATTCCGCCTGCTGAGAATTTATACCTATAACTGGTTTTCAGCATGATGATACAGCATGCAGTTGAAAGGCATGTGGCCACAGGCCAGGACCTTTTAGGGCCATGTGAAGTTATGCTGGCATGGTAGATAATTCTGAAGCACAAAGGTGGTGGCATCACCCATTTACAGCAAGCAGTTAAAGATAAGCTACTTTTAATTTTCTCTGAACATGTGTAAAACATCAAGATCAGGGTGCAAGTATGTAACATTCTTAAACAACAGTTTATTTTCTCTAAGTATTCCTATCTGTGATAAAATACAGTTCTGCTGTGCCCAGAAATTGAAAACTGTGTATCATCTGGCTACTGTTGCCTTGTCAGCATAATGTATTTCAAACTGAGTTTGTCACTCCTGAAAAAACACTAACCTTATAGTCCAGCTGAAGACATGGATAACAAATCCTTAGCTTTTGGAGAAATAAAACCTTCAGAACATTACACACTTTCAGCTGCATAACTCCAGCTTTCAGGAACTAGGTACAGTTACAGTGTACCTTTCCCCAGACCTGAAAGGTATTTGCTACTTGAATTTAAAACATCAATCACACATGGGGAAGGAGAAGTTGCTGTGGTATAATCTCTCATGACTTAAAGTTTTCCTTATTTGAATGCAGCACAAGTGTGAAGTCCACCCATGTGTTTGGCCTGTGGAGCACTTCCTGCCATTGGAGCACTGACTGAGAAACAAGGTCCACACTGCCACAGGATTCCTCTGCAAGAAAGCAAAAGGAAAGGTTACAGGGTTACTTTTCACTTGGCCTTACCCAACTTCTGGCCCAACTGACTAGGTAACAAACCACCTGCTTATCCCACTTCTCTAGCAGTTTCAGCTGTTCTGTAGCACCTCAGGCATTAATTGCAATAAACTATAGTTACATTTTTGAAGCATTATTTACATCATTTTTAACTAGGATGACTTGCTCTCAGCTTGCAGCACAGAAAAGTGTTTTGGTTTGTATGACTTAAAAGCAGAGGAGCAAGTGTGCCTACTGAAAATAGCAGAATGGCACAAAGCTTCCTGCTTGAGTTCATCTCCCATTACCTGAATGCATGACTTGGCTTAGGGCTTGGACAGTCATCTTCACTCAGAAATCCCTGCTCCAGCAGAAAGAAAAGGCTTGCTAGGATGATCAAAGAAGCTCATGAGGAAGCCTGATAATACTCCTCTAAAGTGCATATTGACACCATAACACAGTGACTGAGCTTCAATATTTTGAACCTTTTCTATCAAATACTGAAACCAAAGCACTGGGAAGACAGATCTCACCAGGCAGTCTTCAAGTATCAATATTTCCCTGCTCAACTACCAGTTAAGCAGGGCCTAGTCAGCGAGAAGAGGGTTCCTCAGCCTTGAGAAAGAGGGCTTGCTCTTATGTCATAACAGAGCCCAAAACTCAGGTGTCCAATAGGCTTTTCTGGGGAAGTTTCACTTTTTGTAACTCCCATTGATTGGAATTGATTTGTGGATGTAAAATAAGAAGCACAAATATAAGCAAGGTGGGAGTCTACTAGATCATAAGGGCTTCTCCTTCCTTTTGATAAGACAGTAGCTTAAAGTAGCCAACTTACAGAAAACAGTTCAAGGAACAAGTCTCAAAAAACCCCACAACCCTAGATTAATTGACTCTGCCCAACTTTTCTGTGCCTGTTTTCTGCATGGCCAGGTGCTGTCACTGAAAGAGACCATGCTGGCCATGGTTTTTCTGAAAATTGCCCAACACCATGAGCTTCTGCACAGACCTGAACTAAACCACATGCATTGGTTCTGGTAGGCTGAAAGCCCAAGATTGCAAGTTGCTTAGGACAGGAGCTGGAGCTGTATGTGTAGGCACATGATTGCAGGTAAAAAGCACAGTGTGAATATTATTATTTAGAATGTAAACTATGTGAACTTTTTCCCCAAATTACCTTCAGTTTTTACTGATGAAGCACTTACTTGCACCAAGTTTGGCTCCTCCTAGGAACTGATCGCTTGGGCTGAAAGCTGTCTGGTCCCAGACAGTCAAGTGTAGGCAGGATTGCTGTAGCTGAGCTGAGGTAACACCATCAAAGACAAACAAATGTTTCCACTGGGGACAGGCTTCTTTCTTCAGAACAGGAGACTTTTGCTTAACCTCTGTTTGGTCTGGCAGGATAAGACAGCTTCCCAAAAACAAGGGGAGTTCAGCAAGGTTACTGATTTCTCAACCAGAAAAATTGAACATTTGCAGTAGTCAAATAGGGCCCTTTGGTTTGCCTCATATAGCAAAAAAGTTCAGCTTAAGTGCAAGATAGAACATGGTGCTAGTGTGTTTATTTTGGGGCTTGCTCCTTTTCCTGTCTGCCTTCGGTGTGGTTGCAAGTAGGCTCTTCAGAGCCGCTTCTCCTTTGCTGTCACTGACTGCTGTAGAAATCTTTACTCCCCACATTGTTACCTAATGTTACCCAATACTGCCTGAAACCTGCCTCTCATTAGATAGAATGCTCACCCATTTCACTGAAGATGGGTGCCACAGAGGGTGAAAGGGCTTTATGAGATGTTGTAAGTGCATCCTACTTCCAATGGCATCTGATGCCTGACAGTAAGACAGGAAAATGATCCCACATAGAAGCTACTCAGCACATTGAAGGAAAATTCAGTCCCTCCTCTTAAAATGTCTAGAATGAAGAGGACAAATAGTTTTCTTTTCAGCACAACCAAAGATATAATTAGTTCTGCAAAGGCTCAGCTGAAAACAGGAATGAAAATACCCTCTTGACTTGCACTTTCTTCCCCTCCTCTTCTAATATCTAAAAGCAGATGCTTAAAATAATGAACTCTGAATTTCAATGTCTTAAGTAGATTCTGAAGTTCCATTCAGGACCCAAAGAGCAGGTCACTGCCCTGCTGAGTGTTGCTGTTGTGCAAATAGCCAAATGCCACCAGGACAAGGAAGCCTGACCAAGACTGTGGACAATGCCACCTTCCTGAGCCAGACTCCTGCTGCAAACACACTAATACAGACCTTTGCACAGAATCTGCGTGACATATTTTCTATCTGAAGTGTTTGGTCTCATACATACCCTTTAACAAATGAGTTCAGCATTCCAGCAGACCTCAGCATGGGCAAGTTCTTGGCCCCAGATATCATAACCTGAAGCTGGCAACTGGGAGCTCCTTGGTCTTTCTTTCCTGAAACAGGAGCATTTATCAATTAGATAATGCATTGGTTCAGCTGATAGCCCAAGCTGCTGCTGTAAGTAAGCAGTAAAATGACTAAGCAGTATTACTGTGATAAGGATTCCTAGTGTTGTATTAGGACCGTTTGAAAGATTTTAACCTGCTGTGATAAGTAAACACAGGGCAGTACCCACAGGAGTGGTTCTCTAAAACACAGCCAGAGGCAGGAGAAAGAGCCAAGCCCACAGTACAACAGTGCTCCTCTGTTACAGCTACAGTTAGAGAGCAGAGACCCAGGACGTAGACAAGCATAGGGAAGAAAAATTGAGGAAAGCAAGCTGGTAACTTTGGGACCATCTGGAATACAAAAGGCAACAAAAATAACATCTAATTAGATCTATTAGTCTCTAGCTGTTGCTATGATCCTGAACACACAGAGCAGTACCCGATCTCTGAACGTCTGCATAACTTGCCATGATCAAGGGAACTAAAGAACAGGAGGTTGTCCTCTCCCCCCAAAGCATTTATTTTACTCCACCTGCAGATGCTTGTTCTCACACACTACAGCAATACTTAAGATATAAGTCTTTCATCACCAAAAACTGAATCCTGACTGTACATTTTGAACCTAACATCTTCCAAGTGAAACAATCTCTAAAATGAGACGACTAGAGGAAGCTAAGGTTGCTGGTCTGGTATCCTTGCCATATCCCTTCCACCTTTTCCCAAAATTGGCAGCTGTCTGCCTTGGTCAGTAAACTGATGCACCATCTCCAGAATAAGATCTACTGGCAACACCATGACAGGCACAAGCTGTCCAGCCAAACAGCTGGAAGGATCATATTGCTGCCATTATAACGTGCAGCTTTCATTGACATTAAAAAGAACAAAAAAATTGAGTTGGCAGGTGCTTGGGTTTTAATAAATTAAAAATATAACACACCACAAACCGGAGTTTGCAGTAGCTGTTACCAATGCCACATAAGAATGCTATATGGACACATTGCCAGTCCTTCATTGATATAAAATCTTTTCTAGCCAAGGGATTAATGTGTGCTGAAATGTTTTATACCTGCAAACTGGAAATGTTTGTACCGGGCTGGTACTGAGAGTCTTGCAGACACAAGGAGTTCGCCGCTGTACTGGGTAAGATAATCTTCAGGCTTTTCAAGCTGTAGGAAGGGACATACAGAAGTCTTCATTACTGCAGTCATTCTATTCCACTGCATGCTCACAGCTTATTTATGTTTGCATCGTGTCTTACTAATAGGCTGGATTGACAGCATTCTTCCCTCCATTACTTCAGAAATAGATCAGAAGGCTGATCTATTTCATAGCTTTCACTACATCCTGCTCTTAAGATACAACTAAGCACAAAAACTAAGAATCACCTTGGCTTTGAGCTGGTACCAGTTGAAAAACAGCATTGAGTTATCTTCAAAATTCCATGCTGCTAGTGGAATCACCACTTCCCCCAAAAACACCCTGGATTTGAGGGCTCCTGCATGCCACACAGAGATCTGAAGCTGCCGGCTTCCCAGCTGTGGGTATTCAATCTTGTACTAGAAGATAAAACATGATTTACAAACTAGTCCACAGGATGGATGCTCCAAGGAAGCCCAGCCACAGCATGGCTGAAGGCATCTGGATGCAGACAGAGACATGTTGTCTGAATGTGCTTTGCAATTTACGTATTGCCCCACTACTTAAATGCTAAATAGTGCTCATACAAATATGAACAAGCATTCCAGGAATACCTTGGCCTGCCTTCCTCACGATTTTGATTACTGATTCAGAACTTTAAATAATCCTTCACCATTTTTTTCTGGGTTTTTTGTTTTTCTGTTTTTCACTCCCAGCAGAATTTGGCTGCTGTGGATATCAGTTCAAGATTAAGACACCTAATAAACATGCTGAAACATCAGAAATCAGTGGACATCTACTCAACGTAGGCAGTAAGGGCAAGGAAGTAAAACGTTTAGTGGTAATTCAGCTGACCACTAATTAGAGCCTTGACCCACTCCTGAAACATAACTAGAGCCCTTTGGGACATTGCTGGGTATCTATTATACCCACAGGACGCTGGTAAATGTGACACCCAGCCTACAGGTGGCTTGCACCCACCGGTACTGAAAGCTGGAGGCAATGGCATGGACAAGGGCAGTGCTACACCCACATTTAGGCTGCTGACTCACAAGCTGGGTGTAGGCTCTGGGTAAATCACACTGGGCTACCCAGGCTTCACAGGAGGACTCACACCCCTCTCACACATGCAGCAACCTAGATGCAGATGCCTTAATTTGCAGCTGAATCACGAGTTGGACCTCAATGTCATGATGTCATTAACCTGCACTAGTGCTGTGCTCTTTTGACCATTTCTGCTGCTCTGGATCTCTGTTTTTTATTATTTAACTAATAATTAAACTAATTTTAAAGATTTCTCACTAAACTACCATTTGTGTTCATGCAGCAGCTCAGGCATGGCTCTCACACTCCCTTTATTGGTTCTGCATGACTCACGCATTGTATATAAACTATAAAATTAGGACCAATTATTCCAATTTCAGGCTCTTTTTTTTCTTCCAACTTAAACCCTGTATACAGATTTAGGGATATATAAGAATTACATAATTTTTGGTTTTGTTATGGAATTTTAACAATGGTCTTTTCAAACATTTTGCCTTTTTCACTCCCTACAAATTCTTGATGTTCATTCTCTCAGTGATGGGGGTAACACTGATACTTTTGTGCAGTTCAGGAAGCAACAATACAAGTTTATCCCTCTGTTAACTTTGTTTCGTATCATTTCATTACTGAAGAACTCATCACCTTATGTGCTACTGCAGCTTGCTGATGCACCTAAAAAATGGTTTTGTAGTGATCAGAGTACAAAACTGGAGCTGGGAACAACCAAACTAGATCCACCTTCAGCTTCACATTTTCACTAAGCATCTGAGGAGTGAGAATAGCAGCTTCTGTTTTCTCCACACAGTTCTTAAAAGGATGCAAGATGTAATACTGCAAGGCATTAAGGGAATTAAAATAATATCTACTGTTCTCTGGTGGGGTTATTAATGTTTGAAATTAGACAGTCCAAAGAGAATGCCTGGCATCAGCTGCACAGGGAAAAGGAAGCAGCCACCATTTTAGAGGTGGTGGAACTGAGTCAGTGTCCAGCTGCCTGCAGAGCCACTCGAGTGCACTGACAAAAGGGGTATCAGCTGAAAGGGGCACTTGGATAAGAGTCACAGCTCTGCAATACACTCAGTTCCTGAACGTCCAAACAGAAGCGTCAATGGAAGACACTTGGCTTTTGTCACAAGGTAACTCAGAACAACACTAGAATCTATTAAGAGCATTTCCATGGATGAAGGCAGACTTTTCCAATGGTTTGCAATTTACTGACGTAGCTCCCAAAGGATTTTTTCTTATTTGGACTGAAAAACATTTTTTTTTTTAAATTATTTCTGTCACTGACTCCTAAATTTGGCCCATCAGGACCAAACTTGCAGGATTGTACATGACAAAAGGAGACACTACCATGGAAAAGGATGCTTATAGAACACCATTGCAAATGATACCTTCAAAGTCTCATTGAATTCTGGATCCACTGTGTTCTTTTTGACAATTGTCTTCCGCTTGCTCCGAGATTTATCAGGAAGCAAATAAACCTTTACATACCTTGTAAACAGAGAAAAGGATGAAGGGAAAGCAACCAGAAGGAAACAAAAAATATCAAAACCCCCACAAACTATGAGGATAAATTAATTTGATGAGAGGAATTTTTTCTTAATTCTTAAGCAATGTTTTTGACTTGGTAATTTTCCAAGCAATAAAATGGCAAATAGTGATTAATATCCTTTCTCAATAAAAGCAGACAAACTCTAAGGATCCCTGTATATCATTCAGTTAATGTGTTTCAATCCTATTCTAATTGGGAAGGGATTATGATTTGAGTAGGAATGTTTTGTCTCCATACTCTTGGCCTCTGATAAAACAGCCACTAAGGAAGCCACCATGTCAGTTGTAGTGACAGCTTTATGATGCAAACACACAATATATTGTGGGCTTGAAGAAAAGCAAACATCAAATCAATCAACTTCAAGAGCATTGCTGTTTGTTCACAAAGAAAATATCTCATCTTTACAACTCCAAGTACAACGTAGCAAAAAAAGGTATAATCATACAAATAATATGTAATAATTCACAACTCTTACAGAAGCTAATTGCTCTAATAACCACTAGAGTGGAAGTAGAAAATTATATAAGAGTGTTCAAAATTGCCCTAACATTAATTCAATGAAAAACAGTAAAAAAAATTCTGGAAGTTGAGTTGGACCAGTATCAAGCACTAATGGCTCCTACCTGAAGTTTAAAGGGTGTGTTTAGGTCACATGAACGTGAATACATATGCCCCTTAATTTGAGTTCAGCAGGCTGTAAGTGTATTATGGCTTTAAAACTAAAGGCTCACATCTTGGCACAGAAAGGGGTGATTCTTAACATAATACTAAGGATTTTTAGACTGTGGTTTTGGTATGTATTTCAGATATTATGATTTAAACCTATTTTTGAAAAGCCTCTTGATTAACTTACTGGGTAAATAAAACCAGCTCTGTCTCAAATCATCAGAACTTGCACATCTTTCATATTCTTTCAAAACTTATCTGTAGGCAAAACTACTTTTAAAAATATTCAGACACTAGAAGTTTCAGCCTCTTACTCTATCACCCCAGATCAATTTAATTAAAAAGTAGCCAGGCAGACCTCAAACCAGGCAACAAACTAAATTCAATAGGTTTTAAACAGTAGTTAAAAGTCAACTTTTTGGCAAGTGTGTTAAGCGAGTACACTGATTGTACTTTTTCTGTTGGCTTGGAAACGAACAGAAATATATAAATATCTACCAATAAAGAACATCTTGTTCACTTCACCACACTCCCCACATTGCCATTCTGGCTTCCTGCATCTGTTTGCTTGGTTTAGTTACCAGGACACTCAAATACCCTGACCCACTTCTGAAATGCTCCCAAACTGCTCTGCTTCACGAGCTGCTGTTCCAGCAAGGTTCCTTTCCTCACCAAGTTCACCTTTATGAACATCCTCTGCAACATGCACAAAAGTAATTTTCCTTCTGAGTGAAGGTGACTGCACCTCCACAATTGCAGTGTGGTCACTCAAGTGCTCAAACACAGTGTGACAGCAGGGGCAAGAACAGGTAGTTCAGTGATTTTCTATGAATGGTTGTTGCTTGGTCAGAGAGGATCATTTAGTAACAAACAGACAAATCACCAAGGCTTAACTGTCCAACCAAAAATTTCTATGCCATATTTTATCCACAGAAGTAGGCACTTCTTCCTCTTACAATAATAAATAATTATTACACAGCATTAGATTTTAAAATGTGTTGCAATATCTGCAATTTCTATTCTTATTAGAGATGAGGAAGATAGAAGCACAGAAGCTGTGCCTACAAAATACTTACGGATTACACTTCTTCTTCTTCTCCTCTCCATAGGCCAGATTCTTGCATCCCTTGATGCAAATTTCTAAGATGCAAGCTTTGAAGATGTATCTTATGGCAAACTCTATCTCCCCTGTGACGTTGGCCTTGCCAAAATTGCCAGATTCTGTGCAAGTGCTGTTAAGACTATACAAACTCCCCTAAGAAAAGACAAATGTTTGGGAAAAGTAGCTTCAGATCAAACAGCAGAAAACAATTATTTCCCTCAAATGTCAATATCTTTAGTGACATGACTGAAGAGCTACTGCAGACCATGAATATTTAGGGTAACCTGTGTAAAGCATTCCATCGCTTCCATAAAAGCTCTGAAAATTATGACTGTAATTGCAATTCCACTGCTTTGTTTTTCTTCTCTTCATAAAGTTCTCTAGGCTAAGAAAATGCTTTCTTAGGTAACTTCTAGATCTAGAAATTTCCTCTCAGTAAAACTACTGTATGGCTTCCTATGAGAAAATGGGATGACAAGGGAAGAGAGTGAAAAAACCTCTGAAATCTAAGAACATATATAATACTGAACTAGACTGTTTTGAATACATAGCTCATAGTAGGGTACACTGCTGTTATGTTAGGTTCTATGATGTATTAAAGGAAAAAACAGTGGCATTTCACATCCAGTAAATACATAATCCCCCAATTCCATATAAAAATGACATACTCCACACTGCAGCAGACCATTGAGGAAAGGTTAAAATATGAAGACATCCAGTTGTCATATGTTGGTACATAAAGAAGGTGTTTCCTAGCTCACCTGGGCCACTTTTTCTCCTCTCGCCTACTTTTGTCTATAGGGCAAAGGTTTGGATGCTGCCCACCCAGACAGATAAACAGCATTACTGTCTAGTATTTACAGAGCTCATGAAACTGCAATGAAGGAAGAGACTATAATAATTTCTATGAGCCAGCACAGGCATGTAACTTTCTGGTACTATCTAGCCTTCACTGTACCAAATTATCAACTCAGTCAAAATAGTCAGGTTTCTGTTAATTTTTAATTATATTCTTTAAGGCAAGCTCTAAAAACCTTTTGCATAGCTTATGTCATGAAGACACACTTGTTGTTGTGATTAATCTCACAGAAACATTGCCCTAGATTGCCTAGGTATCTGTGTTAGACCCTTCCTCTTTCTGAAAAGAAACACCAACACACACGGGACTGGTTAGCTAAGGAGTTCTGCACTGCACAGCCCAGCAGCTAAGAGTGCAGAGCAGTGTTTGTAAGATCATGTGCCTCTTCCATGCAGATGTTCTTCTCCATTTGTGCATCTTGTCAAATACTCATTTTATAGTTCACACCAACCGCTTAATCAAAGAAGCTAACTACTCCATCTTAAAAGCTCTAAGTAACATACAAACTTGATGAAAGAAAAGTCAGAGTGCTTGCTGAGGAAGCCACAAGAAGTGTTGGGACTATTTTGACCTGATGCTTCTGCGTGTAAACTTGCTCCCTCCACGAGACATTTTTCAGTGTAACCAGTTTCCCCTGCAGCTTTGTTCAGCTCTGCTCTTTCACTCACTCACATATTTTTTGTTATTCTGACTGGAAAATGCTTATTTCCACCCAAATCCTTCATGACAAAGGAATGCAAATGGATTTTTGTCTTAGTTCATATGTCCTAAAAAAAACACTTCTGCAGAATTCCCCAATGTTTACTCCACAAAACCTCTTATTTATTTAGAGAGGCTGGACAAGTGTTTTGATTAATGATGTCTGGACTGAATATCACTACATACATCTCCCACCTGATCAGAACATTCAATGTAGAAAGCACTCATCCATTTGATTCTGTGAACAGGAATTTAGCAATGGCTTCATGTATTGCACTCCTGCTGGCATGACTAGAAGCAATGCCATCTGATAATAAGGAAGATACATTTTCATGGAGCAGTCATCAACATCCAACACTTACCAATAAAGGGAAATTTAACTGAACTTGACCTTCCTCTTAATAAGACAATAGGAAATACTTCACTTTTAAGCCTGGGCTGTCTATAGCCCAGTTCATATGGTTGTCATTAAAATCACAAATGTCATCCAAAAGTACTATCCATTTGTCAGTTCAACACCTCATACTCCACAGTGCAGTAAACTATGAGACAGCACCAAGGTGCTTGTGTGTTGTTATACCCTGCAAAGTGAGCAGGCTGGTTTAATTTTGATTCCCTATAAGTAATTTTAATTCCCTTCTTTCCAATATCAGTCATGGATTCTTTGGATATTTCACTCTGCTTAACCTAATCACTAGTACACAGAAATTAGCTTCCACAGTTCATCACACAAGCTTGAAAGCATGTGCTGAATTTACTTGTAACTGGCTTCCTTCTCTTTCATTTGCAGTTTTCAAAATACTGAGATGACATCATAAGATGACTCAGTGCCATTCCCCAAACCTAAGGACTGCCCTCCTGGCTACCATCACTGTCAGCTTCCTCTTTGGTCACTGACATTCTGACATTTGAATCTCCACTGACATTTCCATTACCACAGTTCTTGCAGAATAACAAAACACTTTTGTTAAAGTTTTAAGAGAAAAATATAGCTAGTAGGTTAGAAAGAACCATGTTCACAATCCCAATCCTCATCTAAGATGGGAAGAATGTTAGTTGCATTTGTGAAATTCAGAGGAAGCTGATCTATCAATTATTAATGGATACATCCATCTACCAATTATCCATTATTAATTTGATTTGGCTAATGCTGCAGAAAGTTCAGTTACTATGAGGACCGTGCCAAAGGTAGTCAGTCTTCCATCAGACAAAAACTCAAGAAAAATTCTTCCTTCACTTTGTAATACAATCCAAAACACACTAACGTTTTGCACCAGATCTTAGCTTTTATGTCTGTTCCCATGAGGCAACTGATTTGTTGTGCTTTGCCCTTTGACTTACATGTTTTCTGCCGTCACAGAAAACTGCATCACTTGGGGGACTGGCTGTCATGTCTTCTTCCTTGCAGTTCATTTTGGTCAGAATTTCACTGCTACTTTGTGCCCCAGTGATGAGCTCCTGAAGACTGGGTGTACTTTTCATCTGTAAGAAATTCAGCAAGTAATTAATTTTTTTTATTTAAGAAAAATGCCGATTCCTTCAGTCATGCTGTCAGAAGAAAATTCAGGAAAGAGCTACAATCTACTCTGATCAGTGTCACGCAGGTGGCATGCTTTCCAAGACAATGAAGTAACTTAATTTAAATGTTGATTTACAACTCTCTCATTCCAGCTAGTAGAACATTCATTATATTAATAATTTTCTGAAATCAACACACCACCGCCTAATCTTAGGATCACTACCACAGCAATTACTAAGAATAGTCTACTAATAACACACCAAAAGTGGCAACATACTAATGAAAGGCCTTGCTAGCCTTTAACAAAACAGTAATTTTGGAAGAAAAAAGAATCTTGCCTCCAGGAAATTAAAAATAGTATTTTGCAATATGCATGACACATGCCCATATCTACCTATGCAAGAAGGAATGCAAGTATAAAGAGACTTGGAAATAGAAACAGACTCACAAGTTCTTATTTAGCTTCGATTATAGAACAGGTTTGAATTTCTGACATGTTCTTGACTTTGTTTCAACTAAGTCCATTCACATTTCCAATTTTGCCATGAAAACACTGGTAATTTGTGGGAAATTAAGACACATAGTAGCAAACCCCTTCGAGATTTACCTTCAGCAACCTCTGTTACCAATAACAACTCTTAATACAATGAACTGCCAAAGACTAACACATATGGCTCGAAATGTGCTGAAGAAGGATGTTAGCTTATTCTGGTGTACCAGTACCCCTGGATAATACAATCTATGAAAAGTATGTTCACAGTTTGATGGGTAGGAAAAGAGCAAAGTGAGAAACATTATGTGGTTAAGATCAAGAAAATAATTTATTAAAATAATTCATTACAGGGATTACCTGAAAGACAAGAAATAATATAGTTTGATTGAATCAACAAAAAGGATTGGGACTTACTTCCATAAAAGGAATAAATATATATTTAACATACCTAGGAACCTCTCCTGCACAATTAGCAGAGAGTAATAAAGAATGGAGACAATATAGGAGATAACACACTGAGATTACTTCTGAAAAAACAGGATGAGCAAAATCCAAACCAGTATACTGTTGTTACAAAACAGAGACATTGTTATGTGTATATAACTGCCCTACCTTAAGAACATATGTAAGAATTCACTAAGTTCCCTTGTGAGAATAAAATAGACAGAAAATGCATTCAGAACATAGTCTCAAAAAAACCCCAAACAAACCCAAAACATCACATTTTGCAGCAGACAAATTATCTTCTACTTTATAGAATCATAGCATGGTTAAGGTTGGAAGGGACCCTTGAAGATCATCAGGTTCCAACCTCCCTGCCATAAGCAGGGACCCCTCACATCAGACCGGGCTGCACAAAACCTCATCCAACCTGGCCTTAAAGACAGGGCTTCCACAACCTCCCTAGGCAACCTGTGCCAGCACCTTACTACTCTCATGGTGAAGAATTTCTTCCCCTCTTTCATTTTAAAACCATTACCCCATGTCCTATCACTACCCTCTCTGGTGAAAAGCTCCTCCCCAGCTTTCCTGTAGGCCCCTTTCAGGTACTGGAAGGTGCTATAAGGTCTCCCCGGAACCTTCTCTTCTCTAGGCTGAACAGCCCCAACTCTCTCAGCCTGTCTTCATAATGGAGGTGCTCCAACCCTCTGATAATTTTTGTGGCCCTTCTCTGAACCCTTTCCAACAGGTCCGTATCTTTCTTGTGCTGAGGGCACCAGAACTGGACACAGTATTCCAGGTGGGGTCTCACCAGAGCAGAGTAGA
The DNA here is from genome assembly GCF_020740795.1 of Apus apus. NCBI lineage: Eukaryota > Metazoa > Chordata > Aves > Apodiformes > Apodidae > Apus > Apus apus. The sequence goes on along the minus strand of NC_067284.1, from coordinate 100,196,631 downwards.
GGGGCAGAATCACCTCCCTGGCCCCACTGGCCACACTTCTTTTGATGCAGCCCAGGATGCAATTGCTCTCTGGGCTCCAGCACACACTGGTAGCTCATGCCAAGCTTCTCATCCACTACCACCCCCAAGTCCTTCTCCTCAGGACTGCTCTCCAGCCATTCTTCCCCCAGCCTGTATTTGTGCCTGGGGTTGCACCGACCCAGGTGCAGGACCCTGCACTTGGCCTTGTTGAACTTCATGAGGTTGGCACTGGCCCCACCTCTCCAGCCCGTCAAGGTCCCTCTGGATGGCCTCCCTTCCCTCCTGGGTGTCAACCACACCACACAGCTTGGTATCATCAGCAAACTTGCTGAAGATACACTCAATCCCAATGTCCATGTCTCCAACAAAGATGTTAAACAGCACTGGTCCCAATACTGACCCCTAAGGGTCACCACTTGTCACTTGCTTCCACTTGGGCACTGTACCATTGACCACAACTCTGTGGGTGTGGCCATCCACCCAATTACTTATCCACCAAGTGGTCCATCTGTCAAATCCATGTCTTGTCAGTTTGGAGACCAGGATGTTGTGTGGGTTTATAGAAACCTGAAACACCACCAATTTTACTTGCTAACAAAAACAACCTACAGACGGTTAATTCAATTCACTTCCTAAATCCAGATTTTACACTGGTTGGTATTTCTTGGCATTGGATTGTTTTTTCACTATTACTGAAGTTAAATACAGTCTCTTTCAACTTTAATCTGAAGAAATCAGGCTCTGAACATATAATCAGTTTGAAAAATTACTTTAGAAACAGATAGCAGTCTTAAGACTGAAGTGGTTCCCCAGTCTTACATCCTGCACATTCAAAATGACAAAGTTACAGCTATTACTTCCCAGTCATTCCTAGGAGAAAAATGCACATGTTCTAGGGGAAGAAGAAAACTCTTTTGATTCATCCTCTGAAAATGACATTTCTTTCTGAGGTGGAAATCACAACAAGCAAGACTTCTACATCAAATTTTGTTATAAATTTGAGTAATTATTTGTTTTGCAAGGTTCTGTCCCTAAACTTAAGTCATATTTCTAGTAAGGATGTAAACACATACCCCCTACTAAGAGAAATGAAAGATGGAAAAGAAAAAAATTAATGGAAGAATAATGCAATAGTGCCATTGACAGAGATTAAAAACATATTTTTTAAAACCACATTAAAAAAGCGCCATCATATAAGTGCAGGGACAAATGAGTAAAATTTTCTTCAATATAAAAAAAAAACAAACTTAAATGGCACAGATTAAATTAATAAGAAAAAATTATCAACAGTAATTCTACCAAAACTAAAATTCTAACTTAAATACATTCTGACTTGTTTGAATGAAACAAAAGCTCTCTGATTCAGAGAAAGAGAGCTCTGACACATAAACAACATTGAAATCTATCTTTCAAAATATGTAATGCAAAGAGTTGACCTAATTTAACTCCTAAATCTTTAAATGGGCAATTAAAATCCCAAACAAATAATTCTCAAGACAAAGAATCCACAGCCACGTATGAAGCAGGGACAGACTGCGTATGATCAGCAAGCAATGAAGCATAGTTTAAATTCATATTATCTCCGACTCCAGTGGTTTTGGATGCATTAAAAGAGCAGTGCTTTGCTAGTGGAATAAAATAACACTGAAGTGTGGTTTGCCACAAAGAAAGCAGCACTCGGGCACTCAATATCATTGCCAATGTTGTTTATAATATAGTTGGGTACAAAAATATCAGAATCAGTTTTGCACAGTTCACAGATCTTGCTGGGCTAATTCAAACCACTAGTTTGTGTGGTCTGACATCCTGTCTCTTTCATTTATCAACACCTAACACTTCAGAGGAAAGTGGAAAGTGTGCACCAAGGGAGCTGTGAGTAATATTTGCCATGAGGTCTGGCCCAAAGCAAAAGCTTTTCTCAGCATCTAATTCAGGCACTTAGCAGACCACATTTACCTCATCCAAAGGAAAAAGGCAATTCAGTTAAGTACCCACTATGTGGAAAACTGAGTACGGACAAAGTTCAGTCATTTGAGAGGTGAAGGCGTACGAAACCAAAATCTTCACTGTAGCTTTAAGGCAGATTTGTTACATCATCTTCAGCTTTGCACAACTTGTGGAAAAACAGATTACTGGATTTTCTCAAACTACTCAAGAGAACACTGAAAGCTAGAAACTGTAACCAAAGCAAAAGGGAAGTCACCCAGCAACTAACAGCAGTCAAGTTTTTCTCCTTGCCAAACTTAAAAGTGCTCAGGAAGTGTCAGGATGGGTTTTGTTTGGTCATAGCTTGGTCCTGTTCAGCAGCAAGAGGAGTAGGACAAGAGAAAGAGCACCTCCCTGCAGCCCAAAAATCAAACAGAGCAGACATCAATCAGCCTCAAGACATCCTGTGAGCACCTGAGACCCATCCTCTCCCTCTCTGTGTGAGGGTCTTTGTGAAACCACAGTTTAACATTTCAGCTCTTGGCTGAGACTGAGGGTGCAGACTTAGTCAAAAACCTTGTGAACAATCAGAGTTCTGGCCACAGTCAGTGAACATCAGCTAATCCCTGCTCATATAATAAAAGTAAAATTCCACTGAGTAAGTAATTACTCTTACAAATATATTCCATTCCTGAAACAACCCTTACAGTTAGAGATTGTGTATAATAATATGGATACCCTGCTTGTAATGTTGATGGCAGTGTCAGACTGGCTCCTTCTTTGCCTCCTTCTTTCCATGTTCTTCCCATAGCCCATAGTGGTTAGGAGACTTCTGTCAGCCATATCATTCTGGGATTTAGAGATTTCTGAAGTGAAAATAAAGGGATAAGTCACTGTAAAAAGCATGGCAAGCAATCCTGCAGATTTATAGGCTAATTCTCTAGCTTTCAAACTTTTATCCTTCAATTTTAGTATTGATCTCCTAAGAGTAAGAAACAGATGGGAAGGCAAGTGCTTGTCCCATTTCGTATAATTATATTTTACCTAGCTAAATCTTTCCTGCTGTTTGAACTTGAAATTATACTCCTTGCTTCCTATCATTATAGCTGCTGCAAGGAATTCTTGTATGCTATCAAATACAGTTTCCCTGCAGAAAAAGCTGCTACAGTCCCTTCATGTAGCTTGATTTGCAAAGCAGTTTGGTTTGGTTCAGGATAAAAACAAAATCATTATAAAGCAATGCAATGATGGAAATTAGTAAGTAGAGCATACTGCAAAATATTTAGAAATGTATCCAAAATATGGATGAAAGGAGAGATATTACATATTGTGGTTCCAAATCACATACAATTTTAAGAACATGAGTAGCCCTCAATAACATTACTCATATGGATACGTTTATGTCCATACTTAAGTACCTTATCAAATTAGCACTTCAATAACATCTAGCTTATTGTCAAATAAATCTGTAGCCCAAGTGGACATTTAGTGCACCACCTTTTGCTTCTTATTCCTCAGGGTACAGTGGGAACTTCACTTAAAGGGAAGGGCAGCACTCATCCATGTTCTTAGGTTGAAAACCAGCAGGCTTAGCAGCAGACACTTTCTTGTAAATCCTAGATAGTCTCTCATGAAGAATTAATAACTTGTAAGTGGTACATTAAATGGCTATCATATGTTTAATTCATACAGAAGAAATAAATATTTCTCTCATAACATGAGCCTATGTGGAGGAACCTCAGACAGCAGACAATATGTCATTATGGTATTGAAAAACCATACACACGCACCCTTAAATGTGATTTTTAAAGCCACTTTGGGTTAGTTTTGTTCTTAGCAGCAATCTGTCCTCAGATGTTTACTGTACTCCATGTACACCATTATGGCATCATGTGGTATATTCACAGGCAGGCTCAATTAAGTAATCTTTGACTGTAAATGAAACCAGTTTTTTTTTTTAAAATACACGGTGAAATTGGAGATCATAAAAGAGACTGGAGTGAGAGATCTAATGGAATAGATACAATCTGAGTAGCTTGACCAGCAGTATAAGCAGAAACACAAGCTTGACTCACACTCTTAAAATGAACAGGTTACAGTACAAGTTACTGTGAGAAAAAAAATATGATTCCTCAGTTTCCATATCTATTCCTCCTCTGGCCTCTGTATCCAAATGGTCACTAAGAAGGACACTAACTCTAGTGCCAAGAGCAATTTTGCTCTGCAAATAAAACTACAACCAGCAACTCATTTTACGTTCTCCAAATGGCAACCATTGGATTGTAATCTCCTGTTGCTGCCAAACCACCCTGGAACAGGAGGTAACAGCACAAAAAGCAGACTGCACAATGGTAGCATTGTGCTCCACGCGCTAATCCTTTGTTCCTGCTGCTCTCAGACATGCACACACACTGGCTCCAGTGATAGAATCAGAGGCATAATGAGGTTCTCCACAAGAGCTGGGCGTATTAAATACCTCTGCAAACCAGGACATTTTTATCTAGATAAGATACAGAGTACTAACTTTAGACACTCGTGACCAAAAGTATTTATCAGCAGAGTACCAAGTTTCATTAAGGGACCATATTGTCTGAAAGAGCTGGTTTTTTTAAGTCAAGAAGCACAAGTCTTTCTCTCTATAAAACTTTCTATATGTTTCAATAATCGACTCCAGTGATTGCAACAGCCTGTTTTTTTTCTCACAAATTAAAAGATTCTGCCCCAACTGAGGATAATAGCACCTAATTGGGGTTTCACATAAAGCTAAACTGAGCTAACAACTTGTTGCCACCCCCCTTTGCAACAACTGCTGTTCCTTCCTCAATCCCTGGTTCTTGAGCACATGGCCCAGCACCTTCTCTCTGTTGTGCCGTCTCCAACATATATACCCTACCTTGAGCCTATTTAACTGACTAAACTAGCAGAAAAGTACCTATATGTTTCATCTGGGTTAAAACTCTGCTCTTATAATTAGCTAAATCATTTTCCAGATGGGTCCAGAAACACTTGTGCTACTTCAAGTTAATGGCAGCATAAGACCAGAAACACAAGAAATATGTAGGGGAAGTAGGACCTTCCTTTTGGTAGCAGTGAACTATTACATTAACTTGCTGCAGTCCTGACAGTCTTTACTAGTAACAGTGGGATATGATCAGGCTTCAAACTAACCAAATGCAGGATAAATTACTTTGAATCCAACTCTATGCCTTCTCAGCTAGCTGCTTCCAGTAACGAAATATCCTGTGCCACCCCTACACTACACTTCCAATGTGAAGAACAAACAGCCACTGTCTCTCTGCATGGCTTTAATATGTTCACACAGACGTAACACCACATTTGTGCAGTTAAAGAGGAAAAGCCCTTTAGGATGGGTGGAAGAAGTTAGAGGAAGGATCAAACAAGAGCTAAAATAAGAGTTAGGGGAAAGGGCAGAAAGGCACTAAAGCCAAATTTTTTCAGGTCTGATCTCACATTTGGGGTTGTCTAAGCTGAAGCCAGTAACAAAACACTAAGGTGTTTTGTGTATTCAAATACATGCACATCTGCAAGCCCCTGTAATCTCTGTAAGGCTCAGAAGTGGTTTTCCTCTGGCCACAGATGCCTTTAATCTGTTCTTCACAAATGCTGGCTGTCCTCTGTGTAGTTAGGATTAGAGGTGCACATACAGTCTGCACCCTAAGGAACAGCAGGGCAGCATAAGTGAATGGAAGGAACCAAAAGCATCAGAATGAAAAAAGAGCTGTTAGGACTGGCTGGCTCTTCAGTATGCACTGAAATAAACCATATCACTAGAGAGAGAAAGAGGAAGGAAGTCCTCCTGAAAATTGCCAGTGAATGAAAATGTTAAACTACTTCCCTTACATGATAGATTCTTTGACAGGGTCTGCTGAGGTTCAAGGCAGACAGATAACACAAAGATCACTACAAGAGAAAATGGTTATGCTGTGCTAACGTGAGTTAAATATACTGCATCTGAACACAGTAAACTTAAAATTAAAATTATACAGTCTTTTCACATCTTTACAAGAAAGGCATTCTGGGTTGGTATCATCAGTTTGCTAAACGAGCAAAATACTGAGGGAGAATTAGACTTAATGTTTTATTTTTCAAGTTGGCTCAGTCTTGGCGTTAGTCACTTCAGCCATTACTCATTACCTTTTGTTTATAACTGTTTTTTGGCCAACATTTTAGAAAAAAATCAAAACATTTGACTATGTTAGTCTAGAATGACAAAGCAGTGAAAACTACTTACTTTTTATATGTGTTGTGAGAGACAAAAACAAGTTTTCCACAGATTTATTAAAACTTTTTGATTGGCTGAGTTCCTGCAAATGGGAGATGCCAAGAGTAAGAAAACACACAATATCTGCTGTTTTAAAGTTATCACAATCACATATCTACAGACCACATAACAATCAGATGGTAAGGCTGCAGCCCCGTACTCTCTTCTGAAGACAAATATACCTGAGGACATGTTAACATGGTTGACCACAGTTACACTAACGTACAAAGAGGGAAAATAATCTTTTTGGTTCCGTACTCTTTGATATGCAAGTGGAACTTGAAGGAAGATCTCAATAGCAACTTCATAAATACAACTAATTACATCACTGATTTGTTGTAACATATTTAATACTACTACTACTACAGATGTTCTTGAGCCTCTGAATCAAAGAGTTTTGATCAAACTCCAGGTATGCATATATTAGAATATTTACAGGATTGCAATGGGCTTTGAAACCAGAGCCTCGGGACTCAGTCCAAAATGAAATCAAATAGTAACTTAGTGTGACTTCAAAGAGTTCTCAGCCCTAGCATCCTATTCTGCCCACTAAAAATTGTAATGCAAAGGCAACCATCATATTAACTGTTTGTCACTCAGTAATGAGAGTAACATATGGAATGATCTCTTTATAAATGGCTACTGAGTATCATAGGATCGTGGGATTCTTCAGGCTGGAGGGCAGTTCAGGAGATCTCAGTCCAGCCTTCCTTGTAGTGAGGCACCAAAAACCACTAGAGAGAGTTAATCACTTCCCTCAAAAACTGAAAACTAACTGAAAACATCTCTCATTATAGACTCTGACTTCTCCTACTACCAACACAGCATATAAAAAATTACAGGAACTTAAAGCAGCATTTACATTGCAAGGTGATGCTACAGCAGTTGCTAATTACTGCATTTCTGTGACTGGCCTTTTCATATGGATGGCACCCTAAGAGGTATGTGCATACATATGTTTTGAAGATACATACAGTTACTGTCATGTTGCTTGCCGTGAAAGGAGGTGGAGTTGGAGGGACAACAGAAATGTTACTAGAAGTTTAAGAGAAAATAAACAGTGCAACAATTAATACATTGAGCTAATAGATGAATAAATAAACCACATTTGTGCACAGTATACTTATTACCTGCTTTCCTGCCATCTGAAGATCTGGGTCTTAAAGAGTTGCAGCACAAACTTATTACAAGTTTGTAAGAATTAGGACTACTATCTTCCCAATCTTGGGCTGCTCTAGGCAGAATTATTAATTTAAAACAATTAGGAAGGCCTAATTTGGGACAGGCTTCTGTATAGATGGCAGTATTACAGTCCCTGTCCTGAATGTGAAAACACAATTCCAGTGTAACACACCCCATCTCTGTTTCAGAGATGTTTTCAGAAAACAGTCATCTTTAACACTAAGAGGATCCTTCCTTGCCCGGGCCCAGAGCTGTTAGAACCTCTTTACAGCATTCCAGCCATTTCTTTTGTTGTAAATAGCTTTTGGGGAAAAAAAATTAAATAAAAAAATGTTATCTGACTGAGTTTGATAACAGTACAATTACGAACCCTAAAGGCAGCCAGTAAACTTTTTTTATTCTCTTTTTCTTTTACCACATCTAGGTAAAAGCAAGTCCTTAAGCAGCTGTGGTTAGGATCATAACTAGTTGACTGTAAGTTTCTGGTTTATGCAGCTATGCTTCAATAGATAATTATCATAAAATCAAGGCCATCTCTTTGTATCTTACTTTAGTTGTTAGGTTTTTTTTTAAAAAAAAAAAAAAGGAAGAGTTTATTTTATACAATATAGTTTAAGTAGACTGATATTTCATTATACATCACTGGCAACAATTTCAGTATGGTCATGCTTAGCCCTCAAGTAAAAGTATTTATTCAGTGTAAACTGGATGTTTTACTTAAGTTTCAGTAAGCAGACACACCTTCCTGAACACAGAGTTTCTTGTCTACTATTTAGTCTAAAGCCATAAAATCAGCAATATCTCCCATTGAGGAAATAATTAAGTTATTGATATTACAGCTAGTATATAATTTTTGTATCTTATCATTCAAAAGGAGCGTGTAAATTTGAAAGATAATGGTGTAAACAAGTATGCAAAAAAATGTAAGCAGATACTATAAAAAAACCTGCACATTCCTTCATTTCAAGTAAATAAGGAACCATCAATCTAAACATAGTACTCTCTTTTGTACTTAAGACCTTTTCTATGAATGGCTGAGAGATAAAAATAGTAAATTTTCTATGCTTTTATCATTTGTACTCCAAAAGTATTGAAATTCCTTTTTCAAAATTAAACAAAGCAAAACAAAACCATAAACTGCTGGCCAGTTTATAGCATACAATATATTGCCTATACAATTTCCCAGTGTCCTAGGACCATTTGTCCTTTTATGAGTCTTACCTCAGTTTCTGATAAGATTTCAAGAGCTTTGCACCAACTGTTTCATGTCTGCCTGTGAAGGAGAAACAAAATCACCCAAAGGTCATTTATCAACAACAACAGCTACTAACACCTGCATAATGCTTTTTTAAATCAGTGCCACTTCAGGAACTGGCCTTCATTTACAGAAGCTCATGCACATGCAAGCCAGGAGTGAAACCCCCACCTGACAGTCAGTATACGTGCCAAGCAACAAGCAAGTCTCTCCTGTATCACAAATTCTGTCATGATTTCACCTTCCCCTCTCACAGGCGACACGTTCAGACCAGCTCTTCACAAATGCTGAGGACAATGATGGACAGATGCAAACAGGCCTATTCCTCCAGGCTGCTAAGTGCCCTCAGCTTCCTGAGGTCCAGGAGGCACGTAATGCATAGGCCCACTGTGCTGAAGCACACTTCAACCATAAGCCTCAAACACAATGGAAGGCTTGAAAATATGTACAAGAGTGACGCGTGGTAATCTCTTGCATCTTATGAAAAATTCTTTTCTCTTTTCCTACTAGACACTTGAACAATCATGAAAACATGTGACTAGCTTACAAATATGAGCAAAACCCTTTGCTTCAGCCACCCCTGGGGGGAAATGGCTACCATGTCACGTTCCTCAGGTGAGCAGCCACATGATGTAAAGAACACCAAGGAGCAAGCGCTCCATCAGGCAGGAACAAAGAAGACATAAAAATGCAGTTTGCTCCTGAGTGACTGCAAACAGAAAGAAGGGCTAAATGTATGTAACAAATGGCTGACTGAAAACATCTGGAGTGGCTTTAATCACTAATCATTCCAAACACAGCAAGCAGCATGTGATCCATGCTTTGCTGAAGATGTTATTAATTATAACATATTGCTTACATATAAGTAGCAGATCTTGGTGACGGTAGAAACAATAACCCACTTATTGATGTTACAAATTTCAATTAGATCTCCAGACTTAATGCTCTGTTATTACTAAAGTAGTATCTGGCATCTCGATTTATTTGCATCATTAAATTATTTCTTACATTTTTTAATTCATTAGTCTGTAAAAGCAACCTACAACTTTTATGAAAATATATTAATTTTACTCTTTAGGTAGAAGCTACACAAAATTACTAAAAAGCATGCTGATGTAGCTTTTTTTTTTTTTTACTCTGCAGTATGAGAAAACTTCACTGTAACATGTATTTTTTCAGTTAAACGTATTTTACAGTGACTATCTCACTTCTGTTATATTTTCAAACCAAAAGAGGGCACTGTCTCTCCAGGCTTGAAGGATATGTAGCTACAACGGCTGCTGTGTTTCAAAGTTTGAGATTTTTTAATGTCTTTAATTATATCAGTTGGTCTGATCAAAAGGAACTAAACAAAACGTATTTCTCCCTGCAGACTTATCTTCTGTATATCCTTAGATCTTTGTGATTTCAACAGCATTACTAATAGACTAACTAAGCAAAATGCTTCCAGCACCCACAAAGCTTTGATAATGCAAGGTGAGAACTCACTTATTTAACTAGAAAGGGGGACAGTTTATATCTTGCAATACCAGATTCAGTGTCTGAGAACAATACAGCATTTTTCCAATAACTGTGAGGCATGTTAAAAATACCAGCTTTAGACTCGCTAAAAAGAATACGAGGGAAAATTATTAACAATCTGTATGGAATACAACTGTGCTTTAAAAGATCAGTCAATTAATATATTAAAATCAGAAATCATGTTAGCTAGCATGGAATTAAGTGAAATTTTTCAGATTCTAAATTGTTTTAGGAGGAAATAGGGCTCAGCTTCTTAACATACTACCCGCTGTCTACTACACAAAATCTGCCTGATTATATTCCTCCCTTTATAAACTCCTTCCTATTCAAGTTTCCCAAGAGGTAATTAAGGTTCAGTGCTCTTCATACCACACAGGTACTGGAATCGAAACTGTAACAATTAGCTGCAGCCAGGCACAAAGTGAAATTGTTGCCTATTTGAACTGGTACATAAGGGAAAGAGGAAGGAAACGCTCTCCACCTCATCAGCCCCTTGGCTGGTGAAACACACTCTCCATATGGCAATCAATCCACCTTCACTATAATTTCTTTTAGGGCTTTGCATTTTCGATTGCTCTAAGAAGACTGAATACAAGGCAATGGGACAGCTGGGCAAAAGTAAAGAAACAGTAAAGTGTTTACCTCCCTGTTGACTTACAGCTATTTACAGTTTTTAAAATTCCACTATGTCATTTCTTTAAGCTTTAGAACTTTCACAGTCAAAACAAATGAAGTTTTAACTTTGACAAACAATGGATGCAAGATAATTTCCTTCCTGAACATATATTTTAAAGTTTCTATATTTATTTCACATCACTGTATTTCTTAGAAGCCTTACAAGCTCATTAATTCAAATTGAGATAGGCAGCAATTTTCTTATTACTTACAGGAAATAAATTATACTCTTAAATGCATTCTGCTAGTTTGTGTTCATGTTTATTTATTAGCATGTTAACTTCTGAAAAATCTCTCACCAAGTGAAAGAAACATTAAATTCAGTGGCAGACTATGTACTGGGTTTCACTTAGGTGAGGAATACACATTACACAGCAGTTTATGGTCTGTTCCAGCAGTTACCTTCACCTGGATACTTCTTTGCTCGTTCTTCAAAGAACCATTCACCAGCCTTTACTTTCACATCTCTGAAAAACAAGCAAAAGACATTTGAATCAACATTTTCCAAAGTGTATGTCTTCAAATGGTTGATAAACATTTAACAATCCAACAATACTTCTTAATCCTACCATAAAACTAGGATTTCATGACTGCTCACTCCATTCACTGATTTTGCTGAGGGTCTGCAAACAAAGTATTCCTCACCTCCATTATCTTCTTTTCCCTTTTTCTATGTAGGACTGCCCATGGAAAGCAGTGCACACTGCTCTAGGCATTGGTCTGAGGCCAGGAGAACTGGGTCCACTCCGGTGGACCACTCCAGTCTACACAACCAACTTGTCTAACAGCCCCAGGCACTTGTGTTTACATCTGCAGCCTAGCCTGAGGAGCAGTGAAAGTCAATGACAGGGGATATGCTCCCAAGCAGAACTTGGGATGGCTGCTGGGCAGCACTAAGCTCCACAACCCTGATGGTGTGATGGCTTCAGGGCCCATCCCTCTCCATTGTGTGAAGGCTAACATCAATGATGTCCATGTCATACACAGACACCAGGATCACAGCATGAGAAAAGTATTGATTAACAAGTATAAAATATTATCAGACTAAATAGGTCTGTCAAAAACAGATTTTCAGCAGATTGACTCTTGCATTTTGTTGTCCCCAGCTGAATCAGATGAAGTCTGAAATCTGAACTCACCTGTTATTAAAGAGGTAAAAAAATATTTAACTGGGGAGAGGATTCCCTGGAGTCTTCAGGGTACAAATTCTCATCTCAATGTGTTACTAGCTCTTAGGGTATACATCTGTTCCATGTGGATTTTCTGATGTTTATTATAGAGTGAAGTCCCACCACAAAAATTTCCTCAGGGCAAGCCCTGCTAAACTTCTTTCTCTACCCAGTAGTTCATTTTGCTTCTATGAAATTAATCTCTTTATTACCATTCCCTCTGCCAAACTTGCTTGAAATTGGCAACAACATACAGACAGTAATTTCATGTAGGGCTTGCCTCCCTAAGAAAGCAAATCTCTAAACACAAGAGCTGTATTGATATCCACCAAAGGCCAGGCAACAAAACCCTCAGGTCTGCCATTTCACACCTCACCTTACTCTATGTTAAAATTGACAAACTGTAGGTAGGTTATTGTTTATTCTTTCTGTGGCTTGATTTTAAGCATTTAAAATACACCTGTGTATGTAGCAATGCAAATTATTCACAGAATTGACTACCTGTGTAGATTTTACTATTTATTTACATGCCTAACCATAGATCCTTCTGCATAACTGAGCACAGATGTGTTTGAAAATTAGGTTAAAATGAATTTGAGACAGGATACTTAATTACTTTGGACAGAGATCTATTAACTAATAAATGTCTGAAATCTCTGGTTGCACTAGATCTTCAAGGGTTCTGCATTGGTAGTCCCTCAATCCTTATCTCTAGCCTTCTCTTTATGTTCTTCCCACTGCTCATGGTTATCTCCCCAGAATTTCATCTCCAGTTCTGCAAAGGCTCATGTGATGATTTGACCACTCACAGGATGAAAACAGATCTGGAAATAACTTTAAAAAAAAAAAAATTATTAAGCTAAGCTATGACCAAAAGTGTGACAATAAAGCTGATAAAGAACTATCCTTGTCAGGTAAAACAGATGAACCTCCTTCAAAGCAAATGCCTCTCTAGATTCCTAAAGACAGGATTAATTTAAAAACCACACTGCACCAACTCCATTCAGGTAAGAGATGCCTCTTCAAGTTGAAAGATAGAAACTTCATCAGCCCATGTGGGGTTTTAAATTTCTTATTTTGTAAACAATAAACATTCACCTATCCCTGCAGGCTCTTCCATGGAGGTGTTAAAGCATGTTCCTTACAAACATGACCCTAGTGTCTAGGAGACTATCTCAGTATTGCTGATTAGGATTAATGTTTTTTCAGGAAAATATACTCCAGTGGTAACCAAGACTCAAAATTATGGTTGTTCATGGCTGGAAAAGCAGCTCTTATGTTTCTTAGTCACCCAGTTTTTCCCACACTGGGGTAAACAAAAGGCACTGAGTAGCATTTACCACAATGCTGCACTCCCTGTCTCTCTTGAGATTTACAGCTTTGCAAAGCTCACTGAAGGCAACAGAAGGTGTCTGGCTGATTTTAAATGGACTTTTCATCACAAATAAACAAGAACAAAAGTGCTGTCTCTTTGCTATAAAGAGAATTTCAAGGACAGCTGAAGAATTCCTCTATATTATTAAGAAAAAAAGTGACTTCCTCAAGAAAAAAGTAAAAATGTCTTTTAATTCATTTAAATAATGCTTTCCTGGTTTTACCATTTAATACCTGGACAAGCTTATTAAATAACTAAGGGTACACAGTGCTACAAACGGCAGTTTAACAACTAGCTGCTCTCTGCAGGGGATTTCCACTGTGGCCATCAAATAACTGGAAAACAATTTAAAAGAAGAGGAAGTGGAGGGAGGCATCTAGAGGAGGAAGATGAAAGTTAACTTTTTACCTTTCCCTTGTAGTGCTTTATCATCTTTGCCACACTACCTCTGGCTTACCTTGAGGATCCATTTTGCTAGATACAGGAAGGGTGATCTTGACTACGTGAAGTGTAATGCAAAATTCCCATCATTTTAATTGCTTCAAGTCCTTCACCCAGCATTTTCATTCCACCAGATGCTTTGTTTCATTCATTATTTAAAGCAACAGATACACACAAACCTAGTATAAACCAGTACAAAACAGCACTTCCTCCAACTGGTAAAATTTCTTACCCATGAGCATAACAGACAGTGCATTTCCAAAGGCAGGGATTCAGGCAGACTCGGCACTCTGAGCACACTCGGTGGCTGCACCCATTGCACACTGCACCTCTGTTCATCAATACCCCAAGCGATTTCTGACAGCGAGCACAAGATCTCTCCTGGTATTCATGGCTTAGATTTCTTGCCCCTTTCCACCGAAGCTGCTGCAGCTGCTGTTTCAGTTTCCTGGTTCCCCCAGAAAAAGAAATAAGTATCAGTAAATTACTTAAATAGACCAAAACCCACATGTAAGTCACAAGCTAATAACTGGTTGCACAATATCATGACTAGTGGGAGACATGCTCTGAAGTTTGACCCCCACTGAGCACTGCCTGAAGTCCTCTCCAGACAGCATTTTTGCAGTGTGTCTGTATATGCAACCACAACTGTGCATGCAAACACAGAAATAGTCAAGCATAAAAAGGTTCTGTTTGTGTCAGTTATGCACACTCAGGGCAGGGCACTGAAATTGTACATGCAAGTGATCACACGTTCCCAAAAAAAGAAAAAAGCTCAGACTAAATGGTGTTCCCTTTCATTTTATATTTTTTTAATCAAATTTATCCAAGAATCAAATATCCTATCAAGTAAAAATAGTATTAACAAATGCATAATCTAAAAGTTAAATAAAACCCACAGACCGAAGTATCAAAACCTCTCCCTTTCACTGACTTTGCTTCCACTACATGTACCAATAATCAAGATCCATGTTTTTATTAGTGACATCATCAACAGTTGTTGGGGATTTTCTAATCCATTTAGATTTTCTTTATAACCCTTTACTTATATTTCACAATTATTTCATACATCCAGTAATACTTACATAAATATTTGCTGTAAGCAAATTTAAGTTTCTACATTGAGGTGACAAAAAAAAATTCTAACTTGGCAACACAAATACCCTGTTTTACATGGGGATGCAGTGTGACAAAGAAGGATATGAGCTTCAAGGAAATGCTTGCTCTAGCACTGCTGTAAAGCAAATAAAATGCTGGAGGATTGTCCCTTTCCTTCACAACTGAGATGCTTGCATAGTGTGAAGCAATTAAACAAAAATTTTCCTAACCAATGATACCTATTGACACTAGCAACAACCTCTGAGACAGAGTGATGTGCTTGTTTGTGAGAAGGGACACAGATGGATTCAGCACACTGAGCAGGTATCCAATGATCCCTAACTCCAGATTTGGCACAGTGTAAGTTAAATAAGCCAGGAATAAGCATGTTCTGTGTTACCAGGACTATATAGGCATACATTAGGAATATTATGAGAATACTATAAAACTTTCACAGGAAAAACACAGGCAGCAACTGAATTTTCTATGAAAGCTAGAAGTAAAATTCATCAAGTAGATTATTCACTGAACAGTATTTGCTCATCTTTATTGTACAGTAGTCAATAGTAAGAGTAAACCCAAGAGGCTATGGATAACCTTCAGTTTTCCCAAAGAATAAAAAAAACATTAGCTAACAAGAAGTAAAATAAATAAATAAATAAATAAATAAATATGGAAGGAAAGCAAAGAGGATGAAAAGTACTTCTGAGGAAAAAAAAAAAAATAATAGAAATAGAGGAATAGGGGAACAGCAGATACCTTATTCTTTCCTCCTCTGTTTTTCTCAGAGTCTGGTCACGGTATAGGACTTCCAGAACAGCCTCTCGTTCCAATTCCTTAAGGAAGTTTAGATTAAATTCACAGGCCATTTTCATCAAACTTCACTTATTTTATGGACTTCTATCCTATGGTTCTATTACATCCAGAACAATGGATAATACTTTAGAAAGTATAATGTAGTCTGAATGTTTACGAAGTGCCTGCGCTTTTACTTGATGGGTGATACTTTTCACTGTGTCATACCCTTGAAGAGTAAAATAACTGTGTCTGTTTTCACACAAGTCATCAATTAAGTGTCTATGCTACCCAGGGAACGTGAACAGTTATGCAAGGTCACAGCAGTCTTGTCTTTTTCACATGAAAGAACTTCTTGTTCTTTTATTTTTTCTTCTGCTGCTGAGAGTGGTTCCAAAAGAGATGAGAGCTTGCAGCAAGGTCCTAGATAGGGCTGTAACTGTCAACAGATGGAAGGACAATTTACCAGGAGATGGTGTAAAGCAGTTGGGGAATGTTTTTTTAATTATTATTTGGTCTTGTATCTTTGGGATTTCCAGGCCTAGGGAAAAAAAGAATACACCTTATTATCTCTTCAAGACATTTCAAATAGTATGTTAAGACCACATTTTGCTATCCTCAGACCTTTCATGCACTAATTCAGATACAGGAGGGGTATTAAGATGTTCTTCAGACAGTCTTAACATATGGTCTATTAACACTCAACTATACAGCCTCACATTTTTTGTACAGTTGAGAATCTGACCAACTATCTGAATTGCTGGATCATTATGATAAAATACAGCAAGTTTAAAGTTTGGGGTTTTTTTAAATGACAAACAAAACTTCATATGTATATGTGATAATGTATTTCTGCTGGTTCAGGGAATTATTTTACGTACAACTCATCACAATTAAGTTACTTAATTTCTCATTACAACAAACAAACAAAAAAAACAAAAACAGGAGGTGCTAATTTGTATTTATAAACAGCATGTATTCCATTCTTTCATATTTTTAATTAAATGGTTCAACAGACACCAAAAGGACAAAGCATTTCACAGAAGCAGTGTTAAACAAAGGGGGGGGGAAGATTGGTTTCCTGTGGAAACAAAAGAGACAGAGATAGACATATTTTATTTCCTTACCAACTGCAATTTCACAGGAAGTGACTCAAATGAAACCTAAAAAGCCTGAGCAATTTTAAAACACAATATATGTCATTTTCAAAGGCCCCCTCATCCTGCATCTGCTTTCATCTTTTACCTCAAGAACACCTCCCAGGATTGAGGATCATGTTTAAAGCCATCCAAGCCAATACAATCTGAAAAAGCAGACAGTGCAAACTCAGGAACTTCTGCACTATACAGGATACCAAAACACCCATTGCAGCATTAAGTTGTGCTTTCTAAAAACTCCTAGCATTTCCAAAGGCTAGCATATCTACAGCGTAATCAAAAAATCCTGCTGAAGCATCACAAAAAACTAAGTAATGACAGTCATTATTAGGTGTATGCAATAAAACTGCTCTAGTGATCCTAAAGAAAATATATAAACTTCTTAAAGCTATTAAAAACATGCCACTGTAAAACAGTTACTAAGATCAACACCTGCAGATAAGCAAGCATAGAAGTAGATGGTACTGGATATCTCCTTCAAATTCTTTAAAAAGGGACTACCTCTCTTTTTCACAGACAAGCACAAAGTTTCCCATATTTCAAGCCTGTTTTGGGAACTGGATTTCAAATGACATAATAGTGTATGAAAAATATTGGGGGCATACAGAATCTTATTTAGAAATGCATATGGTTGCTTTTTTCAATTACTTTTTCAGTTATTCAGGCTTACACAAATCTAAATTGTGTAAGCGAAGGGAATAGTTTAGATCCTCCCCTTGTTTCCACTTTGTCTTGCTTGCAGCTATACCCCTTGGGAGACACAGATTCTACTCTAGCCAGGGCAGGATTCTTCAGAAGGGCATTTGACTCCAGCCTGCCAGTGATGGTGCAAACACCATCACACTAACCAGTAGGCCTGTTGCTGCACTTCATATTCTATTCGCAGTGACAAACCATAAGCACTGAATCCAATGGCAGCAGTACACAGCCACAAGGACCAAGGTGGAAAGGCTACCATCATTTTCTGGCATCAAGCAACAGAACAAACCTGCTGCAGACAGAAGTGCCAGGGGCCCTGTGTCCCACAGTATCTCCACTACGCACAGAGAAAAAAGCCTCCATGACTCTCTCACCACTGGGCAAGATCATCCAGGCTGCACAGAATAAAGCTTAAAATCCACGTAGCCAGCAGCTCTATTAATATTACACCTGGATATTCCAATAGTTGTTGGGTGTTTTTAATCTTTATGAAGATTTAAGTTCAGACAAGCATTCTGTTATGTCAATTTTTTGTGCATGTTCAAAGATAAATAAAAATCTAGATGAGGTAGCTTTAAAAATAAAGTACTATCTCCCAAAAGGGAGATAATACTTGTACCCCATAACAGACTTTAACTTGCAATCACTTCACAGAGGTGTTCAAATTGGACTGAAAAGCTCTCTACCACTGTAAAATAAGAGCTTTTCTAATACTGAAGATGCCTGCAGTAGATTAGTCTTTTGGCATCAATAAAAAAGTGTTTTCAGTAATGACCCTCCTTGACAGGAAAAAACAATCTTAAAAACCTTCACAAACGCCCTTCTTTCATGTTTACTCACTGAATCAAGCTAGCTATTTTACAGGGTCAGCCAACCTCAAAGCCAAGCATCTCGTATGTAAAATCAAAAGCAACATCAACCTCTTTATGAGGTTGACACCATGACACTTCTCCCTTTTCAGCACAAAGCTCACATAAAATAATTTGTTCAAGCATTATTTTAAACTACGTATTTAAAATAAACCAGTGTCAGGTACCTTGCAAATGAATCAATAGCTTTCTGTGACTATCACGTGCAGTCTCAAAGCAAGGGAGATGGGATAACCAATGCGGTCACATCTTAGGAGAGGGAGGCAGACACAGTGCAATCTCAGAAGATCATGCTTCTTTCTTTTGTATCGGGCTAAAATAGTTTGTAATTATGAAAGTGAACATAAATCAAAAGGTCTGCCTAGGACAAGATTAAATTTGCAAAAGGTAGCTACTTTTTTTTTATATATATAAAGTTTTGAATTTAGAAACGCCTGATTCAGTGAGCTACTTTTTCTCAAGGCAATTTTGTAATTTTTGTAATGTATTACTGATCTCCTTTCAGATCCTTCAGCATAAGCAAAATAATGACACTTAACCAAGTATAAATAAACTGATCTTTTAAAGTCACAGCTTCCATTGACTTGAGGTAATTGGATTACTCCACCATCAACCCAGAAGAATAACCTAGCTAGAATACAGATAAAGGAGGTTAAGAGTAAAAACTATTACAAAAAGCTCCCAGAATTTATGTCTTTTTTTTCTGTCATGCAGAGGACAATGACATACATTTATTCCTAGTTAAGAAAATTACAAGTGTTATTTTATACTACCTGTTTTTGACAGTTTATTTTTCACATCCTTGCATATACACATGAAAATTATTAATAACTTTTTAAATAATGTTTTACCAAAGTTATGTCTTGTGATTTTAAAAACATCCCACCCCTGCACTTAAATTAAAAAAACAAACCAACTTTTTTTTCTAAGTTCTAGCTGTGGTCTTTCCATTTGTCACCGTTTGACTCAGTTTGACAACAATGCTCTCAATCCCATCCCCTTCCCACCCAGGTAGGGAAGGAGAGAGAGAAAAAAAGAGAGACTTGGCTAGATTGAAAACTGAACCGTGCAGTGCTTGTTGAAGAAAGCTCACTGAAAAGAAAAAAAAGGAATCAGCAAAAGAAAAACTGGCTTTATCCTGGCTCAAACCAGGACACCATTAAATCTTTTTAGTCTAAAAAATACCATTCCAGTAAGTAAAAATGCATCCCCCTGTGCAATGTCATTCAGAACACATTAAAAAGATGTCCTTACCTCTTCAGCAGCCATAAAAGAAAGATGCATGGAAGTGAACTGCTTTTAAGAGATGAGTAGTGCTGTTATAATTTATTTATCTTTCCTTAACTTGAACTGGTGGCTGTTCTCCGCCCCCTTTCCTTCCTTTGTACACCAAAATTAGACTGACTTATGTACAGAGGAGCACCCCCAAAACAGCTACAAGAAAATACACTCAAGTAAGAGCTCTACTGTTACGACAGCTTTTGCCAAATCTCTGGTGTTGTTACCAGCAACAGCAACTAGCAATCAAAGATCAGTTATCCTTATTTCATTTTAACATTAAAACACGTGAGCTGAGCGTTAAAAAGAGACTCAACACAAGAGACTATCAAAGCTGATTGATATCATGAAAATATGCTCAGTCTTCCAGCTACACACAGGAAGAGAAGTGGCTTTGAGTTATACATCATTTCTTTTTCTGATACTATAGATGTGAAAACTCTACTAACCTCAATGTCTCCAGCACTAACACAGAAAACCCTGCTTGTATCATAAATAGTTTTATCCTGGAAATAAAAGTTTTCTATTCAGGTCTGAATGACAAAGCAACTAGCATAGAAAAAAAAAAAATTAAAAATAATTCATCTTCAAAAAGAAAATTGTTTTACCTCACAATTGGAAAGCTGATCTCAGATAACAATTAAAATAGCATTTTGATTGGATATCCCAATTCAAACTACTGTACAACCATGTGTGAGTAATGAAGTTCAAAATAGCACCCAATAACCTCATTAAGTTAAACAGGTTCAAACACTTCCACCTGTGCATGTCAAGTTCAATCACTTTCTTCAACTGTGTCACTGAAGAGAAAGCAACTGGCACAGAGCTAACACAACAAAGAATATTTGGATTTGAGGCTTTAACTAAGTGAAAGACCATAAATAATCCGAGGACTGTAACTACCCACGACAACAGCCCACAAAGCTGGGCTAAGGAACATTAGCCTTACTGCCTGTTTTCCACTACTATTTAACCAAAGCCTTAATTGTCACACTTTTATCTCATTGTATTTTTCCCTCTCACCTCTGGACATGTAAAACTGCTGCAGTATCTCGTAGATACTAAGAATGTAACCAAGTTTAATCCTTTTATTCTTTTTTTCTAAACAAACCCCACTTGTTCAGCCTTCCCCTAGACCTGACCCTTTTGGACTCTGTTCGGTGGGAGCTGCGAGCACAGGGCTGGGTGAAGAGCGGCCAGGGGCGAGCTCCACGGCCAGCCACTGTATCCTGCTGTGTCCCGGCAGGGCAGGCGGAGCAGGTACTGACTGCAGGATGCCCACAGAGTCCCAAAGTGAGGTGACCAGTCAGGGCCATCCTCTTCAGCAGAAACAGGAGCAGGTGGCTCAGGGAGGCGGCCACAGCTGAGGCTGAGCGGGGCAGCTGAGGCCTGTCTGTACACCCGCAGCCAGAGGCTGTAACTCTCTCACGACCTTCTTGAAATACAGTGCCTAGCACCAGACACAGCCTGGCTTGCGAGACTTCACTGCGCAGAATACCGTGGGAATGCTGTGTCCACTGGCCTGCAAGATGCAGGTCCATTTACACGTCCCACTATGGCATCTCCCTTTTTTGACAGCAGCATCGTGTGACAGATTGAGGTAAGTCACACCCAACACACTCCCCTACCCTCTTGTTTATGGAACAGCTACCAAGCGTAGCAGCGGTGTCCTGTCTGCATTTACAGAGCTGGTTACTCCTGCCTCAGTGTAGGCCTTTGTGCTTGCCCCACTAAGTTATTTTCTCCTTTATACAGACTAATTTCTCTAGTTCATCCAGGCCACTCTGAACCTGAATAACATCTTCCACTGCATACTTCATCTTTCACAGGCTGGGTTCATCACTAATCCTGGCAATCTGTAAACACAACGCTCACACAAATAAAAGCCATAAATTGTTAAAAGCGTGTCCTTTAATTTAATTCTCCAGATTCTGATTCTGGCTAGTGAAAATAACAGGTTCTGCTTGCAACTGTAAGAATTCACATATTCTCCGTGTCTTTCCGTGATTTTTTTCATCCCAGGCATACCTGACACAGCCTTCACGTCAGGCCGTGTCCGTAACCAGGATGCAAATCCACCTCCCCAGGGATCCGCCTCTCGGATCCACCTCTCCGCAGGCACGCCCAACTGACCACAGACGGCAAGCTAGCTGTATGAAGAGCACAGCGGTGACAAGCAACCATCTCCCTCTCAGCCCGGGCCTTGGGGCTCCGGACAGACCCGGGCGGCTCCATCTCCTCCGCCCGCCCGCGGGCCCAGCCCCGCCGCGCCGTCGCTATGGAAACGGCGCCATCTTGGGTGGCTCCCCGTTGCTACGCGCCCGGGACGCGGGGCGCGCACTGCGCAGGCGCGGAGCGGGCGGAGGGGGCGGCAGCGCCGCGCATGCGCAGTCCGGCCGGCAGGACGGTGCGGGGGTGTCGGTTGCGGCGTGCGGGGCTGCGGCGGGAAGATGGACGAGTTCCAGTCCGGGGAGGAGGTAACGGAGCGGGGGCAGGGCCGCTGCGGGGCCGGGGGTGCTGCCCGAGGGTCTCGGGCGGTGCCTGTCCGCACCCCAGCCCTCGGTGTTCCCCCGGTGAGCCCGCGGCCGGAGGGTCCCCTCATCCCCTCCGGGCTGGCGCCGCGCCGTGGCGGCCTCTCCGGGCCCTGTGTCCCGGCAGCGGCGGGAGGCAGGCCCGGCCTTTGTTCTCGCCGCCCGCCCGCCCCTCGGGGAGCGGTTGTGGGCACCGGAGCGGTGTGATGGCACCGGCGGGGTGTGGTGGCACCGGCGGGATGTGGTGGCACCGGCGGTGTGTGATGGCACCGGCGGGATGTGGTGGCACCGGCGGTGTGTGATGGCACCGGCGGGATGTGGTGGCACCGGCGGTGTGTGATGGCACCGGCGGGATGTGATGGCACCGGCGGTGTGTGATGGCACCGGCGGGATGTGGTGGCACCGGCGGTGTGTGATGGCACCGGCGGGATGTGATGGCACCGGCGGGATGTGATGGCACCGGCGGGATGTGATGGCACCGGCGGGGTGTGGTGGCACCGGCGGGGTGTGGTGGCACCGGCGGGGTGTGATGGCACCGGCGGGATGTGATGGCACCGGCGGGGTGTGATGGCACCGGCGGGATGTGGTGGCACCGGCGGGGTGTGGTGGCACCAGAGGCGTGTGATGGCACCGGCGGCGGGATGGAGCGGAGTGCGGGGTGGGAGGGTTGCTGTTCCGCCTCGGATCGGCGTGGGGAAGACTCGGATAAGCTATTTGTGCGGAAGGAAGGGTTCCAGGAGGTAGGCTGCATGTTGTAGGCTCACTGATGAGACAGGCGGCTCTCCTGTGTACCCCCGTAAGGAAGATACGAAGTTGGCTAAATCGGGGGTCGTTTTCTCTGTTACGCTAAATGACTATCAAGCAAGTGTTGCTCCTGCAGAGGGACAGTGTTTTCCGAGCTGTGATGATTTGCTGCATTGTTCTTCAACAGCTGCATTGTGGCTTGATGAGACAATAGCAAAGCAGTGTAAGGGGTGAAGGTGTGTCAGGCTTCTGCTTTGCTAAAAGCCTTGTCCTGATGGCAGGGCCTGGCCTATGTTACGCAGGTAGAGATATTTTTTAAAAACAGATAATTAACATACTTGAACATCATTCTTATAGCTGTTCTCAAAAATGTCTTCAGAATTAAATTTAATGCTGCTTTGCAGTTTGTTGGTTTTTTTTTTTGCCTGGGAACGCCCCTTTTAAACAAGGCATTGGAAACATCAAAGTCTGCTTTTAATGTGCTGGAAGAGTAGTGCAGAGCAATCACAAAGCTCCTGATTTTTTTCCCCTTTATTTTTTAATATAAAAAGTTGGTTTATAATCTTATAAAAGGATGGAATAGTGTTGTATTGTTAAGCAACTTGGAACAGGCAAACTACAGAGCTGGGTGTCAGGACATTTATGTTCCATTATTTCATATATCTAAATCCATTTATGCTCTCATCCCAAAAAAGGGATAGGTTCAAGAAGTAATAAAAACTTTAGAACCAAATTCTTAAATGTATCTGTGGCTCTTTCCAGTGGGTTAAATACAGTGGTGCACCTTAAATGTAAGCACCTGTAGAATCCAGTACCATAAAAACAAATGAGGCATATTAAAATTAAATCGAAGTCAAGAAGCTGAAAATACAAGCCAGTTTTCCACTTCATATACAACCCTTTAAAAATAGGGAAGTGTGTGAGGAAGTTGGTGCCTCTGCATAGTTACAGAAAAGGCATTGTCTGCACATCTCCCAGCATGTGCTGTTTCTTCTCTCAGAGGGCACACTTGGCTGCTTGAATCTCTCTGAGGGTTGCGTGTCATTGCAGCTGACTCGACTGTTCTCCTTCTGACCAAAGGTTTATGAATGTAATGTTGAAATTCTCCCAAGTGAGTGTAACTATGTCCTGCCTGCACACCCGAGTTGTGCTGTTACACGTGTTGGCTGGCTGGAGAAGCTGATAGACCTCCGAATGAAACTCAATGTATGCTTGATTAGGTTAATTTTGAAATCCTTATTCAGTCTTCTGAAATTAATTAGTTTGCTGTTGTGTGTGTTTCTGTTGGCTGATTCCTTTCTTCTGATTCATGAGGTGAGGCTGGGAGATGTCGTGCGGGACCCTGGCGGTTGGGCTGCCCCTGGCAGTGCCTTGTTTTAGCCACCTGATGTGGGAGGCAGTAATGGCGGAGGGACTGAAACCAGAAAACGTACTAACCCTAGAAGAAAAGGGGAAGTAGTGTTAAGATTAGTAAAATGTTGGGGCCTTTTCTGTCACCTTTCCTAGTGCTACTCCTTGGAGCTGGAGAGAAAGCTGAAGGTGGTGGTGGGAAGTCCCACAAGCTACGTTTCCCCTTTGGTTTCCAAGAGGTAGTTTTCTTTTTGTCCCCAGCTGAGCTTGTTGTGACAGCTTTTCCTTGAGCTGTGAATTGATGTTTTGTCACCCTGGAGTCATCAGTTTCATTTACTTATAACCTGTGTCTGCACACTGAGGTTATCTCTGCAACCCTGCTCGGCGAACTGGGGACATTAATGCATATTGTAAAATGAGAATATACATGTACAGAAGTGCTATGCATATTGTTTTAAAGTACTTTCAAATTAAAATGGAAAACTTGGATTCAAAAGGGCAGCCAATATTATTTTATCTGTTACTTTCCATTACTTTGCTAAGAATGCTAACTTGGGTGGTTTCAGGGAGCCCCAGAGTACGTGTGAACAAATAAAGGAAGACTCAATATCTTTGGATTTGCAAGAAATCTGACAAGGATAAATTAAACTTCTAGTGCATGTTCTTATTAACCAGTCTTGAGCTCTGTAAACAGAAGAATGTATACACTAATTATTTAAAACTCTACTCTTTTTGTAGACTACCTTTGTTGTTGATGAAGTTAGTAGCATCATTAAAGAGGTAAGCTAAAATTTTCATTCTCTTGGTGTGAAAATATGTTATATGCTCAAGAAAATCTGATAGATTTCTAGATAAGTGACTATCAAAGTATATATAATGGTTGATTTAACCAATGTGTATACTTGAGGTAGAAATGATACCCAGCCTCAGTTATGATATGTATTCCAAATCTGAAAGATAATAGAAAGGATTTCATGTGCTCCTCTCTGGTTGCAGTGTATCCCTATTAAAATTTCTAGGGGGATGTTGTATGCTAAGCCCTATAGAAGTAGATTTTGTGTTTCAGTAACACAGAGAGGGTTTTATAGGCTATCTACACGTGCATGTTACTGTGTTCTTTGAGGTGCTTTTCCTCTGAAATGAGGGGGGATTTTTTTGTTTGAAATGATTAAGCTGTCCTTGTTGCTAAGAAACATTAATTTCCTGTCTAGAAAATTTCCAGAGAGATTTGTTTTGTATCCAGAATTCCTCATGTAGACTAGAGCAATTTTTTTCTTGTTGCCAACCAGCTATATTGTTCAGGCCCTGTAAATCGAATATGCATGCTTTAATACATCCTCCAGTGTCTTCTGAATCTGAAATAATGTTGTGGTTGTTCTGTAAACAGTTCCTGCGGGGAAAAAATGTAACTATGAAAAACACAACACTTTAATGTACTTTTTTGCTGTCTTAAAGGGGAAACTTATCATAAGTAAAAAGGATTATTTAGCTGAAGGCTCCTGCTCTATTAGTAGCCAGCAACTGCATGTGTCTTTTGTTGTGATTTGGGTTTTTTTCCTCCAAAGTTATTCTACTGAAAGTTCATTTCTGTAGAAGGGTATGTGAATAAGCCATTGTTGTGTGCATTTTTTCAGTCTCTTCAGGGCTGTTTAAGTGCAAGATCCTTTTCATAACTGTGACTTCAGTACATGGGAGTAGGAATTACAAATAAAGAATCAAAATATCAGAAAATGAAGAGAGGATGGAATCCATGGTAATTCCCCCTATGCCTGTCTCAGACTCTGACCCGCGAGGTTTTTTTAAGAATTGAAAATATTTCCAACAATCAGTATGGACGAGAAGTATTTAGGATTTTTTCTGTGGATATGGGGTCTCCTCTTTAGTGCTCCATGGGATAGTGGCTGCCTCACAGATTGATGACAGCACAGCTGATAAATGTTTGTCGCCACCAGGCCATAGAAAGTGCAATCGGTGGCAATGCCTACCAGCACAGCAGAGTGAACCAGTGGACAACGAGTGTGGTGGAACAAACGCTGAGCCAGCTCACAAAGCTGGGGAAGCCTTTCAAGTATATTGGTGAGCTCAGCTTTCTCTCTTCTGCTAAAGCTGGTACAGTCAAGTGCACTGGTGGATGCAGGGTGGGGGGAAGATCTTAGCAAAAATCATGTCTGTCAACTACTCATGAACATTATATATGTCTCTGTGTGTGTGTATGTACTGTGCTAGCAACAATGTAGCGAATGTTAATTAATGCAAGCATTATATTAATAAAAGCTTCTCCACTGACTAACAGTGACCTGTGTGATTATGCAAAAGAATGGTGCTGGGCTACATACGGCAAGCTCTTGCTTCTGGGACAACTCCAGTGATGGTAAGGAACACAGCTGTTGTATTTTTCAGCTTGCAACTTTAATGCTAGCCCCATTGAGACTAAGCAGCATACTTTTCTTTTTTTCCAAGTGCTGTACTTTTTGGGGTAACAGTACAGTTTGGTGTTTTTTCCATTTGGCTGTGATGCTAATTGTCATGTATAGGAAATACCTAGCTGTTGTGAAAACTTCATCTTAAGATTCTTAATGTAAGCAATTACAAACATGCATATAGGGGTATGCATTTCATAACTGTAGCTTTTTTCTTTCTCTGAAGTCTTTTTTTTGTATTTGTAGGAACCTGCACTGTGAGATGGGAGAATAAGACTATGTACTGCATTGTTAGTGCCTTTGGACTTGCAATATAATTGCCTCGGAATAATTCATACTCCGTTTTTCTACTCCAGCACTTGATTCCATCTCTACTCAAACTGTGAATACACTGAACAACTTCTGAGTTTAATGTACTTTTTAAGTAACTTTTTTCAAGTGTAGAAATGTGAAAACATGCTGTTACATGGTTTTGTATTTACTATCATACCAGTGTTGCCACACTGTCTTAACACTTCAATAACTTCTCTTCAAGGTGCTAATACTGAAATCTGCTGCAGTGTAAACACTTTCTCTGAATTTCTTTTTTAAGACCGATACAAATGAGACAGCAACTTTCCTACTTTGTACTTTTGGCTAGCATTAAATTCTTGAAATTCATAACCATTGGTGTGATTAATTTAAACGTAACTCTTTTGTTATTTACAAAAAAATAATATTCCAGTTATTTTAATTCTGTTCAAGGGAGTTGAGATACATGTCGTAATACAAAGGTCTTCACAATTTTGCCAGTCACTACAAAATTGAAGAAAATGAGATTATGTTTTTCAGGAATGAACTTGGCTGCATTTTTCAAATCTGTTTAATCTGATTGTATGGTATTTAGGTCACAGAACTGTAACAAAAAAAGAACTCTCTTCATTGAACAAAAGTAAGATGTATATCACATTCTAGGAGTGCTCAGCCAACTATACATGGGTAATCATTCTCTACTGCAGCCAATTGAATAGGTCTTGAACTTACCTTCTGCATTGATACTGCTGATAGTGTGATGTGTTCTGATAGTTAATGAAACATGATCCTTTCTGGAAGGGAAGAAAATCTGCCTCAAGGCAATGTAACTGAATAATGTATGAGTAAGTCTCCTGCCTTCTAGAGTAAAGTTGCAGAGGAATAACAGGTAAAACAAGTTTTCAGCAGAGGATTGGATAAGGTTTTCTTTGTCAGCTAATTAAAGAAATGGAAGCATGTTATGAACTTCAGACTGCCTCTGTGGACTGCTGTGCTGCTTCTATTAGCAGTATCTCACTGCTAAGTCAAGTTGGAAGAATTACTTACAAAGCAAGGATGGGAGGGTGTTCCTGGGCTGAGTATTCACAGTCTGAGTGACCTGTGTTTGCTTATATTAAGCCCTGTCAAATGTTTTCAGAATCTAGCTTTTAACTAAAGCTGTTCAAATTGAGATGACTGCTGATAAAACAGTATGTTTCTGTTATCTGGAAAGAGGTAATACAGAAAATCAAATGACAGTAGAGTATTTGTTTTTCACAGTGTTAGGTGCACAGGGCTCTACTGAGCATATCCAAACAGACTGTAGAAAACCCTGTGCTAGGCAAGGCTTCAGCCCTCTCTGTCCATTTCTGCTGCAGTAGGGAAAAAAAAGTTGTCTTTATCAAGCAGGTTTGGGCTTGGTACTTCTGAGACTTTACTATAGCTGTGAGGTTTATAGATTTCTGCTAGCATACCAGTTTCAAAACCTCTCCATTCTTCTACCATGGCTTTGTGAGTACTGCAGGGCTATACAGTGTGTATACACCCTACTCTGAGGAGTAGGTATCTTCTATTTCTGTAGCAGAGAGTTTTAGCATGGGTTTCACTAGAAACAGAATACAGAGTATTCTGTGTCAGAAGTTATACAATACTTGTAAAAAAAATATTAAACCAGGATAGATTGAAGTAAGTGCCTCCAATAGTCACCAGGGCAAGAGAAACTGGTCACAAAGCTCTGAATTGCTAAGGAAATCTTTTTTATGCATGATTGGATACTATATGTCCTTTCCATCAGCATGCCAGAATAATGGTGGTACTGTAGCATCTACTCAGCTATTTATTTGTAGTTAAAATAAATAGTTGTACTTTGAGTCAGTATTTACTTCTAGATATTCTTGGCTTCGTGGTCAAGCCATTTAAACTTTCTTTGTCCTTCATGTTAATAGTAGCAAACCTTTGGGTTTTTAAATTTTTTTTTCCCCTATTCGTTCACTCATGCTGAACTGCAGAAAAAAAACACTTCTGAGATGCTTGTCAGTGTAAAAGCTGTATGGGAGGAAAAAACCCTGTTGCATTAACACACAAGTTGTGCTGCAGAAAGGTAGGTAGAGTTTTACAGGTTGCAAGCAATAACCAGTGCTTGCAATGTAACAGTTTTAGGACTATAGGAGGTTTAAGGTGAATATCAGAAAAAATTTTTTTACTGTGAGAGTGACAGAGCACTGCAACAGGGTGCCCAGAGAGGTTGTGGAGTCTCCTTCTCTGGAGACATTCAAATCCCACCTGGACGCCTTCCTGTGTGACGTACTCTAGGTGACCCTGCTCTGGCAGGGGGGTTGGACTAGATGATCTTTCGAGGTCCCTTCCAACCCCTATGATTCTATGATTCTATGACTACAGAGATTGGGGTTTTGGGGGATGTTTGTGTCCCGTCTTCCCCCCCCCCTCCAAACTGAATTAAGATAGGGCTTTTCTGTAAAATACTACAGAGGTGTATTATAGTCTTGATGTTGTACACTTACTGATTTTTTTAAAATCTTAATAATCTTCTAACACCTTACCTTTTACCACCTTTTTCAAAGACTGCTGGCCAGCTCACCTCAGTGCTGAAGTAAAGCATTAGAGTGATATGCTTGCAAGGTCCTTAATTAATTTGCTGTAAAAAAACAACACAACAACAACTAATAAACCCACAATCTGTGAGCTGGAGTTGTCAGGAAGGTAATTATAAACTCAGTCTCTGTTTCAATCAGAGGCATATCAGCCCTGATCTGGATGGGAGGAGTGGAAAGTGGAGAGGGGGGGAGGAAGGTCATAAATTACTGTGACTGTCACAGGTGAGTCTGTCCTGTCTGCCACATTTAACTGAAACCTAAAGGAAATTGCTTCAGAATTGACTGCTGCTGGTAAGGAAGCCCTGGCATGTCTGATGCTAAAGCAGGAGTAAGTTGAGTAGCCATTTGTGTGGAGATATTTACAGCCAATTTGTTCAGCACACAATGAGATTTCAGTCTCTCCTCAAATCTGAACAGGGAAGGGCATCGCTCCAATTGGAGGGTGACAGGCTGATAATTTTTGCAGCCTACCAGCTGTGAGGAGATTCTTGAAAGATCATAGAAGCTTGAAGATCATAAAAGCATAGAATCATTTAGGTTGGAAAAGATCTTGAAGATCATCAGCATCTTCACTGTCTCTAAAACTCTTTTCAATTGAGGCCAGGGGGTTGATGGTGGGGCAGCCCTTGCTGGGTGTGCTGAGAGGCTGCATCACTGCAGGGGAACTTAGAGCCCCCCTGGCAGAGTCACCTGACAGCAACAAACCTGAGGCAGGTGTGGCTGGCAGGAAGGCAGCTGGCACTGACCCCAGGGTGAATGTTTTACTGCCAGCACGAGCACAGCAGGCTTTGCAAAGCCACTGTGAAGCCATTTGGGAATGCCAATTCCCCTTTGTAAACTGGCTGGTGTAGTTCTTAGGAAAATTAGCAACCTGTTCTTCCTCCTTCAAGACCAGGCAGGGTAATGGAAAAAAAAAACCAACACAAAAAGGTTAATCCATGCTGACACAGGCTCCTAGATACTATCCTTACCAAGTTTAAATATGCATAAGAAAATACACATCTACTGAAAAGATGTGTAATATAAAAGTCGTAAAGTTAGTTATTCACTAGAAGGAAAATAAAACCAAGATACAATATAAATATATAAAATTTTATTATGAACATATTTAACAATGATTATGCACATGAAGTCTTCCAAGGAACTCAATATTCAACTTTTGCTTTAAGTAAAATATTTTTTCCTTCATATTCCATATTAGCATTTAGTTTTCTGATATAAATGGATAATTTGCTGTCAATTAACACAACTTCTAAACACAGAATATTTAACACATCCTCATGCACACTTCCTCAAAGCAGCATTTAATTACAGCTTCTCATTAAACAGAGCATTTATCTTACACGTTTTTATACCATTTTGGTACACAATTTTTCCATATTTTCATTTTACATATTTACAAACTTCTAAAAAAAAAAGTTTTACAGTAATGCAAAGGTTATTACTGGCATAAGCAAAAGGAAACGGGGTAAAAATTAGTTGACTGGATACAAAGTTGTCTTTTGGCTCAAAGAAAGACAACAGATCAGTCTTTTCTAGCTGGAACCATCCTTCCACTTTTCCTCAGTATCAGTTCCACTGGTCTGTTGCACTGGCTGTTCCTTCCGAGTGTTGAGTCTTATCCTTCCTGTTGCCAGTCCTAGGAAGGTTTCCAACCAATTTACTAAAAAAAATGGTTGCCATGAATGGCTCACACCCAGTGATTACTGATTTCTTAAAAGACCCTCTTGATCATTGTGTACATGGAAGTCTTGCAGTTATGTAGAGCAGGAACTCTGCATACTTTTCTCATTTCATACAGCTCCACTAGTGATGAAAATAATTAATTACTTTTGCAGTAATGAAAGGAAAGCCAGGCTAGTTTCTTATCCAGATTGTTTCACCCTTAGGTTACAATACTTGACTCAGAGGTGAATTTATACTACCTAATCCCAATCCAGATTGTAATATTCCTCAAATACTGTCTCTACTTTTCACTTGTGGCAATAACAGTGACATTGAGATTTCTGCCTAGCATAACTATTTCCTCATCTGTTTCACTGCTTTTGCCTTCTTCCTGTATATTAAATTTGATGTGACAGTGCTTCAACCAAGCTTACCTTTACACTCTGGCACTTCTGAAATACAAAACTATTTTGACTGGCAAACACTGCTTAAATATAAACTAAAAATTACCATGGAAACTATTTGTTCACTATTTTTGTAGTGAGATACTTTTATATTAAGTACATGTTTCTCATTCTTGGCTTTCTTGTTTCCACTTGGAATGTAGTGATGTAGAAAAGTTTATGCAAACAAAATGGCAAGGGAAATGGGCTTAGAACAGTTTAGGAGAAAATAATAATTGAAGGTTAAATAACCAATGTTTTCTTTAGTTAATTACATCCCAAAGCATGACACTGTATTTGAGGGTTAACTGTAACAACCAGCTCAGACTGTGACAAGAAACATTACTATACTTTGCAAATTAGTCAAATAAAGCACTGATGTTTTCAGAACAATTTAGAACAGAATGCAACAGTATCAGAGCCCAAAAGATCTGAATAGATAAGGATCATGCAAATACCAATTTTTTTAAAGCCCTAATTTCTGTACCCACTGTTACTCCAGTAGAAGTCAAAAGGATTTATGGTACACAACAGATGCCTACTTGGTTCCCAAGTCTGACTTTGCAAGTTCAGCTGTGAGCAGCAAGAAAGTCAATTGTGGAATGGTACAAATGACTCTGCTCTTTTGGGATACAGAGATCATCTTCCACACTTGTTAAAAAAAAAGTCTACAAGGAAGTGCTGAAGGTACAGCTCACTACAGTTCACTGGAAAAAAACAAAACAAAACCAAAACCAAACAAACAAAAAAAAAAAAAAAAAAAAAAAAAAAAAAACAAACAAAAAAACACCCCAACAAACCACCACTAACTTGAAATCTTTGATGCTTTCCTGTATGTTCTTCTAAACTAACACAAGTTAATTAAGAAACGAAAGGAAGAAACCTTCCCCTCCTCCACAGCAGTTTCCTTGCTTTAGCCATACAATAGTACTTTGGCTTTTAACAAATAAATGATCCCTGGCACAGAAAGGTTTAAATTTCAAATACCCTCAAGAAATTCCCAGCTCAACATAACTTGAGACAAGTTTTCTCTCTTGCACACTCAGGCTATCTTAGCTGACTTGTATTTAGCAGAGCACTGGTTTAATCTGAACTAATCTGACAGCAAGATGCAACCAACCACATGAAGCAGTTTCCTTGGTCCTCTCTAAGCTAACTGCTGTCTTGTGACATCTCCCCTTCGTGACCTGGAATGGCCACTAGGCAATAACTGCAACAGGAAAGGTTGCTGCACCAAAGCAGAAGACATCTATGTTTTCCCCAGTATGACTCAGTAAGTCTCGTAGGACTTAATTTCACTCTGTCAAAGTAGTTAAATGCTAAGCACAATTCCCTAGTATAAGTCAGCACCATTTTCTGTCTAATACACTAACAGTGCTTTTGAAAGTCTTTTCTACAGCAGCAGGGGAGAAATTTTACAGGAGCAAATCACAGTTACAAATCCATGAAAAACAAAAAAGATACTTTAAGACAGGTCAAGTACCTTGAAGGGAAAGTAGTTAGAGAAAAACAGCTTTCACTTAAATAAAGAACTGAACAATGGTGTAGAAGAAAAACAACTTTTAAATACAGAAGCAGCAGCATTGTAGTAGGACTACTTCATTCCCATATAACTCTGTTCCGGCAGAGACTGGAATACAGATAATCACAAACTGCACTAGTAAAAGTTTTGATCAGTAGAGGTGGTGACAGTGGTATGAGAGAAGCTGAACTATGCACAGAACATGCTCAAAGGCTTGCTCTCATGCACATTCAATGCATGAGCAACCATGG
Organism: Apus apus; assembly: GCF_020740795.1. Lineage (NCBI taxonomy): Eukaryota > Metazoa > Chordata > Aves > Apodiformes > Apodidae > Apus > Apus apus. The sequence goes on along the minus strand of NC_067284.1, from coordinate 100,163,077 downwards.
TCATTTCTAGGATGTAGACTAACTATCTATTAATAAAATTTAAGGAAAAATTCTGATGTAGAAAAAGCCTCTAAAAATGAAATGCTTGGAAATTTGAAATTCTCTATAAAACTTTCATACTGTATTCTCTGTAAGTGTAACAATCTCCTCCAGCATACAAAAACCCCAAAAAGAAGAGTACTTGCTTCCTTCTCAGAGTTGTTGCTGCCTAAACCTTACCATTTGAAAGGGCTGTTTAAAATAACAAAACAAACCAAACACTTCTGTTAGTAAAGCAGGTTATGAGAAACATATCATACAAATAATTTTGCTGCACTGAAGCTATTTTGGCTCACTAGATCTTGACTATTAGCACATCTACAAATCTGGTAAACTCATTTAAATTAATATTAAAAATGGTCTTAAGTCTGTATCACTTCTTCATATGAAGAATGGCAAGCTTGTTTTCTTGCATTAAAAAAAAAAGAAAACTCTAAACCACTTCATTCCCTGCCTCCAGCTCAAAAGACTAAGGTCGGAAATTGAAAGGGAAATGGGGCACTTTGTACAGCAGTAGACAACATACAAAGGAGTCAACACAAATGGAACAGAGGAATGCCAGTGTGCTGTACATAATCCTCAAAAAAAACAAAAAAAACAAAAAAAAACAACCAAAACCAAAACAAACAAGGATCAAGGAAGCAATCTTCAAATCAGTATATAATCAGTGACACTTTCAAGTGGAAATAAGACTTAAAGATTTTCATCCACAGACATCGTGCTATCAGGCATTTTATAAGACTGGTAAACATATTGGTTTCTGAAGATCTCACTGCAAGCTTTTCAAGCATTCTATTTTTCAGTTTTAGCTTTGTAAACAGAACAGAAGTAGGATGTCTTTCCTGGGAGTCGGTGTTCAGATGACAGCAGACTATAAGGAAGCCAAGGAAGTTGTCCATGTAGGAAAACTTCAAAATTGGTTTAATTCCAGCTGAACGAGTCTGTCTACATCAAAGTCAATCACTGTCCGATTCCTCTTTATACTTGGCTCGAATAGTTTGGCCATTCTGAAGAGGCATTTCTTCATAGTCACTCCTGTGAAACAGATACTTCTTAAAAATTCTGAACACAGTGTTCAGATAGGAAGTTCAAAATAAACAGAAAAGTTCTAAACTACATCGAGGCATCAAACTGTAATTTGGGTAAGAAGGTGGTATGTTTCCCTTCCTTGTTGGAGATACAAACAATATATATATAACTTCTTTCCAGAGGATGATGCATGATAGAAGTTACTCCAGTAACTACAAGACACCTTTCACAAGGATTAGTACAGAAGCAAGTTGGTACTACCACTACTCATCTAGCTAAACAAAGGCAAGCTATCTCAGACAATGCAGATAGCTAGTCTAGCACAAACTTGTTCAGGTTCCTTACTGTTGTAGCCACTCCAGTGTCCTTGGTAGGATGTGAAAACATCAAGGGCAGATAATGAGTTTGCTCAGTGCCTAGCACAGAGACACCTGACCTGCATGGGGTTTAAGTGCTGCTGTAATTCTCATATTACATAACTCACACAAATTCAGGAGGTTTTGCTGTATTTGATTATTCCTATTTCAGTAAGTGATGGACACTTAAGAAGAGCCATTATCCTTCTCTGTGGCATTTATGTACGAGCTGCCTCTTTGCTAACTCCCCTGACTCCTGCAATCCTTCCCAGTTTAGTAGGAAGTCCTTTCCTTTCATGTCTCTTGCTGCCTTCACTCCATGACCTACCAGCATCCTAATCCTTTCTTACCTGTTTGTATCAGTGCCATGACAATCCCTTTTAGAAACCAAAACGAAAAGAAAAATAAAATAACATGCATTCACATTGCTTCTGTTTCAGAATAAGGCTGTGCTTGTGTTAGGCTGAATACTTCCACTAAAATCCTACAAAGCCTTCACTTAATGAGTATGGAAAAGAACATTAGCAAAAAATGACACACCAAAAGTAACTCTCCATTGCTATTTTATAATCTTACCCATAAATCACATCATCATCTGAATCATTCAGCATAGAAAAAGCAGGATTGTCTTTCAACTGTGATTCTGGAAAATACAAGTAAGGATTAATTTAGCACATTAAATACAGAAATGTGGCTGTATTTCTAATCCAACACTGAAGCAACAGACTCAACAACTTCCAAGACGATAGTGATTACCATTTAAAAAAATCATATCCAAACAGGAATTCCCTCTTTTAAATTCTTCACCATTCAGCTATAACATCATGGCATTCTTAAGAGTTAAGGAGATAACATAATTATCTCATCTTATTTTTAGATAGATACTCTCCACATTACATAAGCAGATTTCTCCCCTTGTGCAGTTTCCTCTGTAACATTATTTCAACCTGCACATAGAAGTAATTAAGCCATATTTCATTAATCATTATTCAAAAGTTCATTAACTTCTCGGTTATTTCTAAGCTACAAATATAGTAGACTAAAGCTGTAATCCCTGTATGCAAGTCAATGATTAGCCAGTTTACATCTTTGTAATAGGTGAGGGAAAGCCTTGTACCTTCATGGTGCCATGAAAGGAAACAGATACTTTCCATTGCCTGTTTATGACAATTCCCTCTACCTTATTTAAGGCCTTCACTTCTTGAATAATCTGTGCTACTTAGCCACAGTTCTTAATTATATACAAGTAAAATTCAATCCAGCAATTTGCCATAAACATCTTTTTTTTTCCTGACATATATTTACTTCCTTCTATAAACTAATACTTCTTGCAAACAAACAGCACATTTTTAACTTGATCCTCATCCAGCCATTTGTCTTGTTTGATGGAAATAGAGCATTTTTCTGTAACAGTTCCATCCATTTCAACTCTAGAGAAAGGACCAGCTCCACTATTTAGTGCCTTCCCCCTGCACACCTCTCAGCATGCAAGATGTGGTTGGAAAGGGTGCCAGGCTCCCTTTCTGATTAAAGGTTGGACCAGATGATGTTTCCATGTCCCTTCCAACCTGGGCTGTTTTATGGTTCTGCATTTTAAAAGTAATGCTTGAAGTGGAAAAGGCACTCAGTATAAATATTTATTTTACACAATCTTTCTCTGTTAAGAGAGTGGTAATGCTTTATCATCATCATGTGAGTCAGATTACACCCTCTACATAGGAATGCTAAAACAGAAGTGCCACTGATTCAGTCCTTTATCTCACTCTACATGGGCTCCATGCAGCCCTCTCCCCATAGCAAGTTCCCCAAAATTCCCCCGTGTTAGAAAGCAGCTTCACTCCTATTTTTCCTGTTTGCCATCATGCCAATATATTAACCTCATTGTTAGAATAAAGTACAAATCAAGTATTGTTGCTCCTTAAGGATTGTCTTGAGTCAGAGCAAAAGTTAGTGCATGACATGCAAACATCACATTGGCTACAGGCTTGATCTAAGAGCCGAAGAACTCAAGTCTAGCTAACCAGTTGTATCCATGTTATGTGTGCCTTCATATTTCCAGTAATAATTTGCTTAGAACCAGTGCAGCTTCAGCTTATGTTAACTCAAAGCAAATTGAAATAGTAACAAGACAGCCAAAACGTAATGATGTTAGACAGTATCTGCTAATATGCCAGCTCTTGTTCTGTAAGTTTGCCAGATAATTGCTTACACTTACCATATAGTGCATTCTTTGAAGGGGAATACACGAAGGCTAATGTGTAGAGATAAAAGTTCAATAAACCATAAAATGATAAGAATTCTGCTGGTATTAAGAGTCAAGGATATTGCTCAGTGTAGCTCCATAAATACTAACTTTGGAAACAGGACCCAAACCATACACAACCTGTTTCAATTGAAAGAATGTTTACCTCACTGAAGTTGGAGAGCATGAATGGCTAAACCAAACAACATGATTTAAATGTATGACAACTAACATGCTTGAGGTATTTTGAATTAAAGCTCCCATCACAGACAAAGCTTTAACACAAGTAACATTTGCTGACATAAGGTCTCCTCTTGAGTGGTGGAGTGCATGGTAAATTGAATAGTAGTGCTAAAAGAAAGGTAAGGGAGGTGTTCAGGTGGGTTTGTGTTGGTTTTGTGTATTTTTAAAAAAGTTACCGCTTGGCACAGTGATTGAGAAGGAAGGAAAAAGGACTGACTGGAGACAGAACGCTGAGGATGGCTTCTTGCCATCATTTTGGGACGATATTAAAGGCTTTACCTACTGTTTTCTACTAGCTCCCAAAACATACAGAATCTCATCAGTCACTGGAGCAGTTGTAGTCACATATGCACTTTCAGAAAGCAGAATGAACGAGAATCTCATGGTTCAGGTCCAGAAATACAGTTTGTGTCCTGTTGCCAACAGACATCAGAAATACTCTCTGTCAAGTCACTTAAATTCTCTGCTATGACCTCTTCCACATGCAGACTTAGACCAATACACCAATGCATTTTCAGTGACTTCTAAGCTATTAATTTCTCATATATTTTGGTACACTCTATGCCAACTGATAGGTATACAGCAATCTAAATTCAAGCAGCAAATACAGCCAAACTTGTCACAATAACTTGTTAAAATTACTTGAATGAACGCATACATAGGCCTTCACCAAATGCAGTTGTGATTTATGTGATGCAAAAAAATTAGACTGAAACTGTTTCAGCTCATCTTTACAAACAGCCACTGCAAAATGCTGACATGAAACCTTTATCAAACTGGACTGAACTTCAAAAGCCCACCTAGAAGTCAAAGGTCTCAGTCACAGAACCATAAAATCGTAGAATTGTTTTGGTTGGAAAAGACCGTTAAGAACATGAAGCCCAACCATTAACTTAGCACTGCCAAGTCCACCACTAAACCATGTCCCTCAGTACAAAATGTTTAAGTACCTTCTGCATGAAAACAGATTAACATTCCTAATTAAGCAGTATCACAACACAAGGATATAATTCTGATAATGAGTCGACAGCTCAGCAACAAAGTTGTCCTGTAGAACTTGTGCTCCAAAGCGCAGGTAGAGTATAACAATGCTGCGGAAAAAGGTTAAAGCATGTAAGTGTATTGTGTCTTTAAGCCACAAATTTGAAATGGTAGCTTGATAGAAGAGTGTATGAGAAAATAAATATGTTAATATGCTGACCATACATTTTAAGACTCATTTGCTTTCATAGTTCTAACTTAAGAATTAATCTTTTGTGACTAAAAGTCAGCAGTCAACTGAGTAAAGCAAAAAACAGCCCCCGTGTTCTACCTCTCTCAAGATTTCATCCACTACAGACAACCCAGGAGTCAACAGTAATTCAAAGTAACTGCTTGGAGTGGGGGAGACAGATATTAACAATAATCTAATAAATTAATTCTTAACTTCTGCGTTGACTAAGTGAAGCTCACACAACTCGAAAAGAAGTGAGCAATGCACTACAGACCACTCAGCAGTACAGAAAACATCTCTGCTAAGTGAGCCTCTAAATCTTCACTGTATTGCTGTGGTAATGGAAATAATATAAAGTTAGCTCTAAAAACCTCAAGAAACATTAAAAAATTCAGAAATGCTTGCCATAATAATAATATAAAAAGACATTCCTCCGTTTCACTGACAGTTTTATTATCACCCAATGGTATTCAAAGCCCTGAATAAAAGGTTATAAAAGTTTCAGTACTGAGAAATACTTTGAAAACTCTTACCTAATGACAAGCACTACAAATGTTAACGCAGTCAAGAATTTTAACCTGAGATCTGAAAAAGATTGAGAAAAGTTATTAGCAAATTTACATCTACATCTAGGGGAAGCAAGTCTGTCTGGGGAGGAGTCAAAATAAATACTCCTTACCAACATAAGGCATGTTACGAAGTTCTGAGCATGCCCTCACTATCAGGAACAAAAGGTAGAGAATGTATGTTGTTGCCACCACAAGGAAGAAGATTTTCATTCCCTACAAGAAGAGTGTTAGTTTTTATTATTTAAAGAGATTTGATCTATTCCTTCTTCCCTCAATGGAAATCATTGTTTCCCAAAGCACAACATAGAACAGTCCATTTATTCAGGAAAAGTAGGCACATGAAAGGAAGTACAAATCATGGACGGCTATACATCAAGGTAGGTTTTCAGGGAATTCAATACATCAGGGTAGGTTTTCAGGACATTCAAAGAGAGGATCCTTAATGGAAGTAATAATTTTGTTCATTAAGTTCACAGTGAGCTGAATCTCATTGATTTTCTAGAAAAACAGCTCCTGAGAATAAAAGGACCTGTGTAAATCAGTTCTTCCTTTACAACAAGAAATTCTTAAATTGACTAGGACAGAGGATCTTGACAGGAGTAAAAATGTACAAAACTGATTTAGTAAGAGGCTTAATTTTATTTTTTTTTCTTCAATCCCAACAGTCACAAGTCTGTTACTAAAATTGTGGTGTTGGCGTCTTCAGATTTGCCAGACAATTTATTCTTCTTGTTGGGATGGAACTCAATATGGCTTATGCATGATCTAAAGCAAAATTAAAAGTATCCTAGACAGAATAAGACCATCCGACCAGCATTTGCTATTTTCTAAATTGTGTTATAGATTTTAATGTAAGAACAAACCTACTTGTATTGCCTAACTCCACCTGACAATTTAACAGCAAGAACAGGCTGCTCAGGGAAGCTCTGGATGCCTCATCCCTGCAAGTGTTCAAGGCCGGGTTGGATGGGGCTCTGAGCAACCTAATCTATTGGGAGGTGTCTCTGCCCATGCAGGGCAGTTGGAACTAGATGATCTTTCAGGTCCTTTCCAACCCAAACCATTCTATGATAAGAAAACATTTCTGACTTACCTGGAAATTGCCTGTGTCAACCCTGTATTGATATGTAGGATCATGTACTTCATTAACACTAGAGAAGATTCAAAATGAGTAAATTGAGTTTTTGTAATGGTACACCAATACACAAGGCAAGGTCAAAATACCCATACTGACCAAGAAACCCACTAAGAAAAGAAAATGTTCAAACTTGCTACACAGGGCTTTTAACTAAAGGTTTTGGCTGTATAAATTTATGCAATGCCATTGATTCAAGAGGGGTCATGAGGACTTCCAGTACATGACATCCTCCTTCCCAAAACCAATTTTGAAAGAATATGGAGGATTTAAGTTCAGATTTAACGTCTAATCTCCCCACCTATTTTTTAGAAAGATGTCTAATCTTGTAAGTTCCTACAAGCCTTCAGGATTCAGTGTTTAAATGATATCCTTGTTGATAAGAATTATACTTAAGAAGTAACTGTGGCATAAACCCTTCCCGCATAGCAACTCTGCAAATAGGACTTCAGCACGAGCACTTCCCGCCACTGCGCTGCTTTCAGCAACATACAACGGCATGGAGAAGGTTAGAAGGTATCTTCCTTCTGAGAAATAAAGTAAGAGGCAAGCACTTGAGACTAAAATGGTTTAGAAACTACAAATGTACCAAAACTCAGAAAATTTTCTGTGTGGGGAATGATGACACTTTTACATTAACACAACACCTTGGAAAGAACAAAACAAACAACAAAAAACACCCCAAACTAAACCAAGCAAAAGAACTGAGTTTTGAGGAGAGAAGGAGAGCTTGACTAAGCAGTGTCAATACCAATCACGCAGGTTTAATAGCTGAGAAAGCTTGGTCAAGCTGTGTAATAGTTAACTACAGAGAAACTAATTAAGAGCTAAGAAACTAATTAAGAGCTAATTAAGATACAGTGCCAGATGGAGCATTGTAGGGAGCCATAACATATTGACAAAGGAATGATTTCTAGATTTCACTCTGATTTATAAAATTAGGTACTACTGAGATCATCCGTGGGGAATTCTGTTTTCAAATCAGTCACAATTTGCAAAACAGAAAGACGTAAGATTTTGAACTCCATACCTGTATCACAATTAGAGCATTAAGTAGTAGGTAGATACCACTAATGATAGACAAACTTCAAATTCTTGAACACTCTTGGCTTGCTACTTTTGCTCTAAATTTTAAAGTACTTACGTTTGCCATATTCCCAGTGTAACAGAGGCCAGCCACAATAGTCCAACAATAAAGAATTTGGGCAGATAGAAAGTTAAGCACTTCCTTTCCCCCTGTTGAGAAAGTAATAGTGTGGTAAAGGAGAGAACACATTTGAGATTTCTTTAATTCTTGATAGAGTAAAACAACTAACATTCTTTGATTCATTCAACATGATCTAGATTAAAAGGCTTGCCTTCTGTATTTTTAACTTGCACAGGTGATTACAGGAGACATAAAATTGTATCATTTGTGTCAATAAGATGCAGTAGGTTTGGAGCATCCTGTTTGTAAGGTCCCACATATTTCACCGATATTGCAAATAGTGGAATATGCTCCATAATTCATATTTACCTTATGCAGTAGTTCAAAGTGGTTAAAAAATAATCAACCACTATATACAAAAACCACTATATACAAGCAAGAACAAAGTATAATGACATAATTCTGAAGATTGTCTTGCAATAGAGTGGAAGGACATGGGAGTTCCTGGAGAGGGTCCAGAGAAGGGCCACAAAGACGATCAGAGGGCTGGAGCACCTCTCCTACAAGGACAGGCTGAGAGAACTGGGGCTGTTCAGCCTAGAGAAGAGAAGGCTCCGAGGAGACCTTATAACAGCCTTCCAGTACTCGAAGGGGCTACAGGAAAACTGGGGAGGGGCTTTTTATGAGGGCAGTGAGAGGACAAGGATAATGGATCAAAACTGGAAGAAGGGAGATTTAAACTAGACATTAGGAAGAAATTCTTTATTGTGAGGGTGGTGAGATACTGGAACAGGTTGCCCAGAGAAGTTGTGGATGCTCCAACCCTGGAAGTGCTCAAGACCAGATGAGATGGGGCCTTGAGCAACCTGATCTAGTGGGAGGTGTCCCTGCCCATGCAGGGGGGGTGAAACTAGAGGATCTTTAAGGTCCCTTCCAACTCAAACTATTCTATGGTTCTGTGAGTATATCTTTTGTAAAAATTTGGTTTAATTTTTGTCACCTTTTGAGAGTACTGGAAAAACAAGTACTCTCTTCTCAGTAAGTAGTAGATAATGTTGCACCCTCACCTGTACTCTTATACCATGGTAGACACAAAGCCAGAACAACAAGAGTGCACACAGAAACAGAGACTGGAATAGATCATCCAGCATTCCAGGAAACCAGCTATTCACCAGAAAAGAAAGGGGGAAAAATGGATCTACAACAAAGTAAGAAAAAAAAGGTTAAACTGAGGGGAAAAAGCACAATCTTTTCCATAATGAAAAGTAAAGCAGAATGTATTTCAGAGGAACGAAAAGCCCTAGATTTTTCAAATTACATCAGTAAATGAAATTGAAGTTTGCTGTATCTTAATTTGCAAAGAAAATGGTGTTTCCAGCAGCAATCCTCCGTGCTTTAGAAATAATCTGAAATGGTCACCAGCATTTCTAGAAGATTTCAGGTTTTATTAGACTTTCTACTAAACCACTGTTCTTGGTGATGATTTAAAAAATTATCACAGAATGACTGAAAGGTGAATATTCTTTTGGTACTGCTAGAGAGCACTAGATTATGTTGTGGTTTACTCAACTAAAAGTAGCCTCCATTTTTAACAAAAGTGTGAGTATCTGAAAAATGAAGAAGCCTCAGCAGACAAACACAGCAATTGCATTTATTTGTATGTTGCTGAGAGGTTCAGTATGGTTGCAGTTACTTACTCTAATTAGACCTTTAAAGAAATAGAGCTGACATTCACATATCTGGAAAAAATTAAATCCACCTACTCCTTATGTTCTTGAATTTGATACACTTAAAAAGGGTTGTGTTTTTTTTTAAAAAAAATTAGTTTTCTAAAACCTTTTAAACAGCTTCTTTTAAGTCCAAGGTCATATTTAATTTTGCCTTCTCTTTCACTTCTTTTTTTTCTTCATTTTTTTGTTTAAAAGGAGCTTTTCTAAAATTTCCACAATACAAGTACCATTGTAAAGTAGCAGCAGGGGAAGGAGGGTGGACATCCATTTCTGTTCAATACCCCAGTCTCTCATGGAGAATTTCCGCAGGGAATGTGCAAACAGACACTATAAAATAACAACAAAAATTTGAAGGAAGTAATTCAGCCTTAACGGTTTTACCAGAGTAAAGAGATAACACAACACATTGCAAAGGCTACTTTGCAAAGTCTTTGCCACTGAGAAAACAGGAGCCACATCTCCAAGCTTCTACTTCTGCTTCATAGAATCATAGAACTATTTAGGATGGAAAAGACCCTTGGGATCACCGAGTCCAACCATCATCCCTGCTCTACAAAGTTCTCCCCTAAACCATATCCACCAACACCACATCCAAACGACCCTTAAACACATCCAGGGATGGTGACTCAACCACCTCCCTGGGCAGCCTATTCCAGTGTCTAACCACTCTTTCTGTGAAACAATTTTTCCTAATGTCCAGTCTAAACCTCCCCTGTTGCAGCTTGAAGCCGTTCCCTCTTCTTCTGTTGCTAATTACCTGTGAAAAGAGGTAACCAACCTCTCTACAATGACCTTTCAGGTAGTTGTAGAGACTGATGAGGTCTTCTCTCAGCCTCCTCTTCCTCAAACTAAACATTCCCAGCTCCTTCAAGTGTAAGATTTATTCTCTAGGCCCTTCACTAGCTTTGTTGTCCTCCTCTGTACTTTTTTTTTTTGCTGTCTTACCCCAATGCAAATTTATTAAGCTCTCAAGCAAACTGAGAAGGAAAACAGCTTATGCTGCACAAATCAACAATGTATGAAAAAAATGTTGCCTAATAACTGGTCACACACTACCAACAACTTCCACTTCAACTAACTTTTGAAAAAACAGATTCCATATCACATTCACAGTTACCTGCTCAGTTGCATCATCTATAACACTATGCAAGCGTTCAGTGCTTTGTCCTTACTTGTCCTTTGTTCAATGCAGTGCCCTGACTGAAAATTCTGCAACTTAACATTTTATGTTGTGGGCATTTTTTTTCCAAACACTGCTTTTCCAGGGGCCAAAACAGGTTGGAGGGGAAAAATAATCTAAATCATAGTATAATTTAGGTTGTCTGCAGGTCACCTGGTCCATCCTCACACCCAAGGCTGCAATGATTTTAAAGTTAGATCAAAGTCACACTCAACTGAGTTTTGCTTATTTTCCAAGCTGGTAAGCCCACACTTTGGGCATCCTACTGCAATGTCTGAGCCTACTTGCATTACAAAAAAATATTTTTTCCCAGCATCTAATAATAATTTCCTTTCTGTTCAACTGAAAAACAGCATTTGGAAGAACAAGTTTTCTCATCCTGTTTTCTTAATTTCCCTTCAATACTACTTTGTAAAAACATAAAAGCAGCAACTACATCAGTATTTTAGAAACATTTTTTACACCCATTCAGTGATACCTCTACTGCTCAGGATTAAGTTACTAAACACAGCACCACAGAGCAGTGTTATCAGCTGCCTACATAACATACTCCAGAAAAACTGAAACAAAATCTTACCGTGACCATAAAAGTAAGAACTACAAAGACAAATCGGAACCATATTTCCACTTGTGAAAAAGCTGGATTGTAGGTCTTCCACTACAAGGAAACAGAAGGAAAATAGCCCAATGAACAATGTTTTGATGGGGTACACAGGACACCAATAACAAGCACTTTCTGTAGATATTGTAAAGTTATCTGGCTTTTCAAATGTATAGGCGTAACTAAATTCCACCACATTGCCATGGAAAGACAAATTCATACCCGTAAGACTACCTGAAGAAAAGATAACCTAACATCCTTGCATCTCTTCTGCCCTGCCACTTTGTAGCATACTCACTGTGCTGTCTTATGTTAAAGTGCTTCTCAGAACACAAAGGATAGTCTTCATGTATTTCAATTGTACTTTCCTTCAAAGTTTTAATACATATAATTTCATAAATCCGGTATGTTCTTCTTTATTACCAAGTTCAGATTCATAAATTGATTATGAAGAGGCTGATAATGTACAGTCATGCTTCCTGTCATGGGTTAGTTTTCTTAAAGCTTATTCTCTTGCTTCAAAAGTGAAAAAATAAAATCAAGTAATGGAAGAATAAATGAGATAACCAAAAATAAATAACTTTTTTGTAAGTTAAGGAGGAAAGGCTCCTTCTAATCCTCTCATTATTAGGGCACAAATATTAATTACAATGTGTCAGTTTGCATGAACTCTGCTCTGTTGACAATTTATCTCATACCTGGCATGCTTCTCATTTCAGGTCACTTTTGAAATGTAAAATCCCTGGCATAACATGTGCTCTGCCCATCTAAGCAAGAAGCTTTACACCTTTCAGTGTAATAGAGCTGTCAGACTCTGTCATGTTATTTTAAACCATAAATGGAGAATGAAAATTTTATGTGAAGAATCCCATCATACAAAAGGCTATCTATAATTTCAACTGAGATCACCATAAACTGTTGTAATAAAGAAATAAAATGACAATTTTTGTTGCAGGGAAAAGCAAGGCTTTGGCTTTTTTGGTTTTGGTACACACAAGTCTGCCTTGAAGGCAGCCTACAAAGCAAGATACTAAACTGTACATTATAAATGCTCCAGTAGCTCTTCCTGTTTGAAATCTGGAACTAAGCCAAGAGTTTCTGAGTTTGGCTTTTTTTTTCTCTTAGAGCTTATTTTTAATTATGTGCTTTATACACTAGAATATTACAAATATTAATATTCAGGAGGTACATTCAGTATATGCTTTACAGTAAGATTTTGCTTGCTACCTGCTCTGACAAATGCTGCATAGAGGTAGAACGTACCATAGTAACCTGTAGTACAGATTTGGTTTAGTTCCATTTTCTCCCAATGCAAATGTTTCTAAATTTTTCTGGAGCAAATCAGCACACACTGATGATGTAACTCTTTTGTAAGCAATCTTTAGAATGATGAACTGAGCTAGTTATTTCACTAAGCATTATTTAATTAGTCTGCTTAGTTTAGCTGAATAAACATTTTCTCTTCCTCATATGCACAGTCCAAAAAAATGTATCTTATTTTTTCTTTGAGTTTGTTAAATCTCTCTAGCCCAAACTTTTGTCAAGTCTGGAAAAATACTAATTCAGATACACCTCCTGCCTGGACAGGTGGAAAAAGATCATACTTTAGAGAGGCAACATCCCTACAAGCAAACATAGAAAACTGGATGTACTAGTCTACCTTGCCTTCTGCTAAAAATATTTCCCAGGAATTAGACTAAACTTACCTGTTCCAGAAAACAGCATTAGCAGGTCTGAAAGATAAACCTTTCCTTATAGAGTAAAAAAAATTGGTCTAGACCCTTATTAACAGTGAATGTTGTAGTAATTCTGACATTAGTAGTGATAGAAAAATTAATTATGATGCATCTTTATCTTCAAAAATGAGATAACTTTTTTAATTACAGTAAAAGCAGACTTCTGCAGCATCAGTAATTAAAAAGATTTCTTTTGCTAGTAGAAAATTTTATACTTACTGTGAAAGTAATATTCTGAATGTCTGTTAGCTTGTTTCGATCTTCAAAGCTAACAAATATGTTGTACTGAGTGTAGTTCAGGTAGCCAAGGTGAGCAACAATGATTTCACTGCATTTCTGTGAACACATACAGTGAAGAATAGTATGTAAAAGCCTTCAATTTATTACAGAATACACAGTTAGTAGAGGTTGGAGAATTTGTTTCTAATTGATATTGATATTATATGCCTTGCCAATCTAGATGCGTCAGAATAAAACTCAAACAAGACCCACAGATATCAGTCAAAGCAGAAGAAACTGATAAGGTCAGTTAGGAGAATCAAAGGTTGAAGTAATAAACAAGGCTGGATTTTCACTTAAGCTGGTGAAAGCAACTGATTGCAGCACCAGCACCAGGAAGAATCTCAGTAGCTCTGTCAAAACTTCAGGTATGCCTTTCCTAAAGGACTTGCATCTGGAGAAGCTGTTTCGGATGTCTCTCAGCTTAAACATTTCAGTGAGAAATTATACTAGAAACTCAAAACCTTAAACATTTATAGGCAGGTGGCAAGAAATTTGGTTTCAGAACACAGATGCCAGCTGATTTCACCCAGACTCTTAGCTGAGTGTCAGAGGGGAGTTTTCTCTCTTCTGGAGCCCTATATCCTATCTTCTACTACAATATTCCTTTCTTCATTATCTGTTTAGGTGACTAACCAGGACACACTGCTTTGATGGCAGAGAGCTAGTTTAATAAGAAAGAGGGTTCCTGAAAGGGTAACAGACACAAGTCATAGAAGTAAACAGAAAAAGATTAATAAGTAGGTATCTTGCTCAGCATTATTACCTAGGTTGCAATTATAAATAAAACTACACTCCTGTGTTTTGCCTGAGACACACTTAACATAGATATATTATTCTCATTTGCAATTTAATGCAACCTGCACACAACTAGATTCAAAGAATGTCTACTGCATCAGAGTTTTGTTTAAGCAGGGACATACTTGTGCACAACTGAGTAATCTTGTCCGATTGTGAACCTGATTATTAACATATGGGGTGCTTCCATCCTTCACCACTCCAAGTACTTTGACTGTCATAGTAACATTCTTTTTGAGGGATACTGTAATGAAAAGAGAAAAAGTCAAGCTATTGCTACAGGCAGCAATGGAATCTCAAATGCAATTCCAAATATAGTTCAACACATATATATTATCCAAATAATACTCAGAGTTATTCAGCTATACTTTACTGGAGTATGGGTCCAGTATATGAATGGAAAACCACAAAACTGTTTATTAATATACTTGGGCAGTAAGTCACAAACACCCTGTACTGAATCTTGACAGATGAACAGCTAATATAGTACCTCTTATATATTTACAGGGAAGTTTTATTAAAATATTAATTCCCCCCCCACGCCAAAATGAAGGACTCTGTGAGACACAGATTCTCTGGATACTCCTGCTTTCACAGAAATAACAAGCAGTTTCTCCCATATACCTGTTGCTTCCAGTTCTCAAGATCAGTGCTGTCCACGTCTTTACTGAGGGCAGAGGGGGAGAAACTGTATCTGAGGGAAAACCCACCAACCAGAGCCAGAAAGCAACAGGATCATGTATGTGACAGATGAAATCAACAATGCAACATACAGGTTGCTATAGAAGTTTCCTGAAAATTAGGTTAAGATTCTCACCATCATGCTGATCCAACTCGACCACACAGGTCAGCCACAGCTGCTGATTGTAAGTTGAGAGTGGTGGTGAACTTAGATTAAATGGCTTCAGCTGTAAAAAACCCCACAAGGTTAGCAGCAGCCATTTTTCTGTTACATTCTATCTGTAGTCACAACAATGAAAGGCATATTAATTATGTTTGTGACAATATTTTTGGAAATAGCTTTAGTACGTGCTACTCTGTGGATAGCATGATAAGCAGATCAAATGTAAGTCTTCCAGAGAAGGAGCTTTAACAGCACATGTATTTTGCACAACACTGAAGTAAGGAAAGGTATGACTACTTAAGGCACATAAAAGCAGCAGCTATAAAACAAAGAAGTTCAGATATAAAAAACAAAACCCTGAGACCTAGCTTGAAAATATAAAGTCATTTCAGATTTGTGTTCAATTATAATTACAGAAACAAAAACTTTGCCCACTAGGTCTTCTAAAAATCTTACATTCATTTCCAATGCATAGAAGGTATCATTGACAGATAAAATCTACAGGCAGGAAAGACTTTTCTTATTTGATATTAGAAAATGCCTTAAAAAAAAAACAACACACTCATAATACAGTATCAATCCAAACATACAAATGACTAACAGACCAAAAAAAGAAATGTTCCAGAGTATTTAAAGAAAATTTACTTAAACCAAAACCTTTTTGGCATTTTCACCAAAATTACTTTAGATATAAGGCTGACAACAAAGATCTAGATGGAAATAAAAATACAAGAACTGAGAACCAAAATATGAAAGTCTTCAAGAAAAAGAATGTGAAGGTTCATGTTAGGAAGCCAAATCCCATGTCTTGGTCATGTGACAGTGAACAATTAACAAGAAAAAGTATTCCTTCCCAGCTGATAAAAAGGAACATCACAAGAAGGCTATCCTTAAGTGGCCAGTGAGAGAACTGGTTTTCAGTTCATGTTTTCAGTTTCTGGACCCCCTGCAAGAATATCCAACATGAACTCACTAGGGAATCCTGTCAACACTCAGGTGTTACTTTATCAGAAATTACCGTTCAGAAACATCACAGAGTTCTCTATCTTACCTGCTCACAAAAGTAAGAGACTAGGAATTGCTGCTGGGCCACTCATGAAGTAATACATTGGTAGTAGTACAATGCTGCATGTTCAATTTCAAGCCGGAAAGCACCATGTGGCCAAGAAATTTTCCAGTAAAAATCTAACTACCAAAAATAATTTGGGGGAAGGAGGGGAATGTTTAACATTACTGACATCAAATAAATCCATTCACATAGTCCAGTGATAATTAATTAACTCTTACCTTTAGGCTGTTATTCAAGTCAGTTCTTGCTACAGAAGTTTCAATTACATTGGGACCTACACAATATATAAGAAGGGAGAAATAAAATAATATTGAAGTATGTGTATTACTGATAAGTAATGATGTAAATATAGGATTTCAAAAGACTGTACAAAATACCTCCCTGCAAAGCAGGTGGATAGTATCCCACTTTTTAGGTATTTAAACTGAAGGGTAAACCACGTAGACATTTCAATATCATTAATAAACTTGGCCTAAATGTTTCTTCTTAGGCCTCTCTGCCATTGTATGTCTAGGCATGATTAAGCAGGAAGTAAATTAAATCAAGAACTCCATATGAGAAGCCCTGCATGTGTTCTCTAAAACTACTACAACAAACCACATGGTATTTTTTCCAAGCTAAGCTGTATGTTGCAGTCACAAAAGTACTCAGCTACAGAAAAAGGCACAGTGGCACCAGTTCTTGCTACAGAAGTTTCAATTACATTGGGACCTACACAATATATAAGAAGGAAGAAATAAAATAATATTGAAGTATGTGTATTACTGATATGTATATCATCGCATAAATAAACATAATTGCATAAAAGTTCTATAAAGAATTTCTCCTAAACAGACAACCCATTTAATTAATGTAGTTTCATGACCACTTGCAGGTAAGCACATGGGCAGGAGATGTATGTGTGTATTGGGGTCACTAGAGGCTCCACAATAAGGTTTCTCTGTCCAAATGGCTTCTGCCCTTACATGTTTGGTCTAGCAATTTAATGTAATTTATTAACCCTTAAAACATGCTGTTTCAGCCACAAACTCAGTATTAAAAAATTATGGAAGAAAAGCAGTTTTTCACAAAGAACATGGACTTCAAAAATACTACAGAGAAACAACAGAAATTAAAGAAGTTTGTAAATGGGATCAGTCTGTGCAAGAAGTATTTTAGGTTAGATGTCATGACAGCTCTAAACATGCATCATTGCTTGGGTTTCTATAAGCACTCTAATTACAATATTAACCATCTTACTTACTTCAAATGGAAAAATGAAGAATTTAATCTATCACACTAAAAACTTTGTATTAGAATTACAGTTCAACATCACTAAAGCTACCCACTATAAAGTCAGTTCTGCATCATTCAACTTTTCAGTTCTCAAGTACATTTTCTGATGGCATTTTTGTTTGGAAAAGCGTTAGTCAGTTCCAGCAAGTACTCACAGTTGATAACTCATCATATTTCAGTAATTAAGTCTTAAAAAAACAATGGAATGAGCCTTTCTAAAAGCTTTTTTTACCAGAAGAACCAAGATTAGGGCAGAGAGATCATGTCTTCAGTTTTTAAAAGCAGCAACCAAAAAAATAATGAGGTTCTGCTGTTATAACTGCTCCTCCTCTAGCAAGCAACATATTAAAGCTTTTTAAAGCAACTGACCAAAATTATGCCATCATTATATTATTAAAAAATTGTGATTTAATTACATTTGTACTGTTTTTCTTTCAGTATTGCTCAGTTAAGGGAATCACATCTGAAAGCAAAGAACCACCCTAAGGTGGTGAACAGGAAAACTGCACAGGTACTGAAAATAAGCTTTGCATCTTGTACTTGCACTTGTCTCACCCCAAAGATAACAGATACCCATAGGGAACAGGGAAAGAAATTGAGTGTAGCTTGGAAAAAAAAAAAACAACAACAAACCTAATGTGCATCTGTCTTACATTGTAAGAATGGAAGAGCAACTGTCTTGTTTTCTCAGATGAGAAGCAAGCCTTCTGCTAGACTTCCCAAACTGCAGACAGAGATGTTGAGTATGGCAATGGCATATGCAAGTAGCACAGAAAATACAGATGTATCTCCCTTTTTTTCAATTACTTAGTGGGTTTGGTGAGTTTTGCTCTAAGGGCACACTTTAATGAGGGAGCACTCTACTATTAGTGCTCCTCCCTCTATTCACAGGAAGCAAGGAGCTATCAACAAAAGCCAGGGAAAACATCACAGTAAGCGTTCAGTAGGTCACCTCCCAAGGTAAACAACACTCTTTTAGAAATAATTAAGTTAGAATAATGAACTATGTTCACACATAGTTAACAAACTAGTCAGCAAACCAATCTTACAAGAACAAGAATCCCACAGCCTTGCTGTGGATCCGGGCAAGTCCTAGGACCTCAGCAGGGTATAGAAGACCAGGCATTGCTTACAACAGCCTTTACCAAAGGCAACCACATCATCAGATCACCCTGCACGCAAACACAACACACCACACCAACACAGCTCTCTTTCAGGATCTGCCACCGATTAAGAGTGAAATGCTCCGTTTTCTCTCCCAGGAGCACTGCTTTTTGCCTAGTCTTATGTAAAGCAACTTTTTTGCCTTTATTGCAGCTGGGCAGTATAAATAGGCATCTAAAATGTGGTTCACTTTTTAAGCCAAATAGCACTACATTAAGTAATTCAAGGTTGTTGTTTTTTCCTTTATTATTCATATTAAATGTATTTTTGTTAATGTATTTATACAGTATTTTAGTGGCCAAATAATGCCCTTCAGCATTTTTAGGCAAGACACAAGAATATCAGTAGTCTGTTTGGACCTTAAGCTGCTGCAATAAAGCAAAAAGGAGGAGAGAAGGTTTTATTTCATATACAAATTTTATTATTTAATCCTATTATAAAGAATGTACTGCCTACAAGCACAGGTGAGCACACAAAGCCCAAGCAGCTGCCTCCAATTAACGCCCTCTTCTTTCCAAGGCAGACAGGAGCAGATGAGTCCCAGGCAACCCACCTCATTCCAAAGGAAGTGAAGGACAGGGCAGGGGTAGAGACAACCCTACAGACACGTCAAGAGGTGTTGGAGAGCGGCACAGAAGAACATCCCGGGTGACACGGAAATAAGTCGTACATGGGGGGTGGGTTGCTTAATGAGAACAAGCCCCTCCCTTCCTCTCTCCCTGTCACTTAACTTCTGTGTCGACAAGGCTACCCTGACAGCAGAATATTAGCTGTCAGCTAATGCCGACTGCCTTCACAAGTACATTTTAGACCCGGAAAAGCTCTCTGGCTTTAAATAAACAGGACTCCTATGCTTTCCATCTGCCTAATGACACTGCATCTTCTTCGACCAGACTTCTGCAAATCTCTCTGCTCTCCAGGGTAAGAATCCAGGCATTAAGTGCTTAGCCTCCTAGATCACTTCAGGACTCCCACAAAGGTATTTGAAATCAGAGACCAAAGCTCATATATGTTCAACAGCAGAAGTTCGTATTTTTACATTGAAATATTTTATATTTCTGTGGCATTTATCACCCAAACATTTAGAAGGCTTTACAGTTAACACTTTCCTCACAGAAAATCAAGTATTAGCACCACCATTTTACAGACTGAAATAAAAAAAGAAAATGAATGTAACAGTCTGCTGAAAAATTTTACAATGAAGCCAGTTTTGTTTTACTTTACTGACTCTCAATAAAATATTTTGTTTTCTCAATAAAGTATTTGCAGTTGCAAATACCAAATCTGTGTAGGCAGCATTCCTATGAAAAAATGTGATGGAAGAAACATTTCCCTCTCCCTGTCAAATTAATGCTTCCTCAGACATCTCAGGGGCAGTAAGCTCATTAGCATTTAAATATATCTGTAAATACCAACAGGTTTAGAGAAAGCATACAAGAACTGTAATCTTTTAAAAAGACAACATCCTTACCTGCTATTCCTATGAAGACTGTCAGACCAAAACAAACAAAGAATACTACAAAGACCAGAACGAAATGCCGTTTGGAGAGTGTATATAATCGCATCGGTGCCAACCTACAGGAAGCAAAAGAAAGAGCAGAATTAGCTGTTGGTCATATTTCTAAGGCAGGGGGGGAACAGACCCCATTCATTCCTCCGCAAAGAAAATTAAACAAAGCTCTGAGGTAACATGTAACACTAAGAAAAAAATAATATACTAATGCTGCTTTAGAGAGCAAGAATAACATTAAAGACTAAACTGGGGGGAGAAAGTACTGAAAAGACCAATTGCATTCTCTTGGAAACAGGTAACTTCCACTTCTGTCAGCTTAAAGGAAGTAAGATCAAAGAATTAATCCTACATAACATATCTCTGCTCTGTCCTCCTTTCTGTTAAATGCATAGTTCAAAAAAGGACAAATTCACTATGTTTCAAAATACAGCCAACATTTTGTTTTCAGTCATGCCACAACTGAGCCACAATCTAGTTAATTTTCTACTGCTGTTCCAGTAGGTATGATCATAGAAAGCTGTAAAGTTTATAGGGGAATGCTGCAGGATGTGGGGGGTGGTGTTGGTGGTGACATTTTCCAATAAAGTTGTAGAAGCACTGGCATGGAAAGAAATGGAAGTGTAAGACTTTGACGACAGTGCTCCCTTTCAGCTTGGAATAAAACTACTTTTCAGCAGCTGAATGGTGCTCTTACTGGTTCACCACATTAATGAAGAAATGCAGAAAAGGTGGTGGAACCCTTTTCATAAGCCACCTAAATTTTAGGACCAGGTACCCCATGCCTCCATGCCAGGCAGCCCTTAAAAACAAGGCAAACAATTCACTTTAAACCAGTAAAATAATTTAGTAAGAACCTCTATTTTATTTAAGAATCACTGCATTCTCTCCAAGTGAGGCACTACTAAAATAATTACTGATTTACTGTAAAGTTTGAAAGACCTAAATCTTCATTTAACTCACAAAGGAGGTGGGGAAGGGAGGAAAAAGCCACAGAAGTAATGAGAACTGCAAGCAACTGCAGATGTTAGGGGTGTGCACACACTGGCTGTACAGCCCTCCGGGCACAGCACCTGCAAACACAGTGTAACTTGGCTTGCCACACATCACTATGCAGAGCAAAAACCCTGTAACAGTCTAAGTCAGAAGAGATGACTGTACAGGTGAAAAAAAAAACACCTTAAGTTGTACATGACTGTCACAATTATAAACAGGAATAGATCAGCTAAAGATCACAGAATAATAGAAAGGTTTGGGTTGGAAGGGACCTTAAAGATCATCTAATTCCCAACCCCCCTGCATGGGCAGGGACACCTCCCACTAGACCAGGTTGCTCAAAGCCCCATCCAACCCGGCCCTGAACACTTCTAGGGATTAGGCATCCACAGCCTCCCTAGGCAACCTATTCCAGTGTCTCACCACCCTCACACTAGAAAACTTCTTCCTGCTATCTAATCCCTCTTTCAGTTTGAAACCATTCCCCCTTGTCCTATCACTACAAGCCCTTGTCAAAAGTCTCTCCACAGCTTTCCTGTAGCCCCTTCAGGTACTGGAAAGCTGCTATGAGGTCTCCCCAGAGCCTTCTCTTCTCCAGGCTGAACAACCCCAACTCTCCCAGCCTGTCTTCATAGAAGAGGTGCTCCAGCCCTCTGGTCATCTTCATGTTCCTCCTCTGGACTTGCTTCAACAGCTCAATGTCCTTCTTATATTGATAGCTTCAGAGGTGTACACAATACTCCAGGTGAGGTCTCACGAGAGCAGAGTAGAAGGGGAGAATCCCCTCTCTTGTCCATGCTTCTTTGGATGCAGCCCAGAACACGGCTGGCTTTCTGGACTGCAAATGCACATAGCCAGCTCATGTTGAGCTTCTCATCATCACACAGAAGTCTCACAGACAAATATGGTTTTAAGTTGACTTTGAAAAATACCAATTAATAGAGGCATTTCAAACCAGAACTTGTCTGCACAACTTTTGCAGGGCTATAGCTACAGTTCCTGTAATCAATGTCTTAACACCTCACCCTTCATGCACTTAAACCACTTTAAAGCTATGCCATCTGTACTAGTACTAAAATTAACTAACTGACTGAGGTGCATTTTCTTATCTGTTCCAAGGGCTCTTTCAGTTCCACAGATGACCTGGTATTCTTGTTTGCCTAAGAATACCAATATTTGGGATGTTATCTTGAGATACCAAAATACTCATCTCAAAAAGCAAATCCTTGAGTTTAACAAAGGCACACAAAATTTTGATACGCTTATACTATGGGTTCATGTGGATATATGTGTGGATATATATATGGGTTCACGTGGATACCGAACACTTCATGTAAGAACACACACTTAGGATCACTCAATGCACAGAAACCAGGTCTGAATGGTAAAGTCTGTGAGTTGAGAATAGCTGATGACTGGAAGAGTATCTTATATATGCTGGGAAGTATCACAGATGCTTGTGCTGTTTTTAATAGCTTAGATCTGGGCATCCACTTAACAGTGACAGTCTGACAACTTCTCACATGCTATACATATTCTCGGTTCTTTTTAAAATCTTCCTAATTTCAAAGTTTCTGCAGACATTTCAAAATGTGAACATGAAAAGCAGCTTCATCTCCACGATCCTTACAGGAAAGACAACACAGTTCAGCACCCAGCCAACACAAGTGTTACAGCTACCGACAATCATCACCTCGGTTTACTCATACACCAGAGCAGAGATGCACTTGCAAGCTTTCAAAGAAACATCTTCCAGACACTGGCTCATCCTCTATTCCAACACCGCTCCCAACTGCACATAGTGCAACACACAGGTAGGGACACACTCTGGGTTTTCCCTTCTTTCACACTGGTACTCCTGAAGTTTCATTTAAGCTACTGACTGTGTGTGCTGCTTTACAGGTCAGTAAGGAAACCTGGACACTTACCAGAAGAGCAAATTTAAGAGTTTGGCCAAATCTTAAATAGATTTATCATGAAAGCAATTTATAGCATTCCTATCAGATGATGTATTCTTCGTTGGCCCCTTGCTGCAGTAACAGAATTTCCTTGTGTGGCTTAAGTGTCTCATTTCCACTTATCACCAGCCAACACACGAAGCAGGTAACACAATCCTGCCATATATTCATTGTTTAATATCTGCCTTTTGGAAAAAAAATTGTATCAAATTTATGAATATATGTAAGTGCAGGTTGATGATCCCTCACTAACAGCTTCTGTCTTACATCTGAAAGGACTAATAAAGAATGAAATGTTTGAAAGGCACTTATCGGAAAAGCAAAAAAAAAGGTTCCTAACTCTGGAACCTCCTGTTCAAATACAGTGAAGAACTGTGCTTTGCTTTACCAATGGAAGATGCTTTAACCATCCAAGCGTCTGCACATTTCTCAGGCAACTTCTGCCATCTGTACTGCATTTTATCCTAACTCAGACATAAACAAAATACTTTACCATTAAATTGGATATGTCTGAAACAACTGCAAGGGAGCACAAAGCACTGAGATACAGAGAAGTATTAGACATCTCAAATAGTAGTAAGTAAAAACTGCACTAATGTCATCTGTCATAGGCTGAACTATAAATATGCACACTCATAACAACTGCTATCTCTCAGCAGCCACTCATATGTCAAACATAAAGGCAGGTTAAATCTTGCTCTTTGAGTAAAGTTTTGTTTCAAACGGTTAAGCAAAATGTTTCTCAGGCTATTCCTCATCTTCAAATCACTTCTTATGCCTGCACAACACAGTCTTTACTGAAGATTACCATGAAAACAGCCTTTTATACAATCGTTTTTACTTAAGACTCTTGCTTTACAGGTGGGGAGGCTGTGACAAAACCGGGGCTGAGCAGCAGGTAGCACAGAGCTGATACTAAAAACAGCAATAACTCACTTTTACACACCACAGTTTTTCTGACAAACTAGCCTCAACGCTGCTGCTTCCAACTGCTCTTTGCTATTTTAAGCTCATTCCCAAATAAAACCATCCAAACCACTTTGATTTCAATGATCTTATATGCGACTGACATTTATAATTCTGGGTCCGTCTGTACAAACTGCACTTTCTCACAGTTTAAAGACACTGCTTGTTTCAGAGTCCCTCAGAAGACCTTGAATTTCTTCCTGCAGGTGCCTTGCAAAATGGTTAGCAGGCAAGGAGGCAGCGCACGGTTACACGAAGAGGTGCACACAACGGACGGGGCTCCCCGGTACTGAGAGCGGAACGGGGCTGTGCTAAGCGGCTCAGGTGCGCAGGGGGGGTTTGGCTGCTTCTGCAGGCGTCTTGTCCGGTTTGTTCACTGAAGTCTGAAGAGTCAGGCAAGACTACACCTCAGTCCAGGCAGAAATATATCCAGGAAAAGAAGTTTTTCCCTAACAGACGCAACCCGAGAGCGGAGACCTCAGGGGGTTCATTCACCACCACGAGGGCAAACCCCGCGCTGTCCCTCTAAGGCTGCGGACACCCCCCCCCCCCCCCGGCTTCTGACCGGCCAGCGCCGCCAAGGCTGGATTTAACCCTCGGCGACCTCATTTCCTCACGAGAATTAATGTCGGTGAACCGAGTGAGCACACCCAGCTCTTCACAGGGGGGAAGCTGAAACCACCGCGCCCCGCCGGGGGAAGGCGTTTCTGCCCCCTGGCCCCGGCCCCGCGGAAACGAGCACGTCCCGCTCCCGACCGCGCCGGCTGGGCTGCACGGCCCCCCGAGCCCGGGACGGCGGCAGGAGCCCCGCAGGAGCCCCGCAGGCGGGCGGGCGGGCGGGCTCCCCGCAGCCTGAGCGGCCGCTCCCGCCAGCCCGCCCCGCACGCCGCAGGGTCCCCGCCGCGACCCCCCGCCCCCACTCACGGCTCCATCCCGGCGCCGCATGCGCACTGACGGCGCCGACTCCCCCCGCGCGCCCCGGAGCCGCCGCCGCCGCCGCTGCCGCCGTGGCACGAGCGCTGCCTCCCGCCGGCTTCCGCCTGCGTCACCCGGCCGCCCCGCGCGACTCCGGGAGACGTCACCGCGGCCCCCGCCGCCGCGGGGCCGGAGGGGACGCTGCGGGCCGCGGCGGCGCAGCTACGGCGAGCCGGGCGGGACACGGGCCTGCGGGGGGCGCGGGGGCGGCCCCGGCGGCGGGCCCTGAGGGCAGCCTGCGGCGCCAACCCCGCCCTGCGCGGCACCGCGAGCGGGAACCGCCGGTTTCCACCGCGGGAGCCGCCGGGATTGCGAGGGGCGCAGTCAGGGGCCGCCGGGCCGCACCGGCAGCGGGGCCCCGGGAGGGCCGTGCAAACCCGTGGAATAAAGACGCCGTGACTGCGGTCACTGGTGCCCAGTTCTGCGGTGTTCACAGGGTCACAGGGGTTGGAAGGGACCTGGAAAGATCACCCAGTCCAACCCCCCCGCCAGAGCAGGGTCACCCAGAGCACAGGAACGTGTCCAGGTGGGCCTTGAATGTCTCCAGGGAAGGAGACTCCACAGCCTCTCTGGGCAGCCTGTCCCAGGGCTCTGTCACCCTCACAGGAAAGAGGTATTTTCTGATACTCACGTGGAACCTCCTGTGCTCCAGTTTGCACCCATTGCCCCTTGTCCTGTCACTGGACGTCACTGAGAAGAGCCTGGCTCCGTCCTGACACTCGCCCTTTACATACTTGTGAACATTGAGGAGGTCGCCCCTCAGTCTCCTCCAAGCTAGAGGCCCAGCCCCCTCAGGAGATGTGATCAGTGCTGCCATGTTCACAGGGGACTCCCCAGCTCACAGGTGCCAGAAGTTAAACTCTAGGAGTAAGCTACTGCTTGAGACGCCCTACTTAATAAAAACCGCCACGTTGCATCTACTTTGTTCTGGCATAAATGTTGAGATAAAGTGGGGTTTTGTTCTGCTTTCCTCTTAAATATTCTGAGACTGAGAAACAAAGATTGCTAACTGATCCATTGAGTGGCAATGATGAAAACTAGGCAGTTTCAGGGATCTTACCAAGTTATATTTTGTATTCATTTTTGATAGCTCCAATATTTGTTTATGGAAGGCTACTTAAGCATATGGGGATACTTGATGCCTAGGAAAAATTGAGAGTAACTTAATGGCTTTGCTGTTTGTCATATACATAAGGTAGAGCCACCTCAGGATAATCCCAGAAATGTTTATAGAGAGATCGGTCAACATATGATTTAAAAATTACCACTTCAGCAATCAAATACTTCCATTAAAAGCTTACTGAGATGGTAAGATAGTTTTACTGCAATTTTTGTAAAGGTACTTAACATCAATAACATTACTCATTTCATTCCACTGCCCTACGGGCAACTCATGTCATCACTGATGACCTGTGGGACCCAATATGTCTCTAGTGTAACAGCACTACACTCAGAAGGAACATGCTGGGAATTAACTCAGTCATTGATACTAGTATTTATCCCACCAGTTAGATCTGTGCTTTACAGCACTGGTGATTATTTAGAAATCTCATAAAATGGCTGTCTTGAGACATGCAAAATACCAAGTGACGACATAAAGTAATGTATCAATTTTAAAATCAACAAGAATCACTACTGTGGGGCAGAAAAATAAAGCTTTGTCAGGACAACCTGACAAACTGTGTCTGCTCAGAAGAAGATAGCACTGCTGAGCCACGGGTTGAGGCTGTTAGGTCCCAGGTGACCACTGCATGCATTGTGTAGCTTTCAGCACATTCCAGGCTTGTCCAGCAAGACTCCTTGGCCAACAAATGATGGAATGGTGCTTACAGCATCTGTGGCCATTCCCAGTGTTCTGGGAAGCACAGCTGCAGAGTTAGAACTGCTGCCATTTGTGTGTGCACATCTGTGCTATTTGGATGACTGGTCCAAACCCTCACCCCCTGGTGAGACTCAGGTCTCACTCTGCTTTGCTCCTTGCAAGAAGGTGCCTCACTCTGTGCCTGGTCTGACCTGTTCTGGGGTGAAAAAGAGCAAGAAGCTACTGTCTGCCCCTCCTGTGGTAGAAACTGGACGGTGTGTGGTGAATGAGGCTGGTGAGAAGAGGCAGGCTGATCTGTGAAGGAGCAGGATGAATGCTACCTCAGCCAGGATTCTGCTTACACCACCTTTAACACTAGTGCTGTATTTTCCTGACCAGTTTATATTTCTGTGGCTCATACCTGCAGCTCAAGTGACAAAAGCTGAAATCCAGCCTCTGTAGCTCTTTGATTTTTGCCAGCACAAAAAAGAGTTTGTGGCATAGAGTGATGAATCAAATTATATAAATTATCTGAGCTAAAAGTCACTCTGGAAAAAAAAAAAAAAGTGTTCTGCTGGATCAGTCACAGTGCAGCTACAGGAGTATTTTTGGGCAGACAAGGAAGACAGCAGAAATGCGTGACTAGAAGGAGGAGAGCTAGGATGGCTTCTTCCAGCCGCACAGCCAGTTTATGGCAGCTTAAACCAATCATGAAGCTACTGCCAGTCTCCTGCTGCTGCTGTTCCAAGCCTTCTGCACCTAGCTGTGCACTTCACATCAGTGGCATTTGGGTTCTTCCCCCAGTGGCAAGGAGCCAGCAGTGAGCCCTGGAAGGACAAGAGAGGGCTACCAGTTGTGGCTGGAAGCCACTGAAGAGCCTGCCTGGGTCTAGGCTGGAAGCAGCATGAACCTTCAGGGATTTTGACTGCAGTTCTCCAGCAAGGTCCAGCTGACCCCTTGGCTTCTCACAGACTTGCATTTTGAGCACTTGGGAAAGATTTTAAGAAGGTGGGAAGATGTGTATCCTTATCACAGTAACCCTCTCTGGCAAACCTGAAGTTTCTTCTCTGAAGCACACAGGCACTAGTTTATCTAAGGAAAAATGAACAGGTGCTCCTTATTGCTGAGTCAAATGATGTGCTATTCTCTGGTATTCTTGCCAAAGAAGCAGAAACACTGTGAACGAACTTCTGAACGTTTTGAAGATTAGCTATGTTTTAATGAACTGGAAACACTAATAGGAGATGTTGAGGAATTAAGAATAGTGGTATTGTCTATGACTAGCTCTTCTGTTATCCTTATAAGCAATGTCAAACATTAATTAAAGCTGCAAGTTAAATAATATGCTTCACAATGTCCTAAATATAGTCTTTTTGATATACAAAATGTCAAATTATTGCATTACAGGAATTAAAATTAATCCTGTATTTAAAGCAGGGCAGACTGTAGGTCATTTGTCTTAATCTCTAGGTAGTACTAAATTCAGTGTCCACACTGTGCTTCCCTGTATAAGCTGATTGGCCAGTGGGATATGTTCATTAACCCAGAAATTGATTTTTCAAGAATACCAAACTGTTACTTATAGTTTTGCAACTATGATGTCAGATCACAATTTGGCCACTCTCCTGCTCTCTCCTCTCTATCAGGAATGCATTTAATTGTTTGCTTTCCTATCAAAATGTTTTCAGCATGCTGAACTCCTTGACATGAGCTAGAGGACAGAGTTATGAAACTCCCAGTGAAATAACTGTCAGTTGATTGCAAGGTCTGTTGTCTTCTGATGTATCACTGACAAGATGTCAAAGAGATAAAAATGCAGATGGTTTAGTACCATTGGTACTAAGGTCTTTTCATACGAGTAGTTTACCTAAAATTGCCTAGTGCAGGGGAGGGAGCCATCAGCTGCCATCCCTCCATCAGTAATCCCTGCCCTGCCATGCCGGCCAGGAGGCATGCTAGGGAAGGAAGGAACATATTGGAGTGGGAGGGAGAGACACCAGAGAACAAACTGTTCATTCAAGTGGCTTGTTTAGAGCAATTTTTCAGGGGTATAAATTAGACCAATCCTGAAGTTGCTGTAATAAATCTGATATATTTTGTGGCAGTCCCCAGGACTGATGGGAGAGTGTAACACTTCCCTTCTTCCCCCCCACTTCCCCCAGAGAAGTGCCTTCTCTGAGCTTATCTACTGCATCAAGCACATCATGGTGTTCCAAAGACTAATCTTAAGTGTACTAAGTCCAGACCAATCTTGTATTGGGGTTACCAGTGAGGTTATTTGATATCATACCCATTAGTCTGTAAGTATACAGTCTCTTTTGCAAGCATACCATAAAGTGCCCAAGGGAACTACTACTAGCCTAGATGGATGGTGTTGATGCATGTGGTGAGCCATGGCTAACCCTGCCCTCTCCAACTCTCCCAGATGGCTGGGTAAACTAGCACTTGCTCATGGAGAATACACCAGGCAGCACAATCTGGAGACTATTCTGGGCTATAGGGCAGACAAAACTCACTAACACTGACACCCCTTCATCTATCTGTATAGTGTGGATGAGGGCCCTGGGGCTCTGCAGAGCAAGGATGGTATAGCTTGAGATGGCTGAGGAGCCTGCCACCCTTAGCTGTCACCCTCAAGACCACCCTGCTTTAAAGGAAACCATCATCAGAAGACGTCACTAAACTGGGACAGCCTTGGAGCTGAATCAGAAATGACTCAGCCACCCGTGGGTGGGAGCACACTTAACTTGGGATAGCAGCTTCACCAGCCGTCTCCGAGCTGGGTCATCCCCTCACACTGAATCCCCTCTCACTGAGAAGGAGCACATAACAGCACAGCACACAAGAAGAAAATGAGTTAATGACAATTTACCTTGGAGAGCTTGGGTTTCTTCTGGAAACAAAGCTGGATAAATGCCCCTCCCAGGACCTCTTACTTGTTAATCCAAAGCTTATCTCTCTCTTCTTCCTCCATTCTAGTGCCACTATTTATTATCATGCTGGCAGATGCACACAGGTACATTGCCTTCACTCCTTATCATCTCCCATGGCTTCTCACACCATGCTCAGGTACAAGGAGCCACTGTTTTGACAGGCAGGATGGTGGTTATGTTAAACTCTGCCAAGCTGTCAGGCAGTGCTTCCAAACTGTGACTCTCTGTAGTTGTTGCTGTTGTGAACAATGGGACAAATTCAATCTAATGGACCTCATGCCCCTTCACTGGGGACAACAGACACAGCAAACAGAAGTCAAATGATCTACACAGGAGAACTCATGCACTGTGCACAGACAGAGGGCCTATGCTCAGATTCACAGTGCAGTAGAGTTGGAAGAGACCTCATAAGGTACCTAATCTTTCCTTCTGTCTCAGAAGTTCTTCCTTCTGTCAAAAGTTTTTTTAAAAAGTTTCTAAAGACCTCCAGCGATGGAGATGCCACAGTTTCCCTGAATTTCTGTTTCTGTAGTGTTTTACCACCCATCCCACTCAGAAGTTTTTTTCTTAATGTCTAATATGAACTTTCCTTGCTACAATTAAAGTTTTTCTGTAGCATTTTGTCCAAATGAGCATTAAGTTTTTCTTTACAGAAACTCCCGTTCCCAAAGCTTGTACATTTCTTTTGGGTGAGCAATCCCAAATTTTCCTAGCATTTGTATTTTATAGGCTTTTACCTACATCTCTGTCCTTAAGCTCTCTTCCACTGGCACCCCCTTGACGTGTGCCCAGAACTGGACACAGTTCCAGCCAAGGTCTGGAGTAGTGACTAAATCAGATGGTTCAATTCTCACATATTGCAAACTGTGCTCCTGTTGTACACACCAAATTACTTTTACCCTTGTCATAAGATGATGTCATTGTTGAAAGAGGTTATTTTTCAAAGCGTCATCATTCCCCTATCCATTTTTACAAAAACGTCACATGGCTGCTCATTCCCCAGCCGATGCTTGTGTGGCTGAATCACATTCACTCTCTCTGTAGGTCCTGCCATTTGCTTCTCCTGATTTCCGTTCTGCTAGTTCAGATCCCTTTCAGGGTCTGAATCCAGAAACTCTTTTAATTTACAGCCCAGTACCCCAAGACGTCTGGAGTCCTTCTTAGCCTCGTGTCATCTCAAAACGGTGACACTCTCCAGCCACGGCGGGTGACTCCCGCCAGCAGCAGGAAGGCGGGGCACAGAAGGAGCACGGTCAGCTCGCAGCATCTGTCCCGCTTCGCCTCCACCTTTGCCAACCGCTCCGATCCCCCAGCCCGCTTTGTGCCGCGCTGTGACCCTGCAGGACGTGTAGCACAGAGCACCGCAAACGGCGGTCGCTGTTACCACCCCCGCAAGGATACGTGAGCCTAGAATCCTGCCCGAGACGCTGCCCGGAGCCGCGCTGCCCTCCCCCCGCCCGGGTCCGGCCCCGGCGCTGGGGCGGGGGTCGCTGCCTGAAGCCCGGCCCCAGGTTTCCCTCTGCGGGTCCCCGCCCAACCCCCCTCGCTTTACCCCGTGAAGCGGGGTCCCCTCCGGAGCCCAGCCCCGCACAGCCGGTGCCCTGGGCCCCGCGGGAGAGCCGCGCCGCGCCCGTACCGGTAACAGCGGTCATCCTTGTAGGGGGTGAGGTCCTCCTGGATCTCCCGGTAGGTCTCCCGCACCCGCCTGCAGAAGCGCTTGACCTCGCCGCACAGCGGGCTCCCGAAGGCGGCGAAATCCGCCTCCATGCCGCCCCGCGCCGCCTCAGCTGCCGCGCTCCGCCATGGGCCCCGCCGGGGCCCGCCCGCCGCTGCTGCGCGGCCCGGGGGCGGGGGCGGGGGCGGCAGGGACGGCGGGGGCGGCGGGGCGGGCCCTCAGCCCGCGTCCGGCAGCCGCGGGGCTTCAGCACCACGGAGAGTCGCGGCCGGTGCGCGCCCGGGCTGCCCGGGGAGGCCCCCGCCCCGCAGCCCCCGCCCCGCAGCCCCGCGGACCCTCCAGAGGCTCGGGCCGCAGGAGCAGGCGGCAGCCCGGAGCCCCTCAGCCGCCCCGGCAGCCGGTGGGTGCCGGGCAGCCCGGCCCGCCCGGCTCTGTCCCCTCCCCCCCGGCCCGCAGCTCCCCAGGGAAGTATGCAGAGACCTGGCGTTATCTCCGCTAAGAAGCATCTGTTTTTTTTTTAAATAGCCCTGCTTTGTTCTTAAACAGCGCTATTTAAAAACAGCGTCCTGAGGTTTATTGTCTTGTTCACCCAAGCTAGAGGGAGGACAAGTTGCACCACCAAGAAAGGCCTATCATATGGGTAAAAGAAATCCTCCACAAGCCTGTTTTTCACAGCCATATAATGCTGTAAATGGTCCAGCTGTGAGAATGAAGCTGTTCAGAGTTTCCAGGAGGCTTCTCCTGAGCTCTAGTCAAACCTTAAGAACTTCAGTGAATGAATGGCAATGGTGGCATCCATACTGAGTATGAAGGTACATTGCTTTTGCTGTGTCATTGTTGTTTCTAGAGAGTAGGGTCACGGTTTCCCTCAAAGCAAGGAATAACATGCTTTGTTATGTGTGATGAATATGCTGCTTCCAGCTCTCAGACTCTGAGGTGGGCATTATCAATGGGATCTTTACATGGTAAATACCAAGAGGAGGAAATAAAACATTTAAGGCTTCAGCCGAGTGAAAACACATTCACTGCTGGGAGTTATGCAGTTAGTGCAGCAAAGTTAGGGGAAAAAAAAAAGCTCCAAGATTAAAAACTGATTAGCATTTAATTACATGCATCTTATTGACCCCTATTGCACTCATATCTCAAAAAATTAACAGGTTTACTTGAGCCCCCAAAGCAGCACCATTCCAGAGGCACAATGAGAAAAAGATTAAAACAAACTTTTAATATTAAGCAGACACTTCTATTAAAACTTTTGTCAAAACCTAATGAATGGAACATTTTGATTAGCTGTTCTATTACCCTTAGCCCTTATGCCAACAGGTTACCCTTCTACCTTCATTGGTTGTCCTTCTTTCCTGTCCAGTGCAGTCATGGCACAGACTGGGCAAGCACAAAAAACTGTTTGGTTCTGCAGGAAGCACAACTTCACCAAAAGCAAGGCCAAGGTTTAACAGAGAGCTTTGCAGTCAAGATGCAAGAGTAACCAGCATCTTAGCTGCACTGGGACTCTGTGCTGGGGTATGAGTTGCCCCACTCGTTTCAGGACACCCTGACTCATCTATCCAAGTGCTCCATCTTCTACCATCAACCTTGTTTTGCTGCTTTTCACATCATGTAATAAAAGGGAGGCAGCATCAAACCACATCTAAGAACAAACCAATAACAGGAAACTTAGAGTCCTATACAGCTCAGTTAGAATTTAAGTATCTGGAACTCAATTCATCCCCCTTAATGAGGGAGAGAAAAACTCCAGGAGTCTAAGACTAAGATGTGATCAAACTCAACATCTGTTTAGTGCACTCACCGTATCATGTCACATGGACAGAGTTTATTTTGAGGGTGCAGCCTCACAGAAGTCCTCCACATAATTTTTCTTACTGATTCTCCCCCTGTGTATAGTTAGCCTTTTAGAGCATCAGCCACAAATTAAATCGCAATAGTAGCTACATACGAAGGTTGGCAAGCCACATTAAAGCACCAGGACTATCACTCTGGGCTCTTTCAGAAGCAATAGCAGCTGTTGCTGAGAATGTAAGGGAATAAATGCTGCCAACTCAAGTACCTCACTTTTCAGCAAAGGAACAAAACCCACAAACAAGTGCAGTCCAGCTGCTCAGCAAATATTTTCTCCTTCAAAATTATTTTGAGCCAGAGAAAGGCAGTAGTGGCAGCTGCTGGCTGAAAACAGCAACTGCCTTTTTCCTTCTGAATGGAGTTAAGGACTGGCACATCAGATGGCACACAAACAAGGAAACATCCCTACTGACTCTCTCAATATAACAGAATCTGTGCTACAGATGTTACAAAATGTAAATATGCCTCTGAGTCTTGCCACATACAGGAGTTGTCGCTGAATACCCCCAGACCAGAAACTGTGGTAAGACCCACAGAAACCTCAGGACTTTGGTCCACTCTGCCCTCTTCACTGCCTTGATTCTGGAAGATAATAACCCCTGCCTTGCCCCAGGCCATCATGGCTTGATTGTTTTCTGTCAGAAAACTACTTTGTCACAGCTAACCAGTTACGTGACAACCGCTACCAGCAGCCCTTGCTGTGCCTGCAGAGGATCACAGCAGCCTGCTGGGGACAGAAGGGTTGGGGAGCTCAGCAGGAGCACAGCGCCCACCGAGAAGCAAGGCTTCTCATTTATTTGAAGAGGTGGCACAGAGGCATCAGCTGGGACAGCTCCTGGCAGATCATCCATAACAAATAATCTCTGAGCTGACAGGGGCTTAAGAACCACAGCTGCTCATGTAATTGCTGGGAGGAATAAAGCTCTACACAGCTGGCTGCAGCTGGCAGTCCTGACCCTCACATCAGCAGCAAGAAAGACTTGGCACTCTCTTTCTGCCTTTGAGGATGAATTTTCCCTAAATCTATCCTGCGTTTATGAGATGTGAAGACAAGAAAATAAAATAAAATTTATAGTATCTTTTGATCAAAGTTTAAGAAGAATCTCTTGTTAGTTGATTTCAAGGACGACAAAGAGGAAATCCTCATCAACCCTGACCCACAACCTTGTATATCTCAGCATGGCTTTTCTCAACTGCCATGCAGAAGGCAATTGGATGACTGAAATGGCCTAACTGGGAGCATGACTAGGTTGCAGGTTCCATGTATAAATTGACATTTTAATATGGTCTTCTGGTGTGACCACTAGCTTTCAAACTATACCTGGAATAATAATTACCAATTCTTCACTGAAAGAGTTGTCAAGCTTTGGAACAGGCTGCCCAGGGAAGTGGTTAAGTCACCATTCCTGGAAAAATGTAAATGATGTATAGATGTGGTGCTTAGGGATATGGTTTAGGGGTGGAGTTGGCATTGTTAGATTAATGGTTGGACTTGATGGTCTTCAAGGTCCTTTCCAACCTAAATGATTCTATGATTCTATGATGGGTCCAGCACAGGGCAGCCCCAGCCTCTTCCCACAGGGGCCAGCCCTGCAGCCCCCCAGTGCCAGCACCTGGACACCTGAACCCCAAACTGTATGTCATTATTCAGATAGAGTACTTCATAACACTTTTCCATTATTTATAATTCTTCTGTTTCTGAAGCATGTTCTGTACACCTCAAGGGAAGCAATGAAAACTAATGTGGAAATAGTGAAAAGTACCAGACATTCTGGAAAACTTCTCTTCTCCTTTTAGAAGCAGCTTATTGCCTACATACACAGTTACACATAAATTAATAGTAAGAACCTTTACATAATGATATCACAAGCCAACAACTGTGTCTCCTACTCAGCCTCTTAGGACTACAGCTAATTTGCAGGATTTGGGCTTTTTTCTAAGCTTCTAGGCCTGGGCACGTGTGGCTAAATCATGAGTCCATGAGAGACAAGGATTCCTCAGGCTCTCACTTCTTCCTTGAAGCCTGGGTGTGCAGATGGTGAAGGAACAGGAATGTCCTCCAGGCAGTTCATCATCTGGTTGATGGGGACACCAAGTTCATGGCAAACCTTGGCAAACCCTGACCTATGCCTCTGCAGCCAGTTTGCCTTTGGTCATTGTGTGTTTCACACATTTACCTCTATATCTACTCAAGTGCATTTAACTAAAGCAGTCTTAACTGGAATGCTCCACAGGATGGAAATCCATGGCTTCCTTGAATTTGTTTCAGTGTCAATTCTTTTCATCATTAAATGTGTTTTATTTCTTTTTGTACTTGGCGTCAGCCCTCAGTCATTACTGCTTGCTGTGCATTTCCCTGCTAACTTAAAGTTCCTTCTGATACCAGAATTTTATTTCACTTAAGTTTTTAAGGACAGTGAGAATTATTTAATTATGCTCTTCTCTGAAATAAGCCAAACAGACTAATCTCTTGCTGCAAGGCATTTTCTTCAGTTTTTGAACTTCATAGTTTTCCAACATTCTTCCTTCTTTCAAGATAGTTTAAAATCCTGGACAGCAGAAGCAGAGTCAGTATTTTATCAGGTGAAATAACTTCTCTGTTTCCACTGCCTTACTTACCAACCTGAGGATTTTAATAACTCTTTCTGCAACAAGGTCTCTTGGGGTTGCCAGCACATCACATTGAGATGCTTGTCTGCTCTGATCTGTGCCTCCACATCAGACCTGCAGTTTTCAGAGCTAAATTACTGCTACAGGTCTCACTCCTTGCTCCTAAAAGCCTAACTTCACATTTCTCTATATTAAAAATGTATTTTGTCTGTAACATTTCACTGCTCTGCCCTTAGTGCTATTTGCCTTTCTGGCAGTTTTGTGCTATGTCCAGATCTGATCCACCACTTGCTTTTGAGTCCTGCTTACTGTCAGATCTAGTACCTACCTGAAAAATCCTACCAATCCTACCACAAACAGTCTGCTCAGTGACAATTCCATGTCACAGGCTACTTCATGAGATCTCGGGGTTCGTCTGCAATCAATCCATTTAAAGCACACCTTGTTCACACCAGTTATTGCTAATTTCTTTATTGGAACCCCAGACAGTATTTCATCAAATGCCCCATGAATGAAATTTTCTCTACAAATTGAGGTAATAACCTCAAATAATGGTGTTAAAAGACAGAGTGGAATAAAATCTCTTTTTACATCCTTACATTCCAGTTTTTAACTGACTCCTACAACATCCTTTTCATTATTTTGCCTGCTGCTGGGGTCAGCATGGCTGTCCTGCTACCTACGTCCTTTTATCAAATACTGTTAACTAAGCATTTTCTCAGGCTACTGAAATTTCTCAGACTATATAAAGTTCATTTTAAAAGCACACCAGTGGGCTGGAATTCTCTTCAGCCTGCTCTACGCCACTCTTGTGGACAAAGTAGCCAACTCTTAACCTTTTTTAAAAAAGACTGAAACAGTATTAACTGACACCGGTCAATTCTTGCTATTACTGCAAGCCACTAACTACACTGAGTAAAGAGTCTGGCAGGATATTTAATTTTGTACTTTAATTTTGTACTTAATTTACCCATCTATTTTAGCAGAGAAGAAAGGAAGGTGTTAGGTGTGCTCAAGTCTAACAGTATGCTCTCCAGCATTAAGTAGTATGTGATACCATCTTGCATCACTCAGGGTGACAAAGTACAGCTAGGGGACTCCCACATTTTTTCCTCAAGTGAGCTCATGTACCTCATAGCTCATGTACTTCAGAGATTTTTTCTTTATAGCTGAAATTGCAGAACTGGCTCTGGAGCCTGGAATCTCTTGACACACTATCTAATGCCTTCATGTATCTTTTGCCTCCTTGTGTGAGAAAGGAATTTCTTTAGAAGCATTTTCCTTCAGGGCTGTTCAGTAAGTTTAAAGCTAGAGTAGGATTCCATCCAGTTATCACTGTCCACAAGAGAGAGCTGAGAATTTTTAAAATTGCAGCTCTTGGAATTAGTCACAGTTTAAACTAAGTCCACCTCCTGGGTACTGCTCATTGCATCTGTACTATGAGCAACTGAACTCAACACAGTTTGTTTTTTCACATCTCTGCAGTGCTCTCAAGACTCACATTCTTTGATGATTCAAACTGTCTCTCCTTGGCTGCCCGTGGGTGTGCTGCCTGGTCTCTCAGGGAATTAAAATTAATATTCCTCCTGTCAGTTCCTCAAATCCACTGCTTTGCAGTCCCACATGATTTCTGTTGCAGCAAGAATCTTTATTTTTGTGACATACCATAAGATACTCCTGCAGCCTGCAGTTCACTGATCTCCTCTGGCTTTCCAAAGATTAAATTTGGTACCTACAGCAGCAGTTCATCCATCACCTGCTCCATATGAAAGTCCCCTTCTTGGTGAACTCACACAGGCATGATGAAGCAAAGTGAGCTGCCCTGCCTTCCTATTCCTACTGCAGATGCCCCTCAGGAATTGGTGTTTGCTTATTGATGCTCTCTCTTCATTCTTGGTGAGCAGTTATGAAAAGCCCCTGCCCCACCACTGCACCATTGCCATCACTGATAGAACAGGCTCCTTTGAGGCTTGCTGGTATGCTGTGTGCATCACACACTGGGAAGTCAAGAGTGTTGTGATGAAGTGGGTTTTATTCATTTATATATATATATATATATATATATATATAAAAAAATATATATAAATTTTCAATTGGCTTGATGAATACATTGAAGGAAAGAATGAAAGAACAGGGGAATAAAAGGGAAGCTGTTAGAACGCAACACTGAGGAGCTGAAATGATGGCTCATTCACTCAAAGTCAGACAGACATAACCATAGTTATAGGGCTTCTCTGTGTCACTGCTTTAGAAAAGTCATTGTCAGGACCCACCGAGGAGGAAAATCCAGTTAATCTGGTGAGCCTGCTGTGTGTAAAGCTCCAAGGAGTAGCATTCAGCTCACTAAGTCAATGAACCAAGGTCAGAAAATTTAGCTGCTGGTGTCATTTGAAGTAGTAAAGTTTAATAATGCTTTTTAAAGACATCAGTGTTGTCAGACTTTGTTCAGATCCTACAACCTTTGGCAGCTTGAAAGTTTCATGTCATATATGTTTCAAAAAACACCTGATGAAAACGCTAGTGCTTATAGCTACACCTGTCTGAGTTTCCTCCCTCTCAACTTTCCCTCACCTCTAAAACAACTAGCAGTGTTAACATCCCAAACAAGACACATAGGCTTGTTAATGCTCCACAAACATCATCCTCAGGGGGGCAATCAGCTTCGTGGATCCCTGTTAATCTTGTCTACGCTTCTGTTCCAATCATCTTACATTCTGGGCAAGACATAAAATTGCTGCATCTGAGGCTAAGCTAAAAATAGCTATGTCTTCAGGGGTAACTGTGGCTGATTTGGACCCATGACTTGAGGTATAGACTACATGCAAAAATGTTCATCAGCTTTTCTTAAGATAATTTATTAAGTCTGAGTTTTTTTTCAAGTCACTGATTAGCTCAGGGACTCATGTCATGGAGAATTTACCACATAAACTTACTCTCTTTCTGCCATGAATTTGATGAGGCTTGAGTTGCTGATAGGATTAAAAAACTTCCTCCATGGCTACACATTTCTGTTCTTGAAATGAATACTTGCTTTGGATCCTCTGTTGCTCTCTCTGCACCTTTTTGCCATCTTTTGGAAATATCAACCATTAGGTAAATTTTGCAGCTTCTGTATCACTTAGTCATGCTACTAAGTGTACCAGTGACGTCAATGCCTAGTTAACACTGCTCATTCTTTGGGTTAAATTAATTCCATACTAACCAGAGACAATGATGATCTCAGTAGGAGTCAGAGTTGTAACCCATTCAATGCTGCCAGTGCCCAGTGAACACACAGGGACTCCTTCAGCTGTGTTGCACAACAATATTTGTCCTAGCAAATTCCTCCAACATCCTTTGCTGAGCACTTTCCAACTCCATTCTTTCTGTTGGTCCATGAAAATATCTTAAATTTCTACTTGCATATCTACTCATAATGTTTCAATAAAGGCAAATAACTTCTTAAAAACTCCTCCTAATACCATCCTTCCCTAACTTTACATTCTTCAATAGGTTATCAACAACATCAGAGAGGAAATTGGCCAAGTAGTTAATGGCCTGACAGCATCTGCCTCATTACCACTGACTGCATTTACCTAGTGCTCTCAAACTTTTCAAACAAAGCTTCAACACCCACACGATACTTCAGAGTCACGTACATACAGGTCTTAATGAGCTACCTTGAAAATCATGACTGTCAGTTGTTTCATATGATTACTAACTCATGCATGTAATTACCACCTAACTTAACTATTTTGAGAGTAAATTTCATTGTACATCCTGTTCTGTGAATCTCTTCAGCTAATTACTTCTCCATTGCCTGCTACACTAAGATTCTCCCAAAATAAGGTAGAGATCCAATTTAAAGACACTTGACATCATCAGTTGTCTGTAAAACTCTGCTTAAAACCATTTTAAACATCTGCTCTTTTGGTTAAATTATTTTCATCTTTGTCTCTTCCACTGAATAACCTACACATAGTAGATTCATGCAACAACTTTGGGAACATGGTAAGTATCACTTATCTTCATGAATTTCATATTTTGTTTTTCAGATCTGATCTCCATCTTAGGACAGCTGCACTTCTTGGATCTTTTCTTCATTGGCTTGCTTGTAACTTCAGAGGTGCAAGCAGACTTGCTATGAGGTTGTTTGTTGTTATTATCTTTGGATAAATAAAGATATTTTCCTAATGGATGCAAATGGCTCTTAGTATGCACCACTTTCTATTTCAGAATGTTTAATTTTAGATCATAATTCTCACCATCTTCTAAAATTTTATTTTTATTATCTTCACATTCAATATTCACATAGTAACAATTTTCACACACACAAAAGAGTAATAGCCACTATCTTTCTAGTGATGACAGCATGGATGCTGGTCACTGTAGGTTTTGCAGTGATATCTCTGAACAGGAGTGATCTACACTAATGCATCAGTGCATGAGTTTTGTTCTTACCTCTTCTGAAGTAAAATACATTCTGTCTCATATGTGGCTGAACCACCCCTGAGAGCTTCAGTGCCTTCCTGGAAGCCTCTCCTTTCTCAGTCGCTGTTGCCTTGCTCTTTGGACAGCTTTTTCACCATGAACATCCTGCAGTACTTCTCATGACACTCAGTGTGATGCATTTTACTCTCACTTGAGTTTTCCATAGTCTCCAGAAGTGGAATCTAATTGTGAATTCTGGCTCTCTGAAGGATGCTCTCTTGATTTATGGCCTGTGAAGACACTTCATTGGCTTCTGGAACTTCTGAAGTTTATAGCAGAACTTCCGGTGTGCATTATACCTACCCCATGGTTTTTGGAAGGATGTCCATGATTTTTTTTTTTCTCCACTCACCGATATGTTCTGTTGATTGCACCCAATTAAAATCTGCTAAGACATGATTTTTTAAATAAAGTGCAGATAGAATTAGTAGTATCATATAGATAGGAATACTAGCAGTGGATCTATGAACAAAACGGGAATGCTGGGTTTAGTGACACTCTAAGCCATACAGATAAAGCCTGTAAAAATTAATGTTTGCCACCTCAGATTATACTAGCTTCCACAGCAGCTCAAGGAGAAAAATCTGAAGGTATATTCATAGACACGATGAAAACAAGGATGCTTCCCTTATTAGAAAGCATCATAAAATGAGACAGACAAGTCACTTAGAAGTCAAATAAAACTTACATGACTTCTGAAGATAAGACTCTGCATTTGGCTGTCTCTGTGTGAGGCAATTAGAAGACTCAAAAATGTTTAAATCATCTTTAGTATATTGCTTTTGCTATAACTGCTTCCTATAGACCCTTGTCTAAAATAAATGTTTTCTCAGATTACAAAAAAGTGAAAAAGTCCTAGATGGCTTTGAAAGAAAAGGAAAGAAATTAATCTCACCAAAACTATGCAACAAAGGCAATAAAGATACTGCTGTTTTAAGAGAGAGGACTATCAACACAGTGCAATGAGAAAGAACAAAGTAGAATTACTTACTGCAGTTCAAATTTAACTTTCCTCCTTATCCACAGGGAAGTGAGAAAGAAAAAAAAAGTGGAGCAGCTGGAAAGGATAAAAATATCAGAAGATGTAACAAAGCAAAACACTGCCCCAGATGACTAGGTTTTCCTTTGATCAAACAAAATGAGATTTGAAATGTGTCTGTTTTAAACAGAACAGAAAATGAGAATATGCAAATATGCAGCTATAATGCATGAGGAGCAAGATGAAAGGTCTTGAGATGAATCTTGATTGGTATGAAGTGCTCCAGTTTTTTTTTCCTAATCTCAAACAATTCCCTCACAACTAGGTAAAAAGTCTCTCCTGAGACTGTTTCATTAAGATTGCCTAATGAAAGCTGACTGCCATTGAAAAAAAATAGCAGTCAGTAAAGATTGCTATTGTATTATTAATAGTTACTTTGATTATAATGCCAGTAAAAACTGGAATATGCCATTGACCAGAAAACACCACCAACAAATAATCACTCTTGGTGAAAAAGCTCATGATCTAGCCAATAGTTATTAAATAATGTATACAAGCGTAATTGTATGT
The DNA here is from genome assembly GCF_020740795.1 of Apus apus. Lineage (NCBI taxonomy): Eukaryota > Metazoa > Chordata > Aves > Apodiformes > Apodidae > Apus > Apus apus. The sequence goes on along the minus strand of NC_067284.1, from coordinate 100,121,128 downwards.
ATAACTGTTGTATTCCTGGTTTCTTTTTAAAACACCCTTGCTTAAATATTGTTCTCTGACTATCTGCACATGTCCTTCTGATCTCTAAAAGTAACAAATAATGCCATAATTTCTGCATTTAAACAGAATTTCACCTGCATACTCATCTAGAGCTAAAGCAGATTTCATTAATGTTGGCAGACCCTCAGCACTCATTCCCTGAGCATTGCTGATGCTAGAAGAGGACTTTTTGCTGTTGCAGCCCCTGGCTGTTTTCAACTCAGGAAACTTTCTGCATCTGTTGTAGTTCAGTCACACAGTGAATTGCTCCTTCACACACTTTTCCAGTCTTTCCTTCTTTTGTTTGATATCCTACCCCACTGTTATTTCACTTTTCATTTTATAGCTCCTAGTTTTTCTGCAGGAAGACATCAACAGAAAATCCTTATCCACCTTTCCACGTTGCTCCTGTTATGGTGGTTCTCTAGCAACCCCCTTAAGCTATCTCTTTTCCAGGCTAGATTACTAGCTTTCACAGTTATTCCTCACATATAAGTTGATTTATGCCTTTGATCATCCTTGTTCCCCTGTTGTAAATCTTCTCTAGATCTAATCTCCCTTTTCTAAAACGAGGGAACCAGTACTGCACAGTATGCAGTGTGGTGACTGACCATTTTACACATTAACCCTGTACTGTCTGCTTTGCTGTTAATTCTTTTCCCAAACATTCCTAATATTTTATTTTCTTCTTTTGACTGCTGCTTAGCACCAACCTGATCTTCTCAGAGAGCAAGCTATGGAGCTCTTCTGAGCAGTAGAGGTCACTTCAGAGGCCAGTATTGCAAATGTCAAGTTAGAACTGTTTTATTTCCCCATGTGTATCACTTAGCATTTACCTATACTGAATTTCACCTGCCATTTTATTGCCAAGTTTCAAAAAGATTTTCTGCGACTCTTGACAATTGGCCATTGCCTTCACTATTTTGAATAACTTCATAATAACCACAATAACTATTCAATGATTCTATATCAGCAATAAACTTTGTAGCTCAATGGTCAAATTCTTTTCAAGGCCACCCATGATTACAGTGAACACGTGAGGATCCAGCACAGACCCCTGCAAAACTCCACTGGTACCCTGGGTCAATTATGAAGATCCATGCCAGGATTTTCTCATTTGTGCCACAGCAGGGATGTTTATGACACAAGGTAAGTTACTTTACTACCTTTTTATTTTGTCAGCCCCCAGAATGATTATTTTAGTTAAAAACCAGAGAATAAATACTGGTCATCACAGCATTTTATTCTGTTATTAAAGATGACAGGACAGAATCTCTTGTGGGAATGTTAAAGTTTCCAGTATATCAATGACAAAATGAGAAGTACCACAGACCCCAGTGGTGATTTCCTTAAAAAAGTAAAGCAAGCAGAGGAGAAATAGCACAAGAATCAGCTCATATCCAGGCAGATAGAAACATTATTACCACAAAATCTTTGCCATCCATCCTCCCATATGAATTATACAAAGTATACTGGGCTGATGCACACATCAGCTCAGTGGAACTTGTGGATACAGTTACAGAAAAAAAGAAAGCATAACTGCATCTGGCTATTTGTTATTCAGGTCGTTTCAGTGCAGATTTGTCATCTGCTTTTAAAGCATTTAAGGTGCTTGACAAGATGCAGAATGCAACAAAAACAAGTCAGGAATTTTCTAGTCTGCAAAATTTTATTAAGCAACAGCTGGACAACTCTTACAACTCCAAATCATCAAGGAAAAATAGGGCAATCAGTCCATCTCTCAATCATGTAGACAGTAAAGAATTTGGACAAACCACATTTTTATAGGGAAACCAACAATGCTTTCTAGGCACCTCCTGCAAAACCTAGGACACGAGATACACAAAAGAAGAGGCAGATCAGGGTAGTTTTAAAGTACAATGGAAACCAGGTGTATACCATGGTATACTGAGGAGAGAAAAAAAAAAAAAAAAGAAAACTCAAGATTCAAAACATACATTTAAAAAATAGTATAGGTATGTAAAAGTACACATTTGTGTACCAAATTTTCAAAAGCCTTAAGAAAAACATGCTGGGCTTGCTAGCTTAAGAACGCATGCACCTGCATGACTATAAGCTCATTAAACAAAAACAAAGAAACAAAGAAAAAAAATCCAAAATTATGTTCAAAGTTATAGTACCAAAATAATGCATTTATAAACAAATGCAACTCCCCTTCTTTTTCAGGAAACACTACAGGGCCTTTTCAACCCAATGCATCCCCATGCTATTCTGCAACACCATATATTTTATCTACAATAAACAACGAGATACTGAACAGACCCTTCCCCAAATGTACAACACACAAAAAGAAAAAGTAGTGAATGCAGAAATAGTGAAACAAAAGGAAACAAAAGGCAAAATGTGTATCAAGCTAACAAAAGAAACAAAAGGAAAATTAGGAAAGTTCTGAACAAACAGCTTGAAACAACACAGGTAGGAATTAAAAGCCGAGCACTATTCCAATGCAATACTTGAAACTTGGGTGTCCACACGCTGTTCAAAAATGTTTCTCTTTTATTATTACTTTAATCTTAATTCATACCTTAAGCCATCTACTTGGCCAGTAAAATAAACATTCCACAAATAGAGAACATTTGTCTGGATTCAGAATTGCTGAATCAGATCACATTTTAAAATCTGTAAAAATGTAAACTGGAAGGCAAGCCTTAAGAAAAAACTGGCAGACTTTAACCAACTGATTTTATTTCTTTTTACAATGTAATTTTTCCATTGAACACTCTGGAGAAGTAAGTATTTGGTGTTTTCATTTATTTAAGTCTCACAAAATCATGTTGTTTTATTCCTGCAGTCAGCTCTGGGTCAGCAAACACCTGCACTTGCACAGTGCTCCACAAAAACCAGTTTGCCTTGAAGCACAAATTTCTCAATACAGATCTATTTGCAAAATGAGAAGTTCAACGGTGAAGTTTTTAATTTTCTTAGCAATAATTGCTTCACTGAATCCTACTTCAGTATTTTATTTGGATAACTGCTTTTGTCTTAAACATCTAATTTTCTGAATGCAGCAACAATCCAACTGCCCAAAGACATTGTCCCGATACATCTTCAGAGGTATCAGGCAACACGCAAAGCTGAGTCTTTTAATCTGAGAACTTCTCTGCAGGGTTTTTTCGAATAACGTTAAATAAATACAAAGATAAAATAATTCACCTAGCCCGTCGTTCACAAGTAGTAATTAATCTTATTCCTTCAAGAATGGTGCATGTAAATTCCAATCCTGCAAAGAAGACTGTGGTGCCTACCTGCAGACTGCTCCTGAGGGTAGCAGGGCTCTAAATCGGTATTTGCTGATGGAGGATTGTGCTTGTCTTAAAGATGAAGGGACTTGAACATTAAAAAAAAAATCTGTCTACCAGAATTTTTCCATTTTTGTCAGCAGAATGATAACATTTGCTTGCTTATACTGGGGAAACCATAATACCAATTGCTAAACAACATAAACAGCTTGCTGTCCTGTGATGGAATTCTAGAAATGGAAATAGAAGGCAAAAACCTGAATGACTGCTCTGTAGCCAGGATTTTACTTCTATGATTCTTCAGGGGGGTTCTACAGAACTGTTAATATAGTTGTTGGCAAATGCTTTATGATTTTCTTAAGTGGATATATGGGTCATATAAGTCATTTGGGTTGGATTCTACTCTCTTATGTATCTCAGTGTAACCATGTAGTAGTGAGGCTAGAAGTTGGCCCTCTGTCAGCATGTCACACTTGGACTTAGTGGCCTGGAGTGGTCTGGGCTCTGCAGGAATGTGCAATTTCCAAACTTGCCCTGGGAAACACTTTCTTTAAAGCTAATGAAAACTTCCGCTGTCTTCTGTCCCATTTCTCTCAATCAAATCAGTTTTTTGCACGTATTGCTCTCTTCATATGAGGATTTAAACTTTCTGACAGGTAACAGGGCACCAATATAACTTAGGATCACACACAACAGGCTGCCAAAAGCAAATGCACAGAAATTGTCTGAGGCAACAAACAGGCGAGAAGACACACCATGAAAAACCTGGACCTATGGGAAGTCTAGTTTCAAGGCTCCAGCCAAGTCAGGTATCTCTGACACCTGTATTCCTTTGTGCATCCTCCTAAAAGCTGGTGAGAGACGTGGAATTGCTTGAGTTTGCATAAATGAAAGTTTATCTAACTGAGGTGAATCTGTGTGCAGATTTACTGATATCCAGGCAGCCCATGGCACATGTTACTGTTACCTCTGGAACCAAAATAATTCCTTTTTTGCCTCTTTCACCCCCCTTCTCCTCATAGTTTCTTAGGGTGATGCAGAAACATTATATCCTTGCTGTTTCAAGCTAAAACTTGCCACTCCATGAATGGCGCACTTCATACCAATTTTTAGAGTCTGCTAGGAGCTATATTTTGAGGATATCAGCCATATTTTTTCAAAAGAATCAGTCCTCTGTTATATCCCTTTGCAGCTTCAAACGGCCACCACAGCCACTGGCCTTCTCTGCAGCTGCATGCTACTCTTGGAGCAGACCTTGAAGGACAGGTGGAGGAACGCCTGCTCCAGCAGGGCTCTGATGGAGCGTCTGGAAGAGGCGAAGCTGCTGCACACAGTGACAGGGCTCAGCTCCACCAGCTCTGTGCAGCACCAGCTCAGACATCAGCAGCACCATGGCTGTGCTGGAATCAGCTGAGGCCAGCTGAAGGAGCGCTACTATCCTGAGCAGAGGAAAATGCATCTACTGCTACACTATTTCTTGTGCCTCCACTAGCTCCCTCCAAGCTAAGTTGCTTGTACCCCTGCATAGCACTGAATTACACCATTGCCAAACCCTACCTAACTATGCAATTAACTTCTTACAAACCAAGCCTGCATCATTACACCCTCTTTTATTATATAAGCCACCTCATTTTATATCTCAAGGAAAAGCACCGGACTAAGAAGACGGAAAACAAATCAAGCCTTGCACTTCTAAAACCCCTCCCAACTGAAATATAGTTACACACACAGGAGGAAATCAGTGGAGGACAGATTTCTGCAAGTCCCAAAGAACTAATCTACCCTCTTTGTAGTCTGCACAGTCCTCCATAGCAAACTCACTATGTTCAGCTGCCAAAAAATATTTTTGCCTGCCTGCATTATGAATTTGCATACTATCCAGCAAAAACAGGTTTTCCTGTATGCGTTTTTAACTTTTGCAGCAAAACATCCTGCTAGCAATTACTTACAAAGATGCTCTTTAAATATAAATTAGAAAGTGTGTATAACTCACTGATACATAGTAATAAAATAATCCCTAAATCACTTAATACATTACACAAGATAAATAATTTGTCTTTTGGACATTAACAGAAAATTTGCATTAAATTATCTTCAAAAACCATTCAAAACTCCCTCAAAAAAACCAAACCAAAGCCAACAAAAAACCCAACAACAAAAAAACCCCTAGATTGTCACAATTATTGCACAACTAAAAAAAAAAAAGCTTTGGAAAAAACATACTTAACTACTGGGAACTACTGTATGTATTAAAAACCCTAGATACTTCTGAACACTTTGCTACATTCTTCCTAGAAGAACTCAGTTATCTACAGAAAACTTGGTTTTACTAATGAAATATAAAATGTAACATCCATCTTTTGGCTGAATGTGATAGCCATCTTCAGGATTTAATTATTAGGGAGACTTTTACATTTATTTCCTATATTGTATCTCAATGAAAAAGAAAAAAACTCACTTTCACTTGCTCTTTGCATAATTTAGGATCCAGTTGCACACTCAAGACATTTACATAATTGCCATTCCTTTCATTAATATGCTATATATTTGAGAGTATTTTCTCTTTCTAATGCTGAGTATTCTCTATGCCATTAAAATCCTCTATTAAAGGGATCATGTTAAATTATTTTCAAAAAGATAAAAGGCTGTCTTATCCTATAGTATTTTCTGACAACGATGTTGGAAATTGCATTTATTTTCCTAATTTATTATAATTATTCCTTGAGCTTTGCTGAGGCAGGAACCATGTCTCTTCTATGCCAAGGCTCTTTGTAAGTGCCATCAGGAGGATGCAATCATGACCTGGGCCACCAAGTTGCTAACTCTGCTACATCTTGTGTTAGGTTTCATTTTTCGGTTCTCCATTAGCATAAAACTGCTGATACTTGGAAAAATTTAACAACAAACCAAATGAAAAGGTACATTGCTCCCAGGAAGGCTAAAGAAAGCATGCAGAAGTCCTTCTGCTTAGATTAGATTTTGTTCAGAAACAAATATTAATGTTGTTTCCACGCAATAAGAGCTTTTGCTTCAAACTAAAGGTGATGTTCCTTCCAGCTGCAGATTTCTAACTTGGCTGAGCGGCCAAGCATGTCTCTTCTGCTACGCTGCTCAGCCTGTGTGTGCCTGTTATACTGTAATTAGGGTACGACTGATCAGCACAGACCTTAGGGCCGGTGAGGACCCCCAGTCAACTTTCCTCCTTGTGTACTGGAATTAGTGGATGGTGTATAACTCAATAGAGGGCTTAATAGGGCTTCCTCCATAAAAATCTGAGGGAAACACTTCCATTGATTTTAAAGAGACCAAAACCAAATCCATTTCAGTTCCTCTCCTCTGTTCCACAGACATGACACATACAGGGACTCAAACTGCTGAATACATCATGCACATGAAAACGAATACAAACGGGCACAGAAAACTAATGGAAATTCAACAATATCAATTAATTAAGGCAAAGAATCTGCTGGATGCCAAGGGGAATGCTGTGCCTGACCACTCCCACATGGAAGCCAAAGCTGCTGAGCTTTGGGATAAAATAGGCACGGTACCCTCTACTTCCCTCCTCCTTCCTTCCTACCTCTGCTTCATCTTTCCAAGGAAACCATCTTGCAGCTGTTTCTTCCTGGACTTACTGTGTGGGATATAACCTGTGGATTATCTACTTTATCGTCTTCTTTGGCAACTCTCTGAAACTCCTCTCTGACTGGCATCACTCCCTGTGCTATACAGCTCTACAAGCAGAGCAGAAGTTAGAAGCTCACTGCATGTTGGTAACTTCTAATACAGCACATTCTTCTGTGCTATGTTCCTCTAGGATGAATCAACACATCTGCCCTACCATTAGGATTTAAGAAAAGCAGAGAGCAAATCGTGCCTATTCATCTTCAGTTATACCAAGCTTTTCAAGTAAGAAGTGAAACGGTGGATGAGACAAAGACAAAGCAGCCATTGACACCTCAGCCAACATCTCTTTCTCAGTGTGCCTTTAATTTCAAAAGAGTAATTTCTGAAGGGAATCTGCACTTATGTTTTGAAATCTAATGTCCAAAGAATTACATGAATAGTTTTGGGGTTTGTGTATTACTGGGGAAACTACTTCCATATGAAAACATATTCTGTATCAAAACGTAGGCAAGGAGGAAAAGAGAGAAAGCAAATAAATACGTGCACAACACATGGACAACACAGAAACTCTTCTGTGCAAGCAACCCTTCTGAAATGTTCAACAGGTCTGCATGTCCACCAGAAAGAACTGCAGCCAGTCAGTCATGCTACAGTTATTAAGCCTTCCTCTAAAACACTTTGGCTTTCCACTCTTATCTGGAGCATTATCTTCCCAAACTACAGTCACAAAACCTACTCAAACAGCAAGGTGATAAAAGGGATCATTCTATCCAATTTTTCCTTCCTCTTTCAAATCATTAATTCTCCAGCTAGCCATGATGTTGTTTCCTGTAATGAAACTGCTTTCCTGATGAAATTGCTTCCTGTAATGACTTACTATACTTCTGTCTCCTTTCTAATTCAAGCACTGATAACACTGCTGTAGAACTTGATTCATACTGATTGGTAAAAAACGGAATAGACTGGGCCTTGCCATTTGCTTGAAAGACTTTGTTTATAAAGTGTAAACACATTTAAATAAGGAGCATGTAGAGGCCTCAGAGGTACATCTGGTCACACTGTACCTCTCCCAGCTACCAGACAAATCAGAGAATACTGCTGATCAATATAAGCAAAGAAGCAATGCTAATTATTATTTCCTCCTCTATCTTGTGTCACTTACTGGAAGATGCTTATCCCCAATAACAGCACACAAAACAAGCAGACATCAACTTTGATACAGTGGGATTTTAAACCACCCACTGGTAACAAATGTTTCTCTTCTAAACAATACATCATTATTTTTAAATTAAACATTGACCTACATAAGCCTCCTTGGAACTTGTGGTGCTCAGTTATTATCAGAGATCAGAGAGGAAACACACGTCTTCAAGTATTATAGATTCTTTTTTTTTTTCTTTTTTTTTTTGCTGCTGTCACTGATGTTGAAGTAGTAGTAGTACAAACTGGACCAGAAAAAAGTTATGTTCCCTGTTTTAAAAAGAACAGCATGATATAAGGCAGTCTATCAAAAAGAGCAGTCTTTAATCCCCCTATGAGCTTACATCAGCTACTGTAGCAAACACAGCAGAACCACCACAACAAGCCAAAAGCCACACTTCTCCACGTAACACTGAATGGCTCTCAACCCTTCAATCTTTCTGAGACCCACCACAACGCTTAAAAAGAAAAGAAACACCTGAAAACAAACAAACAAACAAAACAGAAAACAGCCCCCCACCCTCCAACCCCGTGACTGATTAGTTAATGCCCTTCTGTTGGGCACCAAGAGACTTTTCCAGTTTTACTGCCTCCTTCACTCCCAGGCACCTCCGCACACCTAAAGCAGGCTGCCCTGACATTTTCTGGTTTGGACTTTATGAGAAGGTTAGCATTTTCCTCTCTTCAGTCTCTGCTTGTTCATTTGAGGCGTTGAGTCACATTAGCCAGAGCAACAGCAAAGGCTTGCACTGCTGAAAATGGATACTGAAAGTCCAAAATGTAAGCATTGCCATCAATCCTTCCAAACTGCATCACCTGGGAAGCAGGGGAAGAGAAGAAGGGAAGGAAAAAGAGAAACAAAAAAAGTGAACCACAGAGAATAAACCAGAGAAGAATAAAAGCAAAAGTTTTGCTCCTTTATAAGAACATCTCACCTCCTGAGGTAACATAAATGGGGATACTCACACAATGGGGTATGACACCAAAGAAGATTTAGAGCATTGTGCTGTTTGTCTGTACAGAGTATTTGACTGCGGTATTTGACTATACCATAAACTGAGCTTTAAAACATGCCAGACTGTACACAGCATTGCTGTCAGTATATTGTCACCAATTACTTCAGCAGATGTGGGTGACACCAGCCTCATACTTCCGGCAGGAAAATCCCATTCTCTTCCTTGGAGAGATGCTATCATTAACCCTTCAGGAAAACAGATGATGTTTTCAAAGAAAGGAGCTTTCAGGGAAGGACAATAACCAGTCTCCTGACTCTAGACTTGGTAGCAGGTAAGCTGGATGTTCTTGGCAGTTCTGTTTTCCTTTGCATAAACTTCAGTAGCACATAATTACACAGAGAATGAATTAGCAAAGGGGCAGCGGGAACTGTTTTGAAATGTAAAGCAAGGCTAGTCAGGTTGTTAATTGTTCTTCCACAGGGAATGTCTGAGGTTTGGGTTATTGTTACTGCTTTTTAATTCCCTTCATCAGAAGCCCAGATCACACTTGCTCTATACTGAGGAGGCTTGAGCTACACTGGAGGCTGTTTGTACAAACCAAGTCACGTTTTGCTCCCCCACCAGCAAAACCTATGGCCAGGTGATTTTGGCACAGCTGTCCACAGACACATATCCACAGCCATTTAACTGAAGAAGAAAGGGGTATAAATGGTGCTGATCACTGCATTTTTAATGAGCTACTGTTAGACAAACAAAATGAAGAGACTACCACTGGTCATGCATGTTGGATATTTAAGATATCTAACTCCCAATTTGAATCACAGGGAGTTGAGAGCCTCGATATCTTTACAGAGAAGGGACAGCTGGACAAGGAAATAAATGTGTGTTTCCTGAGTTTCAGTCCAGTGTCCTGCTGACTGGTACCACTTAATAGCCTGGGTTTGCTGTAGTAACACCCCACTTGGGCCAAGCTGAGAGAGCCTAAAATGAAATGCTTTGATTTTTTAACTGTCCACAGACCCCTCTGCCCATGGGTGGTTCAGAAGCAGCCCAGGAGCACTTTGGTCTAGGGAGGGTCAGTGCCTCCCTCCTCTATTATTAGGAACCAACTCCAGAAACTTGGCAACCCACAAGGTGGAATTTCGTCATGGAGGGAACTTAACTGCCTGCCTGCCCTTTGTCTCTGCCTTGCTATCTGCTGACCGTGTAACCTCTGTGAGCATCACAAGAAGGGAGCAGTGTTCACTCAGCTCGCTGCCACCCACAACCACTGAAGGCACATGCAGCTGCTGTTGGGGAGGTCTGTTGTGTTTATTACAAAACCCACCTTCCTTCAGCAATGAGAACCAGTGAGACTAAAGGAGGCCCTTATTCCCACATCTGACTGGAGCAAGACCAAACATATTTTGTACCTTTGCTTTACAAGTGAATTTCATCCTCTTTTCTGAATCTATACTTTTGGAGGCTGTTTTTTATCAGCCATGTGGCAAAGCTTTTTTCATGGAGCAGCTAATGTGAGTGGGATGCACTCAGCCACAGGAGAGGAAGAACTTCTTTCTGGCATGGCTTTTGCAGCCTCTGCCCCACACCCCAGCCCACGTGTGTCACCCCCTCCTACCTGTCGTCCTTCCAGCTCAATCTGGAAGTTTTTTGCTGACTCCTGGGTCACCCGCCCTCCGAAGTCCAGCTGGTAAACTTGTGTTGCCTCGTTCCACAGTGGCTGCTTGTTGGCCATCACATACACAAAGCCCTGGCTCCCCAGCCTCCCGTCCTCCTTCTCACTGGCCTTTCGGCACTTGAATTCATCCAGCTCACTGGCTGTCCTTAAACTCCTTTTTGTTTTCCAACCCTTTTTGCTGCCCTGGCTTTGGTTCATCAGTTCATCCCCACTGATAAAAAGCTCTGGCTCGCTTTCTGAACTGTCCTGAAACTCACTCGTCTTGTTTAGCTTCTTGGACTTTAGCTGGTCTTTCTGACTCTTGACTTTCTTCTTCTCCCTCCCCAGCCGAGGACTGGATATTAGCGAGTTGAAGTCGGTCAGTGTCCTTGCCTCCTTTTTGACCTTGCCCTCGGTGATGGCCTGCACGTTTCCTTCCTCAGCTCGACTGTCCAGGCGCTTCCGGCTCTTCTTGCCGAATTTGTCCGTCCTTTGAGGAACGGGGCTTTCCGTCAAGGAGAGCACCTCCTGGAAGGTGTCTGCTGTCTCCACCATCACCTCTGTGCCCACGTGGCCCTGCAGCTCTGGTGGCGGAGGAGACATCACCGGCTTCTCCACCACAAGGAGCGGCTTGGGGGGCAACGTGCCCTGGGGGTTCTGTACAGGTGGGCAGGCGTTGTAGGAGCTCCATGGGTGCAAAGCGATTGGTGGCAGCTGTAAACTAGAGCAGGCGCTACTTCCTGGGTACATGGGTGGCAAGGGGCAATAGGAGAGGTTGGGTGGATAACCTGGCTGAAGTACAACTGTGGGCTCCTGCTGTGCAAACTGCGTTGGGGCCAGAGCTTCTTTGGGGGAGCAGGGGGGCTGCATTCCCTGAAGGGGAGGGGCATTGTAGCTTCCTGGGTAAGGTACTCCAACCCCATAACTCGTCTGGAAAGTGGCAGTGGGACTGGTTGGAGACTTGGGGGAAACAAACGGCACTCGAGACATATCCAGATGTTGAGCTTGACCAATGATGAGAGGAGTGGGTTTTAGAGGGTTGGGCATTGAGTTCTGAGATGTCCTTTCCTGAGGAACCCATATCTCTTCGTTCACTATAGGGTCCCACTGGTATGGTGGTGGCCGTTTTACACTGAGGGCAGCCTCTGCCATGGCCACAGGTACGTGCCGTATTGATTTCTCCACCGGGCAGTGCTGAGATAGGGCCTCATCTTCCGTGAAGGCAGAGTTGATATAATCTGCTCGGTCACGGGAATTGTCAGGTGGGCTCAGCAAGCTGTAGGAGGACTGGGAGGCCAGAGGTGAAGTACTGACAGAGTGAGCGATGACGGAGCTGTGCTGGGAGCCACTGCCCGTGCCCAGATCAGGTCTCATGCTACCAATACTGGCAGTGCTGCTGCTAGCATTGGCACTAGCGATGTTGCCCACACCACCCGCGCTTGTGTTGCTGCTGCTGCCGCTGCTGCTGCACTGGCTGCAGGTGTACAAGGCGGTGGGTACTCTCTGCTGGTACTGCGCCGTCACAACGCCGCTCTTGGCCTTCGGGGGAAGTTGCAAGGTGGCTCTCTGACCATCCACCAGCTGAGCCATTTTCAAGGCTGCCTCTCTGCTGTTCCTTCGCAGAGTCGCATGAATGATGCTGCTGTCCAGCCTCTGCGTGACGCTCCTGCCCTGGGACAGCTGGCTGGCGATGTCGGGGTAGGGCGGCGGGTCCCCGGTTGGGATGGAGTACCGGGGGACCGTCAGCCGGTTCAGCGTGGCGCTGGTGCAGGGCTGCTGCATCTTCTTCTCAGCAGCGGTGATGCGCAAGGTGGCCGAGCTGCCGGGCCCTGGCAGGGTGTAGGTGCTCTGGGCGCAGAGCACCCTGGCGCGAGGCCGGCACACCTCTTCCACGTTCCCGCTGCTGTCAAACGTTGTTATCCGCTCGTACCCCAGAGGGGTCTGGTAGTGGCCTGCTGGGTAGAGGGAGAACTCCCCCTTTTTCAGGCAGAGGTCAAGGGGGGGCTGTGGGGGGCCGGGCGGGAGTGGTGGGGGGGTGGTGAGTGCCGTGGGGATGGTGCCGGGGTAGGGCGGGGGGGGGTTCATCTTGTTCAGCTGCAGCTCCTGGGCGGCCCCAAAGACAATGGCGTCCCCTTCCACCAGCTGCGGCCCCGGCCGCGGGGCCTTGGCCTTGGGCGGGGGCTCACGCTCGTGGTCGCCGTGGTCCCGCAGGTCGGCCAGGGTGATGGCGGGCGGCACGGGGGGCGGCGGGGCCAGGGCTGGGGGCGGCGGGGCCGCACGGGCCAGCTCCCCCCCGGCCATCGCCCCCGGGCCAGGGAAGCGGCCCGGGGGCCCCGGGAAGGGCCCGGCCCCCTCAGCGCCGGCTTCGGGCGGCGGGTTGGCCAGCACGTCCAGCTGCACGTTCTGGTTGGCCAGCAGCGACTGCACCAGGCCGATGCTCTGCGTGGGCGACATGGCCTGGGCCGAGCTGTGGATGGGGGCGATGGGGATGTTGACGGTGCAGGGCGGGCTGCTGGTGGGGGCCCCGGGGGCGCCGGGCACTGCAACAAACAACACAGCGTGTCAGAGAGTCATTTAGGTTGGAACAGGCCTCGAAGATTGTCAAGTCCGACCATTCACCCCGCACTATCAACTCCACCACGTCCCTAAGCACCACAAGCACCACAGCCTGTTCCAGTGCATGATAACCCCTTCAGTGAAGATATTTTTCCTAATACTCAGTCTAAACCTCCCCTGCTGCAACTTGAGGTAATTTCCTGTTGTCCCATGGCTTGTTACTTGGGAGAAGAGGCTGACCCCCCACATCGCTACAACCTCCTTTTAGGTAGGCGTAGAAAACAGTAAGGTCTCTCCTCAGCCTCCTTTTCTCCAGGCTAAACACCCCCAGCTCCCTCAGACGCTCCTTCTAAGACCTGTCCTCCAGACTCTTCACCAGCTTCATTCCTCTTCTTTGGGCTTGCTCCAGCACCTCAATGTCCTTCTTGTGGCGAGGGGCCCAAAACTGAACACAGTATTCAAGGTGTGGCTTCACCAGTGCCAAGTATACAGGGACAATCTCTTCCCTACTCTTGCTGGCCATGCTATTTCTGATACCAGACAGGATGCCGTTGGCCTTCTTGGCCACCTGGGCACACTGCTGGCTCATGTTAAGCCAGATGTCAACCAGCACCCTCAGGTCCTTTTCTTCTGATCAGCCTTCCACCCCCTCCTCCCCAAGCCTGTAGCATCGTGTGGGGTTGTTGTGACCCAGCTGCAGGACCCAGTACTTGGCCTTGTTGAACCTCATATAGTTGGCCTTGGACCATTGATCCAGCCTGTTCAGGTCCCTCTGTAGAGCCTTCCTACCCTCAAGCAGATCAACACTCCCACCCAACTTGGTGTCATCCGCAAACTTGCTGTGGGTGCACTTGATCCCCCTCACCCAGGTCATTGACCAAGATATTAAAGGGGACTGGGCCCTGCACTGATCCTTGGGAAACAGCACTTGTGACCAGCTACCCGCGGGGTTTAACTCTATTCACCCCAACTGTCTGGGCCTGGCCATCCAGCCAGCGTTTAAACCAGCAGAGCGTACATCCATCCAAGCCAATTTCTCCAGGAGAATGCTGTGGGAAACTGTGTCAAAGGCTTTATTAAAGTTTGGGTAGACAACATCCTCATATTTTCCCTCACCCACTAAGCAGGTCACTTTGTCACAGCAGGTGATCAGTGAGGCAGGACACGTATTTCATACACCCATTTTGACTGGGCCTGATGACCTCTTTGTCCTGCATGTGGACATGCCATCTCGTCCTGTTTGGGACCATGTGCCATGTGGTGGCACTCAAGATGATCTGCTCCACAACCTTCCCTAGTACTGAGGTCAGGCTGCTAGGCCTGCAGTTCCCTGGAATCCTCCTTCCATCACCCTCTGCCTGGCAGGGAACCGCTTTGTTTACCAACCTCTGGTTGGGTAAAAGGCATGAAAATAGGACATTTTCCTGAAGCAGTGTTTCACATGTTTTTGGAGTCTCTTCTTCCAGCACTAGTGGAAGACATGCAGGTGACTAAAAAATGTCTTAATGGGAAAATTCATGGCAGCACTGACATAAAATTCAGAAGCTGAGAGGAAATTGGTTTTTAAAGCTAGTTAGAAGAAAAAAACATTGTACATATTTTGTACTTTGTCATTCCACTTTACCTTTGACTTTTAAAACTACCTGCTATCTTCATGTCCTTGCTTAACTTCTCTGCTGCATTTGAGCGGACTGCTATCAGATCCCAAAATCAATGGATCAGACCTTAATGTGAACAAGGAAGCCAGCCCTCTCTCCACTGATTCCCACTGTCACTGCTGGTGGTCAACTTTAAAGTAACTTCTTGGGAGTGATGCTCCCGAGGTAAATAAACTACAGAGCTTGCTTTCAGTCTATACTAGGATTGTCACAGACTTTGACAGACCAAGGAGTTTACCTGGTGGGTCTGAATTACCATTCACTTATCAGCCAACTTTAACTACTTCTACTCAAATCAAGAAAAGTTTTGCTGCATCAGGACGCACTAGTTTTCAGGGAAGTTTTTTTTTTTTATAACAAATACATCAACAAACAACAGAAAGGAAAATCCACTCACAGACGTGTGGCTGCTGCCACTTTTTCTTTGCCCCTAGTCCTAGGACCACTAACATGGCCTCCTGGCTTCCTCTAGGGCTCCTCTTCCCTGATGGTGAGGCACAAAAAAGTCCCCACTGACTGTCCCCATGCTGACTCCCTCTAGAGTCAGTCAGGTTTCACCATGCTGAACTGAGCTTCAGGAGGAAGATGAAGTGATGCTCCTCAAGCCTGACCTGATCTGACAGCAGTTAAGAGTTTTGTCTTCAACTTTTGCAGTCATTTAAAATAAAAAAAAAAGTTGAGGAAAAGAAAAAGAATGTTGAAGACCTGCTGAAGGTGCTATACTGTATCTAGTAGCATGTCCCCAGCCTCAGTGAGCTTAGCAAAACTGGAGAATACAGACAACAGTTGAGAAAAATGAAGTATTATATTTGCTTGAGTATAGTGGGCAATCAAGCAACCAATAACACAAAAGTAAGGAAGATGAAAAAAAGGAGGGAGAGGAATATGATGGAACGAAATACAGACAAAACCTAGAAGTGTTCTTGAAAGACGATTTGTAAGGAAAATATGTGAGGAAATAGATGAGACATCAAATGTGAAATCTAAGGAAAAAGATGGGAAACCATAAAGATTCAAGAACTGGGCACTGTAGTCAGGGTAACTTCTGCATGGACAGGCTGCAGTCAGAAATGTGAAAAGCAGCAAATGTATATAGGGAAAGTTTCCCACATGTGGTGGTGGTGGTGAACAAGGAACAGTAAGGCAAGAAGCAATTCTGGTAATTTTATGCAGAAGCATGGATCTTGCTCAAATGCTTCCAGTTCCTTTTGCAAAAAGTGGTGAGAGTGATTCCAGTACGAACTACCACTGAAAAATGAGAAATTCTTACTGATCCCCCTTGTTTACAGAGTACTTACAATTTTAGCCTCTCTGTAAGACTTGGTATTGATAAAAATCCAAATGGGCATTTATCACTTCTCAAAGGATGGCCAAGTTTTATTGGAACCTGCTCTGCAACCCAAGTTCCTATCAGCAGATTCTGCTTTGCTGCCATCAGGTCACAAGAACCACCCTTTTGATCTTTCAACACATTACAATTCTGTCCTACAAAGATGCAGAATGCAAAGCTTCAGTCTACGGAGAATTCTCAGTAAACTGAATAGAAGCTTGTTAACTTTCCAATGAACTTGAAACTTTTACAGATTATATTTTCTACCTATTTTAGAAAACAATGTCCACAACACATATCAGCCTTATTCTAATTTGATTCTACAGGGCCCCATCAGACTAGGGGATTTTGATTTGTGTGTTTACCAGAGGGGGCTAGTGACACAAGTGATCCGTCCTCCATCTAGCTTAACCCATAGCATGGCTCTGCTCCTCCAGTTCCTCCTTACCTGGTAAATCATCTTCATCTTCACTGAAAACATTTGGATTAAAGACAGGCAGGTTAATGTAGTCCATCGAAATCTTCCGCACTTCTGGGAGATATATTGTCATCTGTCTGGGCTGAAGGTGCAGCAAGCTGGTTTTATATATTACTGGAGAAAGAGTATAACAAGAAATGAATTTTAAAAAACTGTTAAACAAAGAGCATCTAAAGCTAAGAAAGAATCAATTCAAAGCACACTGAAGGGTTATGACTATTTTTATTTAATGTATTAATGAACAAATGCATTTATGGGCCATTCTTAGCCAAATCACTATGTAACACTACATAAACAGGATAAAGAAATCGTTACTTTCAGCTATTTCTCTATAAATTGAAGCAGCATCTCTGTAGTTAAATAATTTGTAAAAATAATGAATTGCTTCATCTTGTAGTCACATCTATTTTTTAAAAGGGAAATAATTTTTCCATTCTACTTTTGGAACTCTTCTCCACAGGATCTTGTTGACTTACATGAACTTAGGCAAAAACTGGAAAGCTCTCAGGAAGAAAATCTGTTGAGGGTTACTCCACACAAAGAGACCAGAAGAACATTTGAAGAAAGTATCACCACATACTTAAAAAATACTTGTATCCTTCCCTACATATTTGTCACTGATAATGACAGAATAAGTAGAACCTCTGGTCTGAACCAGTAGGGTCATTCTTACACTACCTTTTGACAATGATTGCAAATGCAGATGTCAGAAAACTTGTAAATTACAAAAAAAAGTTGCTGGAACAAACTTGAAGGCTTCCATAACACTTCATCAAGCAGAAGGTGCCACTGCCCTGTAACAGTAGCATTGGTTGTCCCCAGGGTGACAACATCCTGGGAGGATAACCTTCTGTTTGGAGGCTGGGCCAGAGAAGGTCCTCTTCCCAGTACCTGGGACACTGTTTCTTGTCCAACAGCAGCCACAAAAGATATCTATTTAACTAATTCTGCATCCAGGACATCATGATGTAGTCCTGACCTTACTATATAATGCAACACAGGAAAAAGTAAGTTTTCCAAAGAGGTCATAGAACTTCCACACATACACTAATATTTTGATTCAGAGCTCAGTTTTGCTAGATGCTACCCTGTTGTTTACTTAGCCTTCTTCCTTTCAGCAGAACTATCTAGGGAGAAACGGCTGACACAGGAGAAGGTCAAGAGACTAGACAACTGCTACTTTTAATGAAGGCTGCAAATTTACAATGCTCCAGCAAGAGAACCATGTGATAAAGCTGTGCACTGACTTGGAAAAATCTTGAGCATGACGCTGTAAGAGCTTTTTTTAACATTATTTTGATACAATTAGCAGCTAAATGACTATTAAAAACTGAGTTTTAAAAATATTTCAATTACAGTAACTTAAATCCAGTGATTTTTACGGTCTTGCAAAAAACTGTCTTCATTTGGGTTTTGTTCAAATAATCTGTAAAAGTAAAGGTCTGGGCCTTTTATGGATCATGTCATTATTGTATGTATAGATTTTAATCTCTTTTACTTATACTGAGTTTTGTAATAGCTAATTCCTACTGTTCACAGAAAACAAGTGCTTTGTTAAAGAAGAATCACATGTTTGTTTTTTGTTAGAAAGAGTCTGACATGCAAAAAGTCAACAGAATTTACTTTTACCTGCACCAAGGTTAGTTGGTAGGAAAGCAGCCAAACCCACAATTTTAAATTTTGTTCCCCAGATATTAGATGTGACCTGAGCAAGGTAGTTGTGCTGCAAAGCAAAAAGAAGATAATTTTCACCTAATAAAAATGGTATCAAGCTCTATAAAAAACCTGCAGAGCAATCAGGCTTTTGCAAGTGACAATGTAATTTCGGTTTCTCTTGTTTTTATTTTATTGAAACAGCCTAATGTGCCTATTAAGAAGTCCCATTTTGATACCTGAACACCATCAGAAATGGTGCTAAGAACAGCCACGTAGGCTGATTAAAGCTGCTGAAGAACTGAACAACATGATGGCTGCTTAGTGAGAACAGGTCTCTTTCCAGACACTCGCTTCTCCTGCACAAGAATGGCCTGCATGGCCATTCTGGATTTCAGAAAGTAATACACCCTGCCCTTTGGTTCTATGCTTATAAA
The DNA here is from genome assembly GCF_020740795.1 of Apus apus. Classification (NCBI taxonomy): domain Eukaryota; kingdom Metazoa; phylum Chordata; class Aves; order Apodiformes; family Apodidae; genus Apus; species Apus apus. The sequence goes on along the minus strand of NC_067284.1, from coordinate 100,102,277 downwards.
TCACTTTACAGAACAATAAGTAAGACAGAAATTAATTACTCATAATGACAAGCGTTTTTCCTGGAGCTTCCAAAGCAGCTTCCCAAACCACTGCTTCCATGGTGATCAAATTATGGGTCTGAAAGGCCAATAGATTTTATGAAAGGCCAAGAGTTACACTTTCAATATCAGAAGCAGGATTCAATCCACTGGTCTCCTGCCCTGTTCAAAGGACCCTGTCTACCACTGCAGTGTAAGTGATCTAGAGTGTTTCAATGTAAAGAAAAAGTGAAAAGAAAGCAAAAAAACCCCAACAACTGAAATGAAACAAAACAAAAAAGAACACAGACTAATATTAATAAAATATGTAACACAGGTAGTTCTACAGCCTGCTAAGTTTCAGTTACCCAGAGGTCATGAACACCATAAAGAGCTAATTCCTTGCCATCCTTCCAATTAAGGCTGTTTCATGTTCTTGATCTAGTTGAAGATGTCCGTGCTCATTAGAGGGGGGTTGGACTAGATGACTGTTAAAGGTTCCTTCCAATCCAAGCTACTCTATGATTCTATGAATTACGAAACAAGGAACATGTGACCCTCTGAAGCAAGCATTTACCTATCTCTGCAATTCCTAGCAAAGCAGAGAACTATAGTGGCATAAGGACAGCTCCGAGAAACTGAGTAAGAAGCATTTATTTCAAATAGCCAACAACATCATGTAGAATAAAACGTCTCACGTGGATTCAAACTGACAGAAGTTAGTGGTGCCAGGATTTATTGAGCAATGCCTGATATTCCATTGGCACTTTCAAACATTAACATTGAACTGGAAGAGGCAATTAGCTAGTTGTTCCATCTAATCACTGCAATTAAATGAAAACAATTTATTGGTGATAACTGGATGTATACCACAACTTGCTGCCCCTGGAAGGAGATACATTTAGACTCAGGTCTGGTAACGATGTGCACAATAAATACCTGAGTAATATCTTCTAAAGGAAACTCTCTTCTGGTCAGGCTTGGTGAACCAATAGAAGGTTTCCTTATTGGTAACCTTGGCGATCTTGATATATCCTGTGCAGCTCTTGACATCTTTGGAGATTTGCGAGCTTCTATATTGATTCTGCATATCAGGCAATAATTAGAATCATCAACAGGCATACAAAAATGCACAAAAATAATATATTTGAATGTAAAGATGTAATCAAGGCAACTGGCAGGGTGATTTCTAAGTGGCTAATTAAGAATCTAGAATCTACACAATAGAGAGTTCTGGGTCAAATTTTAAGAGATTTAAGGTGTGCTGGTTTGGTTCTGGCATGGTTTCAGTAGTGGGGGAGGGGCCCAGGGGTGGCTCTTGTAAGAAGCTACTAAAAGCTCCCCCGGCTCAGGTGGCCCAGGCTGAGCCACTGGAGAGACAACAGATGTGCTTCTGTGACTAACAAAGGAAAGAACTGATATAAGATCTGAGCAGAGAGCAAGGGGAAGAGATGAACTAAAGAGGTGAGAGCAGTACTGGAGTAGAGATCCCCAGGCTGGTGAGGAAGAAGGGGAAGAAGGTGCCCAAGCAGAAGTTCCCCTGCAGCCCATGAGGAGATGGCAGGCTGTCCCCCTACACTCATGGAGGAACATGGCAGAGCATCCCCTAAAGGCTCCAGAAGAGGAGAATGTGGACCTGCAGCCCGTGGACTTGGATTTGCAGCCATGGAAGACACTGTGCCAGGGAAGGTGACTGTTCCCAAAGCAGCCCGTCACTGTGGGAAGCCCACGCTGGAGCAGCCTGTTTCTGAGAGACTGCACATCGTGGAAAGGACTCATGAAGGACTCCCTCCCATGGGAGGGACTCTGTGGGGAAACAGGGGAGGACTGTAATGAAGCCTTCTCCCTGAGGAGGAAGGAGCGGCAGAAAGCAACAGACTGTGACCCGACTCTAAACCCCATTCCCTGTCCCCCTGTGCCACTGGGGGGAAGGAAGTAGAGAGATTGCAAATAAAGTAATTTGGGCCCAGAAAGAAGGGAGGGGTGGGGATAACATATGTAAGCCCTGCTCTTTGTGTTGTCTGTGTCCTGTGTGCATTTGATTAGTCATAAATTAAATTATTATTTTTCTCCAAGTTGAGTCTGTTTTGCCCATGACAGTAATCAGCCAGCAAAACCTCCTTGCCCTTTGTCTTGACCCATGAGCTTCTGGTTGGCCTTTGTCCTCCCCATCCCACAGCGTGTGTGTGTGTGTGTGGTGGGGGGAAGTGAGTGAGCAGCCACATGGCTGGTTCTTTGTTGTTGGGTCAGGCCCAAACCATGACGTAAGGCCTGACACACTTGCAGTGACTCTGACCAGATGCTTTCTGATTCATTCAACAAAGCTTACAGCAATTCTGCCAGATACAATATAACCTCCACTAATCCATAAAAAAGGTGCAGAGCTGAGCTATTTCAGCTATGCAGACTTTGAGAAAAGCCTCAAGAAATGGTAACATGACAGCTCAGCTGGCAGATCTCCATGTTACTATAACAGACCAATGCTCCACAAACTTTGTCAGTGCCTTTACTCTAAGCCAAAAGTTATTCCTACCTCCCATTATACAAAGCGGGTCATGAATAAAAGATAAAGCACCTGAAAAAGTTGATTAGTAGAAAAAATAATTAGCAAAAGCTACTTTTCCAAAGTACAGTCTTAGAAAACCAAGAATGCAGGATGGCTGTCTTTCCTGAGCCACTTCAGTTTTTGGCTCAGGAGTAACTGATGGTTCTTCTGTCAAGTACTACTAAGCTAAAACTTTGATGTTTCACAAATTATGTTCACATATAAAGAGATGCATTTGCTTTGCCTCATACTAGGCCAAGCTCATCATCTAAGGTCTTTGGAAGTGTCAGCTGTAGATAGAAGGCATCAGGGCCTCGGTCCCATCACATGAAGCTGGCAGACAGATGTCAGGGCCTATAAGAAGCACCACAGACATCAGTTGGGTGCTGTGCAGGTGGAGCATTCTATGTACATAATTAATATAATGAAGATCTGGCAGGAAAGCAACTAGACAAATAATAAGCTGATTTTGCATATTGTTACAGAAGCTCATCAACCCAGTGTTTAGGAGGATCTGTCTGTTGAGGCTCCCTTGCAAGGTCACCACATCAGCAGTGCCACCTATGCCAGGATCTATGGCCACCTATGCACGGACTTGCATATTTGAAAATACCTCTGAGGAAACAAAGGCTTTAACTAGAGAAGGATTCCTAAGCACAGAGGAGGTAAAAAGACAGATTGTGTGAAGGACAGAATATATCCTATGGTGGCAAGAGTTTATACGTGGCAGAGGCAGTGGTGGGTGAGTTTATAAAACCTTTCTTCAAGACTGCTTGGGGAGAAGTGGTGTCTTATTGTTTCCCATTGCTTTTTGCCCCAGAACCTTCCCCAAAGTCCACCTCAACTCCAGTCTCTGAGATCTGCACATTAGAGAGGATCTTGCTCCTCCAGAAGACTTCTGTCTGCCCAAGGGAGTTTGCTTTTAATTTTATTTGGTGTCAAAGACAGTTTTTTTAAAAAAAAAAAAAAGAAGAAAAAGAAAAAAAGGAAAAGAAAACAAGAAAACTTTTGGGAAAAGAAGATGAAATATCCAAGAAATTATTACCTGGGGAGTTTGGGTGATTTGCTAGCTCGACTGATTTTGGGAGATTTCTTTGCTGCCCAGTCATCACTCAGTTCTATATCACTGGAGTCTGAGCAGTTGCAGCTGTCAATCACAGTGGAAATCAAGCTGTTTCCATAGATTTCATCTATCAAGATAGGTCCCAGAAAACATAAGTGTTGCTTCAGAAAACTGGTATAAATTAAAACTATCAGTCATCAGAAGCATAAATCCAACCCACAGGTGGTAGCTGAGATAAAACTATGCAGAGAAAGTTAACTGTTCTTCACTCTGCCCAGTATAAACTCCAAATTTCCAAAGGTTTGAATATGATTCAGAGGAATGAACAGCATTCAATCAACTTCAAAATCGAGACTAAAGAGTATTTCCTGCTAATTAGCACTCTATTCCCCACTATTCAAAACACAGGAAGTTTCCTTTTGCAAAACAAGACATCATGGTACAATTTCAGAGGCTTGAGCCTAGGTCATGCTAAAGAGGTTTTTTTACAACAGAAAAAAAAATAAATCAGATGCCACCTTCCACGTTGCCTATAAAGATTTTCTTTAACTCTTGCAGATTTAATATTGAAAGTCCTTCTAAAGCATTTTTAATACAAAGCAACAACTCAATTCTACCTGCTTTTCCATCTGTCTTAGGATCCATGATGACAAACTCTGGCCGCAACTTGCTGATACGACGTCCTTTCAGGATAGGCACCAGTCCCCCAAGGTATTCCAGGTACAGGGTATAACATGGACCACCAACCTCTGGGTCATCTTCTGTTCGCTTCATCGTGCAGTGAAGCCGTTCATTGCCAGCTGTTGGGTAGCTGACAAAATCTCTCATATTGTTTGGGTCTGGGATAGGAGGCTTAAATAAATGAAGGAAGGAAAGAGAAAGTTTCCCATAGGTTATTGTGATTTTTTTTTTCTGCGGTGACTTAATCCAAACACAACTAACTGAATCTGAACCCAACTTGTATTAGGACAGGTTACTGTGTGACTTATGTAGGACCCACATCCAAGATGGACTGGCTGTGTATTATTTAGTTAGGTCAAAAGCAGCTGTCAACTGAAAACTAAAACCAGTTACATTGGAAAGGAAAGTTGGACTTGTGGTTAGAGCACTAAATTAGACAACAAACCTGTATTCAAGTTCCAGCTCTATCACAAACTTCTCTTTTAATGTGGGTCTAAATCTCAGAGTAACTTGTCTCTTGCTGGCCAGCCAAGTTAACTTGGCCACTCAGGTTCCCATTCCAGGTTAGTACTGGTACATGCTATGTTACTCTGCTACAAAGCTGTCAGCTTTAGAAGAAGCTTGTGCCTCTTACCTCACTTCCAACCATATGACCCATCTTTGCTGAAGGCCTATTTGCACGCAACATGGAGAAATATGAGCACAAAGCTCAGGTTGGATTACTTTGACCTGCCTGCCAGCATACTTTATTAAGCCATAAAGCGCTCAGTCCTAAAACAGTTGGACTGCTTTTGTCTGGGTAAATATAGCCCAAATGACACAAACATTCCTAACATATAAGTGAACACAGTTTCTTCCAAAATGAAAGTACAAGAAAAAAAAAGTAGGGGAAAAAAGGAGCCTCCTTAACCTGGGGAGATGGATATGGGCTAAGGAGTGATCTATAATGTAGTCCTCCCCCAGTCAAAGAGGAGGAATAGGAATATATGCAGGGAAGAGGCTGCCTTGCCAGGCACTGGAGGCACGGCTGACAATGTAGGTGGGAGTATGTGGCTGGGGGAGAGCCAGGGTAAAGTATGAAGCAGTGCTGAGGAGGCTCCAGAAACAGCCATGAAATAACAGGGAGACTGCTTCAGCCTCTCAGTTATGCAGCCCCATGGCTGCTCCTCACCCCAGCATCCCCTCTGGGAGGTGACAAAGCGGTTGTTGGCAATGATGTGGCCCTGTACTGCCTCTGCCCTTTTGATCCCAGTCACGGCTCACAGCCCTGCTACAGACAACTGCTGCCTTCATCCCATCCCTTCCCTAACAGCCAGAGTCACTGATGCTCCAGAGAGCTGCAGAGGTGGCTCTGGGACAATATGGAAAGCATCCTGGCAAGAAGTAGGCATGCCAGAAAGAACTGAGGCCCACTGGTCTGTTAAATGTATCTTTGGAGATTGAGGAGTTACGGTTAAAGAAAGGTATTTACTCTTCTCTGGCAAAAATTCTTCCCACAGTTGCACAAATTGCCCTGATCAGCAGCATCCAAGTGGAACTGTGTGGAATCATTATTTTATAGGCACGACTTGTTCTCATTTAAGCCAACTCCACTGATTTCCAATCAGCTACTCTAGCAGGTTTAGCAGGGACCTGAAACTGACTGAAGAGAATTCTGTAACCTATACACAAAAAAGGCATAACACGAAAATACATGTTGGAATGCAGGGCATTTACCAGCTAGTGTTCTGGTTTGTGGGCTGTGATAAAGAGTTAGGAAATTCTGACATGTGACTGAGGGCAAAACCATGAAACAAAGGAGCAGATGGCTCTGCTGATGGTACAGGAAAAGGTATAACACCTGGTCCATTCTCCCACAGCACTATTGGAGCAGTAAGGTTAGCAAAACTCACTGTTAGTAGAAATATTTGGGCAGCCACAGGTCTTAAGTATAATTTCCCTCACGTAACAAGCAGGAAGGCAACAGTTTTACCACGATGACATAGTATTATCATCAGTATCAGCTCCTTCAAAAGTCTTTGTGAGTCACCAACATATTTTACCCTTGGGATGTTCTTGGAAAGGAATCCCCACGGAATAATGCACATCAGCATGTGTGAGCCCTCTTTTCAGATTTTAATATGCATCAAATGGATCAGTGGGCTCTTGAAGAGGAACGGAATGATCCTTAGTTAAGCTTTTAAAATCGTAATGATTATAATTACAGTATCTTAAATCACTTAGGAGCAGCATGGGCGGGGGGAGATCAAGCAGCCCTTCCTCCCCATCACACACAGAGGCATTTCTTTTCCTTTTACCTTGATTGTTGGTATAAAGGCAGTGGTGAGGTACGAGCAGAGCCGAGGGGGCAGAGTCAGTTTGCTGATATCCTTGTCATCCCGCAGACAGCTGGCGATGCTCTGCTGGCACAGCAGCTGCAGGCTGGAGACCCTGTGCTCGACTCTGACAACGTACAATGCAGGTCCAGAAGCCATCAGCAGGCGCGAGTCCCTGTGACCCCAACAGATGGAGATGATGGGCCGCTGCATGGAGAGCACAAGGATACAGCTTTACAAGAGCCTATACTTGATACAAAACTATTGCACGTCTCATTAATTCAGTACCCATCATGTTACCCTAAGCCTTCTAGAAACCTAAAAGTGCTGACTGTTGCCCACAAAAAGGGAGACGAATGTGAACATCTGAAATTACCCATAACAGTGGCTGATGTTTACACAGTGCTTTTTACTCACAAGGCTTAGAGCTCTTCACACAAGCAACTGTCTACCAAATTCATTACCTAGATAGTATAAGTGACTTTTAAAGTCACACTGTTAAAAAGCAGGATCTTTTGATGCCCTAATCAGATGATTTCTCCAGTCATCTAATCAATTCTCATCCACAGGTAACAGTTCACATTTTACAACTGAAAAATTATATGCCCAGAGACAGTAAATTAGTGGACAAAACCCAACTGGCTTTCTTGTCTTGCACTGAGTCTTCTGATGCACAATGTCTCTTTTGAACTGTTCCCAGAGGAAGTGAACTGTGAAGGAGCACCAGGAGCAAAAGGGAGGATGGCCTTTTGTCTTCTGCTTGCCAGCTCTCCGAAATTGGAATTCATGACAATAACACCAAAAAATGTCAGAACGTGGAGCAGAGTTACAATAAACAACACAAATGCTGCTTTGGAAATTATTCCCTGCTGCATCAACATTTAGAGTACATGTAAGAATACAGAGTTGTGCTTGGAAGAAGCTATCTAAACTCTCTTCCTAAACCCCATGTTTTTCATTAAAGGAACAGGTTTCTGTGACCTCTTATATCCCTATCACTATTACTTTTACTCTTCCTGAGTGCTAGCTGCATCCACCTGTCATCTCTCGCTTTCTGTATTACAAGGCATCTGTATTTGTACAGGTGCATACACTACATGGAATTTCAATCCCATAGCTGCTATCTCTATACAAATAAACAACACAGAGTAAAGAAGAAACTACCAATCCATGATGAATACTATGCAAAAGGCTGTAATCAGTGAAGTATAAAAGGTTTACTCCTTCCTGTGAAGGGATTCTTTCTTTTCACAATCTGTGACACTCAAAAGTTTGAGCAAACTTGTTTTTAATATAAATTATGATCTGCATTTATTGAAAGGTCAGGGTCTCTTTGGAATATCTTTGCTCTTCACAAGACGCACCAAACAAAAATTAACTATGCAGAAGATAAGAGCCAAGGCACCATCAGTAGTAACTACTATCTAGTCTTCTCCAGTAATACAGTACCCAGCTACCTGGGTTAGATCAGCCCAGAACTTACAAATCTAGTCCAAGGGAAAAAAGCTTTCCCTTCAGTTACAAATTCAAGATGCTTAAAGATGAAGAACTGGGACAAGATGTTTTTATGTGAATGATACAAAGCAGAATGCAGCTGCACAGGACTCTATCAATGTCTATCATCAAAGGGTGAACGAAACTACTTTTTTAGAGAAAAGATCTTCTCTGCTATGTCATCTTATCCTAGATTTGAATTCCAAGGAAAATACTGGTTCTAAAGTGGGAGGAATGAAAAAGCTTCCTTTTCATTACATCTAGGCAGCACTACACACATGTGCACACACACACACTTTCAAGGAGGCACAAACCTTCAGGCTGACTGATACGCAAACAGAAGGCAGCAACATGTGAACCTGGTGATCTTCACAGTAATTGCTAAAGGCATTTTGTAGTGGAGAACGTCAAAAGAATTGAGAAATCCTTTGTGTACCATCAATAATTATTACATGGCTTCTCTTAACCACAGTCTGAGGGACAAAGCCTTAAATTTTATAAGCGATCACATAAAATATTCCTTACTGATTGATATCTTAATCATTTGAGAGTGTGGCTCAGCCCTCCTACTCTCTGGCAGTAATGAGAGAGCTTAAGCGGTTTGCAAAATAAATGCAACTGAAAAGGCACTGACAAAAGTTAGGTACCTGCCACATCTGCTACCTGACAGCCTGAAAAAGGCATGAGCGGAAGTGACCTTCCAGAATTAGCAGCCCTACTATGACGTCTAGTATTGCAGTTATTATAACCCAATATATCACACCCAGGTAGGCTTCTGTTCATCCAAGTAGAGCCAAATGAAACCACTTCTCAGATTACTGCTGCATGCAGAGAGAGCAGAGATGCAGACAGCACCAGTACAAGAACCTTTGCAATCTTAAACATATTCCCAAGCAACAGGTTTTCAGAAGCTTTGAGACACTGAGTGGGACCTCCGGCAACACAGGACTGTGGAGCTGTGGAAGAGCAGGAAGTCAGAAGTCGAAAGACATTGTCTCACTGCATGATTTAACCAGACTTTCCCAACAGGCAACCATAGTTCCATCATCTTCTAAATTTCCCTTATACTGTCTTTATGCATTTTTATGTAAACAGTATGTGAGTGACTACATGTTTAAATACACACACAGACACTACCTGCAAGTGTTGCACTGTTTGTAAATCATGACATTTCTACTCTTCCATTTGTACATTTAGTCTCCTCACACACCTCATGTGTTTTAATCTTAGTATTTTCAATCTCATCAAAGAGCACTTGTACCACAAAGGTTTGTTTTTGCTTACTGATTCACCAGGCATGCCTTGCCTTCCTTTTCTATGGAATGGTCAGTTCCCAGTACTTCTTAACCCTAATATCCCACACCACTTTATTTACAATGAAGGGCTATGATTTAAGACAAGGTTCAGAGAAAATCAGCCTGTCATTATAGGCTTGGAGAAATATCACCTAAATGCCAGATCTGACCTGACCTTTAAATGCACCGCTTCAATATTTTTCAATAACTATGCTTCCCACTCTCTCCCTTGAAGGACAAGGGATATGAATCAATTACTGCAGCACATCAGTTATGAGCTGGCCACAGCTTCCCTTCCAAAATCTGCTGAGAAAAAAACAATTGAACTCCAACATAAACTATTGCTCCTCATAAAGCATCCACTTATTTGTATTGTTTTAGCAAAAAAAAAGGAAGGAAAAAAGTTGTTGATACCTATATTACACCTGTTAGAAAATGAACAAACAGATTCTTGCAATAATTTTATTTTCCATGCTTGCACTTGTTTTTGTTTATGTTTTGTTTTGTTTTCTGCTAGGAACAAGGAAATATAACATTAAATGAGAATTTCTAATCTCACTTTGCATATAGAAAACCCATTAGGTCTTGAAAAATCTTAGCACAACTAGTAAATGCCTAAAAGTATTTCAGGGTTTAAATACTAACACGCAGGTAAAAAAAATTCTGGAATAACCCTCAAACTTCTACACAGATGTAGAATTCAGATCTATGACAATTATATACTAAAAATAACTGGATAAAGGGAAAAAAATACTAGATGTCTTATCAGGAGAAATATTGACTGAAAACACATCTCGAAAAATGGCCAACAAGGAGCTCTTTTGCCATTTTTTTTTCAGAGTGAGCTTGAAAGTTAGCTATATTTACTCAAATCTGTACCCTCAGCTGGGATGTCAACTTCACTTAAAAAAGCAAATGGGAATGGATAGTCCTGCTCAACTTCTGTGGTTGCTTCTTTAAGTCACTCATCTGTCTTTCTTACAGGAGATAACATAATTTATATACCTTTCATCATTTGTATGCAGTTCAGCAACGAAAACACTGGTCAAGCTGATTCCTGCTGCCTGCCTTGAGCTCAGAAATCCTGAGCCACAGGGCTTGCCTGCTGCTTGCTCTGCCCTGGGTGTCTGCTGTCACTGGGAGTCCCACTGGTAAGGAAATAAAAAGGGTATTCCAGGGCAGAAAGCCCAGCAACAAGAAGGATTTTTCTCAGGAGAAAGAACCCAACTGCAAAACAGCTAGTGAATGGTATGTGCAACTAAAAACTCTGATGTACGGTGCCTGCTTTTTCTCACTTGAGACTGTAGATGTGGAGACACAGATTTTTCCCTCTGCTTTCCTCAAATTGAAGCTGGAAGGTGCAACGGCTGTAGCACCAGCCTAGCTCTTGAGAATTGTGTGTGCACATCTTTGTACTGCTACAGCATTCATGGAAGGCTGCTAGAAGGTAACAAAACATCATCATTTGTCTGTTCCCTATATTTACAGTGGGAACAATATTAACTAGTAAGAATTGACAGTGATAAAATCAACAGAGACTACAACTTGGTCAGAAATTACCCTGCTGTGGCCTTACATGATTTTTCATGCAACAACTCTTACCTGATTTGCAGATGTTCCTTATATCCTGTTTCTACAGTAAATTTTTTTTTAGATTTTGATACAATGATGAGATCTTACTTCAGCAGAATTAGTTTTTGCTTAGACAAGTGTTTTCATTTTCCAGTCCTGATCACAGAATCACCAAGGTTGGAAAAGACCTTTAAGATCACAAAGTCCAGCCTATGACCTAACACCACCACAATGGGTAGACCATGGCACCAAGTGCCACATCCAGCCTTTCCTTGAACACATCCAGGGACAGTGCCTCCACCACTTCCCTGGGAAGTCCATTCCAATGTCTAATCACCCTCTCCGTGAGGAAATACTTCCTAATATCCAACCCAAACCTCCCCTGGAGCAGCTTGAGGCCATGCCCTCTTGTCTTGTTGCTAGTTGCCTGGAAAAAGAGCCAAGCCCCCAGCTGACTATAACCTCCCTTCAGGTAGTTGAAGAGAGTGATAAGGTCCCCCCTGAGTCTCCTCTTCTCCAGGTTAAATAACCCCCAGCTCCCTCAGCCTATCCCTGTAATACTTTCTCTCTAGTCCTTTCACCAGCCTTGTTGCTCTCCCCTGGACCTGCTCCAGCACCTCAATATCCTTCTTGAAGTGAAGGGCCCAGAACTGCACACAGTACTCATGGTGAGTCCTCACCAGTGCTGAGTACAGGAGGAGAATTACATCCCTGCTCCCGCTGGCCACACTATTCCTGATACAAGCCAGGATGCCATTGGCCTTCCAGGCCACCTGGGAACACTGCTGGCTCATGTTGAACTGGTTGTCAACCATTATCATGACCCATTTCTGCAGCAGAGATGACCTTACAGCCTACATGGAAAATATCGAGGCCCTTACTGATGTCCCAAAGAATGTTTCACCAGCTAGTTCTAAGCTGTTGCTCTTGTTTCTCCTGCTGTAAGAAAAAACAAAACAAAACAAAAAACTTGTCTTAAAGCTTTGTTGTCATTCAATAACAACTGAATAGGATTGATTTCCAGCAATATAAATGAAAGACAATGCTAATTCAGAAGCAACAAACCTGAACATTCTCTGTGAAATAGATTAAGACAAGGTAAGTAAGGTCAGCTTAGCTAAGTCACATAAAAGGCAGCCTCCTCTCTCAAAGCCTTTTGATGCTCATTTAACCTAAATTTGCACACTTCTTCTCAGGCCTTAGTAAAATAGCTTTTACGCAACTACCAGGTCTCTGCAGCATCACATAATCTTCAATCTATTCATTCAGATCCCAGGATGTTTTCAGCAGAGAAGTAGCCCACGAAATGTTGTGATGGCTACTGCAGGTTTAGAGCAAGTGGGTCATCTTCTCAAAGAATCCTGGAAACCTCACCGATAAAGGTTTAGCCTTTGGCACACTACTTCGAATTAGTTTTAAAATATTAGACTGATAAGTGTGTGTGACTACAGTTTTTCTGCATCACATCTTGTTGTCTATACTACTGATTCTGGAACATGCGAGACTCAGTTCACTTTTATCTTCCTTCTTCATTGCACTTGAGATTTAATCTGTTCTTACACCACTTACACAGAGGTATAAAACCATAAGCTAATGTAAATTTGCTGCAGAATTACAGGTGTATAGATGAGATTAGCATCAGGGTTTCTAAATCCATGTTCATGTTCCTCTGGTCCCCTCTGGGACACATGAAAAAGAAAATTATGGAAAGTGAAGCAGGAACCAAAATATAAGCCACAACTTGGAAACATTAGACAGAAAAATTTCACAGGTTTGTTAAAGTTGGCAGTCAGGTAATTTTGAAGTGATTCTGTAGGTGACTTCTATTTTTAAAGTTCAAATGGGAAGGTATGAAGCATCTGTATACACTCAGAAGTGACAGCAGGTATGGTTAGTTGATAAAATAAAGACATGTCTGCACATCAGACAAGAAATTCTGAAGTTATGAACTGGGTTGCAGCATTTCTGGTAAAAAAATTTAGCAAAACCATAAAGCAGTCTTGAATGAGTTGATTATTCTCATCCCTGCTTGATGCCAGGGAAAGGTTGTGAGGATTTAACAAATAATGTAAGAAATGAACATTTGTCAAATAAAAAATTATCATCAGCAGGGCAGCCTGCTCTTGTAATCATATTTCTAAACATTGAAAAGCAGGACCATGAAAAAAACTGCCAGCTAAAAGAATCTGGTGTATTTTTGGTACATCAGGTTGATGTGTCACAAGGGCAAGTGTGTAGTAAGAGCTAAGTTTTACAGAAACTGATAGTGTATTTTTTAATAGTTATCAGCTGATGAACCTTTAATATATCCTCTTTGTATAAAACAAATAATCATTGTCAACTCTTTGGAGTCACAGTATGGGCCCAGTTTTTACAGAACTGCTGCCAATAAGCTAAAGCTCTGGTGTGAATTTTTGAAGTCCCTTCTGAAATTTTTCCATCATTCTTTCAAGGTTCAAAACAGTTTGATTGTGTGTAACAGAAGTTCAGTATTTGCCCAACCCATATCAATGCTCTTTCCATTACATTCTGCAAATATATTCTTGAAGCATGTTGGGCTAGCAAGCTGAAGCCCCACAGCAGGGCACAAGAGAGACTGTCACACTATGCTACCTCTGCCACTGTTTATGGATGTTATTTTCCATGCAGAGCTACTGCATTCATTTGGATACTTCTTAACAAGTGTGATTTCCCTATCTAGGGTCTTATAGACAGCAAACTAGGTTTATGAACTATAAAATCCTACACTGAAGGTAAGAGTTTAAGAGAGTTAATCAAGGTCCAGTGGGACCTTGACAGGCTTGAGAAGTTTGTGTAAACTGCATGAAGTTCAACAAGGCCAAGTGCAAGGTTCTGCATCTTGGTCAGGGCAATCCCATGCACATACACAGGTTGGGAAGAGTAAGTATTGAGGACAACCCAGAGGAGAAGGACTTGGGGGTAGTGGTGGACCAGAAGTTTAACATGAGCCATCAATGTGTACCTGCAGCCCAGAGAGCCAACCAGGTCCTGGGCTGCATCAAAAGAAGCATGGCCAGCCAGTCAAGAGAGGCGATTCTCCCCCTCTGCTCTGGTGAGACCCCACCTGGAGTACTGTGTCCAATTCTGGAGTTCCCAACATAAGAAGGACATAGAACTCCTCAAGCACATCCAGAGGAGAGACACAAAGATGATCAGAGGACTGGAGCACCTCCCCTATGAAGACAGGCTGAAGAAGATGGGGTTGTTCAGTCTAAGAAGAGTAGGCTCTGTGGTGACCTTATAGCAACTTTCCAAAATCTGAAAGCGGCCTACAAGAAAGCTGGGGTAGGGCTTTTTACATGGGTGTGTAGTGAGAGGACAAGGGGCAATGGTTCGAAGATTAAAGAGGGGAGATTCAGGTTGGACATTAGGAAAATTTTTTTTCCTGTGAGGGTGGTGAGATGCTGCTGGAACAGGTTGCCCAGGGAGGTTGTGGATGCCCCTCCCTGGAGGTCTTCAAGGGCAGGTTGGATGGGGCCTTGAGCAACCTGATCTAGCAGGAGGTGTCCCTGCCCATGCAGGGGGGTTGGAACTAGATGATCTTTAATCCAAACCATTCTATGATTCTAAGAAATGTCACAGAGGATGCCAAAACAAAACTAAAGCTGGAGGAGATGGTGGCACATAAAACACCTGGAAGATGACAGCAGTGATCATCAAAGTAGGTAACCTGCAGTACCCAAATCTATTCTACCTCGGGGCTGCAGTGACTTTATGTTAGGCAACATTCCAGCCTAGGTGCATATAAATCTTATGACAGCTAGACTGAGTTTTGTTATGAACAATAAAATTTGTTTCCTGAGTATCCTACCAAAGACACTCAGGATAGAGAAGAAGCAGAAACAATGACAGTTCAGTGTATTTTAGAGATGAAATTTTCAGACATCTGTTTTATCAAAAAACTGGGACAGAGAACCACATGGAAAATCAGTTTTGCATGTGTAATTCACTATTTTCTATGTTCATTGATGCTTTACTTTTTTTTACCTTTATATTCAGAACAATGCTCACTTAGAATAAATGTGCTTTTCCAGTCACAATGTTAGCAGAAGAAGAATGCGAGATGCAGAAATTCTTCTCTTTACTTCAATAACCAGCAATGATTTTTAACAAAATCCTGTTACAAGGCTGACTGTCACTGTACAGAAAACTAATTAATTTACTCTGGTGAATTTGTTATTAGACAAATCACTGGGACCACTGACTCACTCTGTAATGTTTGCATATACATTTTTGGAGCACAGACACAGCATAACAAAAGTTACAAGCCATTTTTTTCACTTGGTTTTGTTAGTAAACTGAGCACTTAGCAATGTTCCAGCATAACTGTCACCTAGCTGATAATACTATTAGACCAGCATTTAAATACACAGAAGCATAAAATACACATAGGCAGATACAGGTATATCTTCTTTAATAAACGTAAATCCATCACTCTGAATGTTATTTTCACCCTGGTTTCCTAAGGCAACGAGATGCTGTGATTGTGCTATTCATTAGTGGTTGCCACTCCCCATCCTCCCCATCCTTCACTTCCAACCTGGCTTAGTAACTTCTCAAGCTGTTGACCCATCTTAAGTTGACAAGGAGGGAAGAAATCTCCATGATAGTAATATGCTGTAATTTCAGTGAAAATTAGCAGCTGGAAAGAGCAGAGAGACTCATGTCAATATTTTCACTGTGACAAATTCAGCAGTATGAACTGGACAGTTACCTGTTCTGTACGACCTGTCAGTTGTCCTACAAGTACTCAAAGAGTGGCAGAATAATTAGCCTTCATGTCAGCCACAGTACGTGCTTTCTCCCAGCTGATAAAGTAGAGGAGAAAGGAGAAAAGCTGAAAATAGGAAGTTGATGGGATGCAGGGAGAACTAGAGGAAATGAGGCAACTTGAGGCGATTTGGAACAAAGTGGGGAAGAGAGGAGTAAGAGATGAGCCTACACTCAGGCACACCTTAAGGCAACCTGAGCCCATTGGTTCCTCTGCTCAAACCACAGCTTGACTGCAGAGCTTGACCTGAGTGTACTACTGGCTCAGCTGCTAACACAGACATACAGAATCCTGCTGCTGAAGTAAGAGAACAAGGCTTGGTTTTTACCTGGTGTGGGAATAGGCAACACTGGTATAAATATGTTTTCTCCATAACTGATCCAGAGAGGGAAAAGCTGTGCTACTTCGCTGAAAGGGCTGTGTTTAAGACAATAAAGCTGTGTGCATGGGTAAGTCCTTTAGGTACCTAAATGAGCATTAGATGTCACTGTACTTATTTAGCTTGGCTTTAGAGAGTATTACTTTGTACATTGCAAAACTACATAATTCTATCTAAATTAGAGTGCTAACGTTAATAAGCACAGGTTAATGCTAAATATAAGCAAACACAAATGTTTAGCAGCTGGTTTACTACGTCATCCATTTGTATCCATCCCAGATGAGGGTACTGAAAAAGAAATTATAATAAACAGTATCATCATTAAACATCATTAAATAAGTATATCTATAGCATTTTCCTTCACTTTTAGATTTCAAAGCTATAAAAAAATAATTAAATTTCACTAGTAATAGTCAGAAATTGAAACAGTCATTCCTCTTCTGCAGAAAATTAAAGAAACCCTAGAGGGACATACAGTTGGATTCTGGAACATCATCAAAGACCTAAGCAGCTTGTCATGCTCCTAAGAAGCACACAGACCATGTGTTGACATTTACTTGTCAAGTAACATGACCAAGGTTACAAAGAAAGTCTGTACAGAAGGTACAGAAGGTAGGAACGGAAACAAGGCTTTGATTCATCCTTCTCCATCTGATGCCATAAATAATAAAATATTGCATCAGATCCACTGATTGTACATCAGCAAATTACAGCAATAACAAAGATAGAATGATCTTGTGGTTATGATACTAGACTTGGAATATTTTTATCCAGTTCTTGGCTCTGCTACATCATCAAGCAAGTTACCAATTTTTTTCTCTTCAAGACACTTATCCATAAAACAAGAGAATTTTTATCTTCAATCTTGCCCGCTCATGGCCCAGTGGTTTTTGGGAGACAAACTGTTTCTCATTATATATTTGCAGAATACCTAGCGTAGCAGGCCTTGGAATCAGATGCACTCTTGGGTATCTACATTAATGTATTTAGAGTGCATTTTTATCTATATCATATTTTAGAATGCGTTCAGGACGTTTTGCAACATTCTTCACACTGCAGGTCTACACCAACAAGCTAATGTGGGAAAAACATGTCAATAAAGCATTTAGAACTGACTTAAAAAACACCTCTTACCTGCACAGGTGTCTCCAGAGTGTAGATATGTTCCCCACGCACGTTGTAGAACTTGACAAGTGCACTTTTCAACAGGGAACCATTGCTGAGGTCAACGAGCTGGCTTTGCTTCTCCATGCCTGCTACTGCAAGTAGGTCTCCTTGTGTACACCACTGTACAACCACATCTGAAACCGCAAAGATGGTTTGCAATAAACACTGATTGGGATCACAGGAACAGCATTTCCAGGTGCTGGAAAGTGACTTAAACAGATAAATTGTGCTCTCAAAAGTCACTAGAATGTACTTAGGAAACTAAATCCTTTCATTGAAATAGTAGCAAATATGCCACATATGCACCTCCCAAAACTACTCTCTGTATTTGTAAATTGCAAAAAATGTGTAAAAAACATTCATTTTTCTCTCTCTATGGTGAACCTAAAATGTAATCATCAGTGGTTCTCCTAAATACCTAAGGACAAGAATGTATTAGAGACATCAAAACTGATGTGGAAGATCCTGTACACATCTTTGGGGTAAATAAGTGGAATCAAGTTAATAAGCAGATAAATCATCTCACCAAGAGAGAAGCAATGTGTATTTGTCTGGAAAGTCTTACAGTGCAAAAAACCAGCATATTTGGCAACGCTTCATGTTCTCACTGGCTGCGAATATAACTTTTAGCATAACTCAAATTAGATTTATAGTTTAGGATAACATGAAACTAGAAAGACTTCGGGATTTTTCTCCATAGACACATACGGCCTCCACGCCATAGGTTTTTTTCTGATAAATGATGTGGGAAAATCTACTCATCTGTCTAGCAAGAGCTTGCCAGAGGCACACTGGGATTGCTTAATCTCTTATATACATGGATATGAATATACATATCAGTTACTTCTACAGGCATCTCAGGAGGAACACCCACGGCTTCATTTGAAGATGCTAATTTCAAAGTCTTATATCCTCCAGATCTTTGTCACACTGCAATAAGAACACTAAAACAGTATTTTGTGTTTCTGCTTGTGTTTCAGAGGCAGATTTGCTTGTACAAGGAAGACTAAGCTAGTCTTTAAACCTTTTTGTTTTGTGCTGAGACAAAGTGAAGGTAAAGACAAAACTTTTGTTCTCTAGGATGCTCAGTCTGCTGAGAACCTTTTGAAGACATTTGTGGGCGAGAAGCTCTCTTCAAATGAAGAAGCAGGAGAGAAATTAGAGGTGGCAGGAAGGATCTCAAAATTGTTTGAAGTTGTCAACTTGTCATTTTCTGGGACTTTTATGTGCAATTTAAAATGGTTTTGTATTATTTCCACTTTCTGATATTTCTCATGGGAATTACACTTCTGTATGTACCAGAGGCAAGACCCATGTTCCTCAAGGTAATTCTTCCACAGCTAGGCATTGTATGCCTCTTTTTTTTCCTCTTAGTCCTCAGCCCTTTAAGTAATCTACAGTGATTCATCTTTCTCAGAGAGTACAATGATAGGCAGGTAAGAAATCAGTGAGGCACACTAGTCAACTCCACTTTTGCTAAATGGTTTAACTACACAATTACCAGAGTGAAAAAACCTCTCTTTTGGATATATATCTTCAAGTACAACTTTCAGTGGATCCCCATACCAAGAGGAAGAAGAGTGATTACTGCATCCAGATGTTTTTTCTCTCTCAAAACTCCTACAATTAGGCAGCTGAAAAGACAGAGAAGGGCTGAACATGGGCTGCAGCATCCCCTCAGTGTCTTCAATGACTGTTGAACATGGACACACAACAGCTAAACTGATAACTAGGTCTCGGCACCCACACAGAGATTAGAAATCACATGGAGGTTTCATCTAGGGTAACAGTCTGCAAGCAAATCAATGGATCAGAGCCATCCCTCAAAACTACTCACCAGCCACTACTGCATGTGTATCAGCAAACCCTGAATAGATAGCACCTTAAATGTGTAATAGCCCTGCATGGGGTAGTTGGAGTTAATTGGTTCAACTAGCAAATGCAGTTCAGCAGTTCTGCAGGTAGCAGTGTGCTGAGAATCACTGAGTTAAAAAGAATTAAAAAAGAAAGGATACAACTGAACAATTCAAGACCTCCACTACAACTGAAAAAACTTCCAGGAGTGCTCAAGCTGGATGGAAAGAACTTATATTTGGATAATCAAATTCTCAACCAACAGCAAATGTTTTTCTGCATAAATTTAATATGAATGCTCCCAGTAAAATGACAGCTATGCAAAGCTAGAACACCAAGATATATCAGTAATGCCTGAAATAAGTTTCATAGTTGCCTGCTTTAAAATTACATTGAGTAGCCTACAGCAGCCCATAAAGACAAGGGCATCTGCTGCAGAGACCACAAAGTAATACTTCCAGGTTTCAAACAGAAACACATGAATTAAGATTTGCACACAATTCTGAAGACCATTCACTCTCAGCAGAATACTAAGTGGCTGGAGCTGAGCAGTTTTGCACATTCTTGCATGTAATAACAACCAGTACAATATAGTATTTGAAAAGAAAATTTACGAGACGGTAAAGAAAACATTTCCATCTATATGGCAGCTATATGCAAAATACTTTCCACTGTACAAGGGGTAGCTTCAAAACAACAGACAGTGATCTCCCCGTCACCCTTCTCTCTCTGTCTCATACAACACGCTCAATCCAGCAAGATGTTGCACATTCTTCTTCTACTGATGTCAACAATATAGTCCGGTTTAACATTCATAAAAAATATTTATATTGTAGCCTGCATGTTAATTCTTTGCTAGAGGAGGAGGACTTAATTAAAGGATCTTTTTTGCATTAATGAAAGTCAGTGGGGAAAGAGAAACAGGATAGATATCCTCAGCAAGACAAAGCCAAAAGCAAGACCAGATGACCACTCAAGACTACCTCCTATTCTATTTACCACAATGCTGTGGAGATGCTGGGCAGATTGGTTGGTGGATATCACAAGAGCTTCTCTAAACTGGTTCCATTTTCCCAGACTTTTGGCATCCTTTTGGCTGAAGAAGTTTTCTGGATCATAGAATTGCCCCAGGATGCTATATTTTTCCAGCCATGTGCTTCTTGTGTTGGCACAGATGGAAGCAGAAGTGGAAAAGAAACCTCAAATAAGTGTTGGAACCTATATTTAAATATGTGCTTATGTGTCGTAGTGAAATAAAACTTCTCTCCAGGCAAAGCACTTTAAATTATACTGAGTGTGCTGGAAAAGCAAGGGACTTTTTGCTAGGTAAACATTCAAACTGATCCCCTGATCTTACAAACATTCATGCACATCACTTAGCAAGATGTATATAACTAATCAGTGGAATCTTCCTTCTCTCAGAATAACTTGCCTCTTGATAATTAATAACTCTAGCAAGTTTCCAAAATTTTGTGGGAGTTACAGCAGGGTTGTGATTTGTATCTTGTTACAAGAAGCATGGGAGTAGACCTCGTAAATTAAAGATGCCAAGGAAGTGTTACATAGCAGAAGCATTCACACCGAGAAGCATAAACCTATTAGCCCCTGCCACTGCAAAACAGGAGACAGATCAATTTGCTCTACAATGCTACCATAAAAACATGATCTCAAAAACTGAAACACTATTTCAAACATAAAAGCTCTATCAGCCAAGCGCTGCTCTTCCCCCAGCAGGTGTCACTGCTGGAAATGGCAATAACGGTGGCCGCGTTCTTCTGGGTTAGGAAAGACAACCACAAAAACATAACATATACACACATCACTAAAAGTAGGAGCATAGGAAGGGGATGAAATGGCTTCTTTTTGTACCTTTCAACCCTGAGCGGATGATAGTAGGAGACAAGTCGTCATAATTGTTCATTAAACTGATGTCTCCCGACGTGAAGCTGACAGTAAGTAGTGGCTTGGTGTTCTGCACCGGGACGGGATACGCAGCTGGTCCATCTGCAAAAACAAGGCTCTGGAGTGAGCAAAAGGAGGAGTTTACAGAATGAATTCCAGGAGGAATTATATCTAGGCTGAAATAAACTGCATTTCAGCTTCTCGCCATCAGGAGTGGTCCCAAGCTTCAAACTCTACCTGCTTATTTCTGCAACATCTACAGGCAAAAGCAAGGCAGGTTTAGCTAGTTAGTTTTCCTGGTTTTGTGAAACTCCAGTGTTTTTACTTAATTACCTTTTACTGTAGCATATTCAAAGTGATTTACGGATATACTATTATGTTATACAGTGGTGTTTTTCAATCTTTCTCCATTGTCCCCTCCTCAAAGCATCTGCAAATTGAAAACCACTGCTTTGGAAGGCTTCATTGGAATCCAGGTTGAAAAACAGTGTAAGAAACAATATAATTGCCTTAAAAGCTGTATGTTAGATACACTTTATGCTTGGGCAGATGCTAAAGACTCCTCCTGAAGTCACCTAGAGACACTGTAAGAACTTCTAAGAGAACATACTGACCTTTCACAAATGACTGCATTCTAAATGTTAAGAGCTAGGCAGCATGAAAAGTTACCTGACAGCCTGCATCATAGGATCCACTGCACTCAGAGACAGAGATGAGCCCAAATGGAACACGTGGCTTTAAAAAACATTTCTGCAAAGTCTCTGTTCCTCTGGGCTTCTTCTTCAGCTTTCACTGAAATTCCCTTGTTCAAATACTTAATGATCAATATCACCACTTGTAGCACTTGCTGTTTCATTCTTTTTGTTTACAAGTTCTGAAAGGAGATGCTGCTGGTCCCTGATAAAGTGCCTCTCAATGCCCAACCAGCATCTCTTCAGTCAACAAAAACAGTAGAGCCAGTTAAGAGGGATATTGCTTCCTGAGCTTGAAAAAAGCTCATTACAAAGCACTCTGAAGAAAGATGTCTAGCAATTAGCATCTCTACGTATATATGATTTGATAAGAAAAACCCATCAAAGTTCCAGTCCTTCCTACACATCTGTGTGAGTCAAAGGCTTGTCACCTTTGAGAGGTTTATGCTGCATCTGCTCTGAAGAAAACACATGATGTTTGGGTAATCATTAAAATAGGTTTGCAAAAAGTCCACCCACCCCTTGACTGACTCAGAATAAGCTAGCACATTTGGATTATGTAAGTTCTCAGCTGTGTACTCTGCATCTTCACCATCCTCCAACTAGAACCTCAGGATTTTAAAAAAGCAACAAAACCCCAATTTAATTTTGTTCTTTTTCTTGCTTTAGAAGCTTGCTAGGAAATGTGAAGTTTGTTTCTCTTTTTCTAAGGTAAGAAACTTCACCCAGTACCAAAAGTGAGGCATGAAAGCCAAACCAAAACTCGGTTTCAGAAGATGCTAACATTTTACCAGATTATCACATTATCTTCTACTATCATTTGTTAAATACATGTGCTTCCCATATTGACATTTATAAACATGATTCTGGAAAAGACAGATTTTTTGACTGAATCCAAATTAAGAGTTAAAGCTGCAAAAGTCCTCAAGTCAGTGGTTCAGCTCTAAGATGCAAATTCATAATTATTCTTAGCTATTATGTGTTTAAATTTTTAATTGTACAATCATAGCTATATTACTTCAGTTCTTCATTTAGTTTAGACTTTATATACCAGAACACAGAAACAGCCTACCTAGATTATACAGACTAATCAAGAGCACTAAGAAGTATCAGCATTACTTGAATAAGAAGGATGGGACTGACTGTGCATGGATACCTAGGCCTTCAATTTCTTTACTATTGGTGGCTTCCCAAGCGTTTAAGACCAAAACATTTCACCCAATAAGTTACATTTATACCTAAGGGGAGGGAAGGATTTCTTTCTGACCCTCAAACTGGAAAGGTGTTCTGAAGCATGGGAATTATTAACTCCACACATTTCCAGTCACCCTCCTATGCTATGCAGGAAATATTTTCATTTCCAGTCCTCCTATGGAATTTATTGAGCTCTCTATGTGAGGACTACCAAGAATGGGACTACAATGATGAGCATTATCTCTGTTTCACAGGATTTCTTTAAAATGGAAGATGTAGTCCCTTCCACTCTGTCTAGTATTCGTGTCTTTTCATGTGAATCTATATGTAATAATGCATTAACTTCTGTGACTGCACTCTGACTTCTTCCATACATATGGATCATTACAATACCTCACATCTGCTTAACAGTGAAACCTGATACACCCCAATAAAGTGTTTTTCACTCACCCTCACCAAAAAACGTCAAGCTTTTTGTTGTTATCTAGTATGTGCAAATGGAGGCAGAGCAGCACAGATGAGGTATGACCTGCAGCAAGCCATGCAGCGACACTGGTGGCAGACCTGGGGGTTAACCCAGTCTCTGGTATGAAAGCACTGCTCCATCCTCCATGCTACCTCCACAGGAATGCATCATCTACCAGCTTGAAATTGTGGCCATCCTGCTGTTTTAGAACAGCATTCAAGACATCTTCAGGAGCACTTGCAAAGCGGGAACAGAAGAACGTGCACACACTACCTTGTGGTGGGGAATAGTCATCAGAGTCCGTGTCACTCTCGCTGCTGTCCTCCACCAAGAAGCTGGGGTAGTTCCAGGACATGCTGAGGATGCCATCTGATTCATGAAGGAGCACATGGGCGAGCATTCGGCCATGGCAGTCCATGACAATAACCTGTCCATCAGCAGTGCCAAACAGTACCTGAAAATAACAGAACGACCAAACATCAGCCTCTTACCCTGTCTTCAAACGCACCATGTAATTAACTAGCTATCCTGGAAATTAACTGAAAACAAAGCAGTCAAGGATGTGAAATGGTGCCACAATAGGACACCACAACCAAAGATGTATATAAGGAATGAAGACAAAACAGCAGGGTCTAGAGGTAAATTCTGAAAATCTATGAGCAAGTCATGCTTTGCGGTGGGGTGCATTTTGTTCACTTTAACATGAGCCATTATACTTTATTTGAACTTGGCCATTACTACCACCAAAGTGACCTGGCAGAAAGGCTACCACAGACTCTGCGGTTCTTTAAAACTGGTGGCAGAAACCCTGGTATGCATCAGTCATAACGATATCAAAAGGCATGGCTGGAAAAAATGAGGTCTTAGCAGATTTCAAACAGCTTGTGAGAAATAGAAAGCTGAATAGAGTAGGACAGGTGATACAGTTGACGAGCTGAGAGAAGGTGGGAGAATGTCTTCCAAAAAAAGAGGCAAAAACCAATTTGATCCATCAACTGGAAGTAGATTATTATGGTGCAAGAGGAAGGTAACCCGTTACATATTCAGGAACAGATGAAGAACAACTTCTACCCATCACTTAAAATACAAAATTGACAACATGAGGTTTTTTTCTTGCCCCTGAACTACTCCATAGCCAGTGTGTGCTGACTGAAGTCAGACTGACTGGAACCTACGATTTCTCTTTTATAAGCATATTCTGTCTTGAGGCTTTAAGCAAGTTAAGATCCTGCATATTTGATGAATTTTAGAAAAATGTCAGGAAACAAGGATTAAGAAATCCACAAAACAGCTGCTGCTGCTGTTACCACATAATTCTATATGAGGCAAACACATTTTAAAGCAAGTTCAAATGCACGTGTCAACCTGAAAACTATCAGGCATTGAAAATGAAGCTAAAGAAAGGGTAAATCTTTTACTTATCTTTCAGTCTACCAACTATTTCCAGTGCTTGTAAATTTCAGATTCTAACAATTATATGGCCAGATTAAAAACTCACCTAGCCTTATATTGTATCTGTAACAGTGATTCAAGTGTTTGAGGAAGAGTAAGAGAACAGGAGGCACTAAGCAGGTACCTCCCCTCCACACTCATGTACCTCCTGACAAAAATAACTCCCTCTTTGATAACTGATAATCTTACTTGGCAACCTTTACCTCTCAACACTAAAAGAAATCTGGAGTAATTTTTTCCTACTTATATTCACAGCATTGGTCACAATTTTAGAGACCTCTATGATCTAAATCCTTAATAATCTCCTTGCCAGGCTGAAGGATCACGGCCTACTTAGGATCACCCTGTACCGCTGTTCTTCAAAGTCTTCAATCACCCTTGCTGACTTCTGCTGTCAGAAGTCTTCCTTTCTATTCTACTTCTGAGATGTTATGCCAGACTTGCAGCATTCAAACTGTGTATCCTATCAGCCATACACAATAGTACTCACCTAGGAAGCAACTGTCATGTTTGGACTTCTGAAAGTTACAGAAATGAAGCAAGGCTTCAAAGGTCTCAGTCAAAAATAAACAGTACTAATTTTTTTTCTATCATCAAGGTCATGATGAGGAAACACAGAAGGTTATAAACTAGAATAGCAGGTTTACAGAGGAATGTCAGTGAAGTTATTAAAGTCTTAAGAAAATCAATGGAGTTACTTCATATTAACAGAAGCAATGAAAAAACAGTATCTGGCTTCCTTAACTGTAATCACTACATGTAACAAATATTTTTGTGTTAAATAGCTGCTGAGTTAAAACACAGGCTAAAGTTTGCTACAAGCTTCAGATTATTCTTAGGTATTATTCTTAGATACAAAAGCAACAACTCAAGCTTTGTTCATCTCGCACTTCCTTCCCTTTGGCCCTTTAGTCTACTCTTCTTCCACTTGTACCATCCCATCTCCTTTCATGCTGTTCATTATTTCAGCTGTTTTACATGCATAATCAGTGCATAACCACTTTCGTTCAGATCTCAATACAATAAACTTCTACGAAGTAAAAATCCTACTGGTCACCATTTCTAGCTTCCCATACCACTTCGAACCTACTTTCTATATAAGTTTTTTTACCAGGCTCTTAGGAGTTTTGTATTTGCAAAATACCCAGACATAGGAGGTGAAAATCTATTGTTTCTGAAAACAGCAGTAAGTCTCATCTCAACCTAAAGCTGATTCTTTTGAGTAGCACTTCCCCCCATTTAACAATACAAAGTCCTACAGCAATATCCAGTTCAAATCAGAACAGCTGCACATGGGCATCCTAATTCTGGCTCTGGAACCTGAGAGAGCTCTTTAGCTACCCAGAAATGTCAGAGGGCACTCCTCATCTCTTTAGCCAGGCTATAAGTTTCAAAGAGCAGCATTAAGTTTTAAGGTTACTGTAGCTATACAACCTTAAAGATGAAAGCATTTATCAGGCTGGTAGTTCTGCTGGCTTAACTCCTGCTGAAGCTGTAAAAATGTCTGATGGTGTTATCATCCATAACATTACTCAAGTTATAAATGCCACACTCAGGCTACTTATATCAGACGAATAAAACTCTCTTGACCTTCAGAAAAAAGGTTGACCCACAGGGTACGCCTGAAGGATCCAAAAAAGAAATTAGAAAGCTGTATTAGCTGCCTAAATTAACATTTTTTCAGGTATTTGTAGATCTAGGAGGTCTGTGGGAATGTTGGGAAAAGGTAATGAACAACTTATTGTGGTTTGTTAACTCCTGAATACAAAAGGTAAATTATAATAATAGTAATTTTTAAAAATCCCAAGTATTTATTTTGAAATGTTTCTTTGGCCCTTTGTTCTGTTCTACTTCTTGTTTCATCTCCTTTCACACTGTTCGTTTTTTAAACTGTCTTTACATGCATTACCACGTGTATGATTATGCATAATCTGATAATAAAATACCTAAAACCACCCAATACATTCAAAGCGTGAGTCAGTTACACAACACAAATACATTATTTCTTTACAAAACACATCAAACTTCATGCATCCTGCACTACAGGGAAGCTGTGGTTGATTGAAGACCATACAAATGCAGAGCAGTCTCCAGTGGTGCCCTGATGCTGAATGCTTTGAAGACAAAACTGTGATAAACAGCACTGGTATAATTCACAGTTTTCTAAGTGTATCAAGAGCTGAAAGCTGACATCAGTCCTGAAACACAAGTGTCTGGGTTCCTCATGAAACCCAAGCTTGTGGTGATTCCTGTTTATTACAACAAATCTGAATGCCTGAAAAATACTCTCCTATCTGAAATCTGCTGGTCTCTGATCCTATGTGGCAACCTGTGACAAGTTTTGGTAAAAAAAGTTTTTCAACTAAAACCAGTTTAAAAACTATACTCCGTGAAACTAGAGTTCAAGATCGCAATCCCCTTAAGTCCCCAAGATTTCAAAGACTCCAATTAGCACAGTGAAAAATACCAATTCCTAAAAGACATGGTAATCAAAAGATGGCGTATTCTGCTCTGGAGTATTCACCTCAGGAGGAGATGAACACTAGCACAACCATGAAACAAAAAAATTCAGCCCCAGAACAATTCCAGCCTGTTCTGTGACTGTGCTATGTGTGGGTCTGTTGGGCTGAACTGTCACTGCTCCTGTAAGCCCTGTTGTGATACTGTAATGTGTCTGGACCAGCCACAGGACCAGCAGATAGGGACATCAACAGGGCTACAATGAAGCGACCAAAGACTTAGTGCACTGAAGGTTCAGCTCAGAAGGCCCATCACTTCGTAAGAGAACTATAATTTACTCACAATTATGCTATTTTTGCACAAAACATTATTTTGCTGCTATTTAACTTGGTTTAATGTAAGTAAATTGAACTCATCAACAGTAAGAATGCTCAAGCTTTATGTTAATTTGAACATACTAGCCAAGTAGGAAAAGGGGAGATCTTGCCATCTCACCTCATCTGATTATATGTAGTAGCTGAGGAAATAAAATGGTTAGGATTTATAGACTTAAGTCAGTGAAGCAATGCTGGTTTATATCTGCAGGGAAGATGGCTGCTGCCCATTCCTACATCTTTGCCTGTGCTCATTGTCAAAGGAGCTTTCCAGAACTAGTCACTTTGACTTTTATAATGATGGCAGATAATCCAATCTCAGCAACAGTGTATTCAATGACTTGATGTATATATTGAGGGGTAAAAGACAGAATTGCTTCCAATTTCAGCCTTTAGTTGTACAAACTGAATAGTCAATACTGATACAGAAAAATACTGATAAAATTCAATGCTCCCTTCATGACATTAAGTACTAACACTGAAGGTTTCTAATGTTGCTGGTTAAACAAAACTCCTAGGAAATGTGATCAATACATTTTAGCAACATGGGCCATCATTCCGTATCAGGACAATGACTGAGCCCTTGACTGAAGCTCAAGTTGAAGTATTAGAAGCTGTACTCGCTATAGGCACTGGAAGAAACATAAAGCAGTAGATGCTACTCCAGGACAGCACTTTTAAAGTGAGAGATTCCAGTATCATGATGCTAGAAGGTTCAAAAAGCAACCAACGCTTTACTCTTGTTAGCCCAGGTTAAAAGAACTTCCCTGACTTTTTACAAAGAATGTAAACATGGCAACTGAGGGAAGCAAAATAACTCACAGACTCTGCTAATCAAAACAGCATTGAAAATTAATCTAGGAAACTACATCTCAGTATAATTTGATTATATAAACCCCAAAATTTTCACAGACAGACAGAACTTGCCTTGTAGGACTATCCAAGTGCATTAACCGAGAGCATTTAAATTCCTGGATACACTGATACGTTTTGAAAACTAATGTCATCTGTCATGAGTTCTCAGGTGCTCTAATCTTTCCTAAGCTGTGGCTAACTTGCCAGTTACTTCACTGAACAATTTCTTGAATTACATCCATTCCTGCTACCACAGGTGGCAGTTGGAAAGACACAGTGACCACACAAAGGTTACCCAGGAAGTGACTGATCACATTAGAAATGTAAAGGATTACATGTGTCCTAGAAGGTTCTTACTGGACCAGTCCAGCAAACTGAGCTCTACTGAACATAAACCACTCAAGCCTTCTACAGCTCTAAGTAATGCAAGTAACTGTATGTAACCTGTAAATGTTGCTAATTTGCACCAGCAAATATTTTAAACAGCAGTAAGTATTCTTAAATAAAAACTAATTTAAAACATTGTGTGACATAAAAGCAAACACACTGTCCACATCTTTTAATGCAAATTGACTACCTAGTCTTCCCCACTGTGGACTGATTCCCAGCCAGTTCTTCTCTGTGCACTGCTAATGCATTCAAACACAGTAAGTAAAATATGCATGGTTATAATTTACAGGGGTTTCTACACCTGCCAAATGATTCATACAGAGGGTATATCCCCACTATGTCAAAGTGCACATGCAGGTATCCCTGTCAGGAAATCCTAAAGGAAGCCTATTTACACTGGAACTTGTTGCCTTCTTCAGAAACATCCTACCTAGGTCTTTTCAGACCAGTTTACAGCTGTTCTGCAATTCCATGTTCAATTTTTGCTTTAACCAGTTGCAAGGTGAAGATATAAACCTTATTTGCCCATTTCTTGAATGTTCCTAAGCCCTTTTATAAATGTCCTGCAGAAAAGTAATGCTGACCTTCAAGACTCAGGACAGAGACATGATTTTTTTTTTTTTTCAAAGTTTCTTCCTCAGCCTCCATATCCCTCTAAAGGAAAAAGTCAGCACTGTACCTCAGAAATTACATCCTCCGGAAATGCTAATAACTGGTTTTGTCTTGTCAGAAGATACTGTGCAGTTCAAGGAAACGGAATTGGTTCTGTTTGCCCTTATTTAGCCACCTGGAGAAGTATTAGCATTCATGATAGAAAACGCCTTCACAGTTGTCATGATAAAGCCATCATACTAATAGAGATAAATCTATTTTGCTGAACCAAAATCAACTGAACTATAAACTGATTAATATACAAAATGATGGATCAAACTTTTTATTTGTGCAGATAGACTTAGTGACAGGGAAATACTTGGAAAATTATTGGCTTTAAATATTTACATTGATTAGCCTAACAAAAGAATGCCAATCTTGCAAAGGCTGAGTTAGAACATTTTGCAGTTCATTTAGTTGTGGTATTAGCATTTTGCATCCCTTGTGTTCCTCTTGTTTACTGTTTCTCCATCAGAAAGAAGATGACAGTGCAGCAGTCACCTCTTGGGACACATTAAAAATTGAAAGTTTGTTTTTTCTCAGTGTGATATTTCTGGCTTTCCTTCTTTTTAACTCCAAAGGCAAAGGGAGAACCAGAGAGAGGGAGACAGCTGCTCTCCTGCTGGATACTTTTTATTTCCATATAAGATTCAACCACTGTAAAGTGTTTTCTTGAACTGACACAAAAAGAGACATCACCCCAATTCACACACAAGCTTGGGGGTAAAGCACTAGGTTTCCTTTGATTGCCTTTATGTCTGTAAAAAATTAGAAGAGTTTTTGTTTCCTTTCAACATGAGGAGTTACCAGCCCCACACATGGATGACACACCACGAGATCATCCAGATAATTGCATATACACACACCAGTGAAATTCTCAGTTGAGACCATTAACACTTTCAAAAGCAGCACTGGTTTAGTTACCTACTTTCAGGCCTGTTCCTTCTCTTAAAAAGTCCATTGGGTCTAGATAACTACTACAAAGCCCTCAATGAGGAGACAAAGTAAATACATTGGAGATCTTGTTGACAAATCCATGTAATACTTAATGAAATATTAAAACTTCAGGATTCAAACCACACTGGCTTTATTTCCCTCTGCAACAGTATAACATAGCTGAATGACTGTAAATGAGATACAACCCTGCACATTATTTCAGGACTCAAAAATGTACTAGTCTCAAGTCCAGGATCCCAAGCTACACAACTGTTCTGGACATGTGGAGATAGAAGCAATTGTCCAGAAGATGATGTTATTTGAAAGCATTCTGGCAAGTCACAGAATGACTGATTATTATATGCTCCTATTATTATACCTGGACTAATTCTGTCTTTTGTATTTCCAGGCACACACATTTCTATATTATTTTTTGACTCTTCAGACATTTTTCAAGAAGACATCTTAAAACAGAGTTTTCAGCGAAAATAGTTGTCTTTCTATATACCATTTACTTAACTATCAATATGCCTCCATTTACTTTAGAAGAGTTCTGTCTTTTTTTAAACTTGTGTCAGGTTTCAAAAGACATTCAAAGTAATATGCATAATGAACAAGAAGGCACCAGCTGAAACACCTTGTACAGAACTCCTTCTATAATTTTTAACATGAACAGGACTCTGAGCCTGAGCCATTATGCTCCCACAGCAGAAGTACTCTGGAACAATCTTCAAACAGCATGGTTTTCTGTTTTCTCCCTAAACTCTGCCAAGGAAGTGCACATATGTCTATGAAAACATGTTCTTTATATATATCAAATTACATATAGCAACAGAAAAAACTACTTGGTGCTGTT
This sequence comes from Apus apus, assembly GCF_020740795.1. Classification (NCBI taxonomy): domain Eukaryota; kingdom Metazoa; phylum Chordata; class Aves; order Apodiformes; family Apodidae; genus Apus; species Apus apus. The sequence continues at coordinate 100,070,874 of NC_067284.1, read as the reverse complement.
AGGTGGCAAAATGAAAATAGTTTTACCAACAACTATTCAATGAGGCAAATAAGTCAACTGCTACACTTGGCAGTCTCCTGCATTGCTCCCAAGACAGGGTTTAGTTACGTCCTGAAAAATATTTTGACTTCTGAAGCTAAAATTTCCTTCAGAGTTTTAGAAGTCTGAGACTTTCTGCTGGGGTTTTGTGGCTTGGTTTTTTTCCTAGTTGAAAATGGTATTACTTACCAACAAGGATTGCACTCTCAACCAGTGAAAATGCAATACAAAGCAGTTTAGAAGCAATGTCCCTGCTGTTTTGAATTTCATAATACAAAATCAAGAAGCCCCTGGGTTAAGCCATATGCTAATGGAAGCCAGCAGCTCGACTTCTGCATTCTCCTTCTAGGTCTTGGGTGCTGGCAGAGACAAGTAACTCAGCATGGCCAGGAAATACATACAATGAGGTCAAGTATAACTGAGTCAACATGGAGAGAGGCTGAGTAATAAACTGTTACTGAAATGAGGCACTGAAGAAGAATTATTTTCCTCCTAAAAGCAAGGAAAGCTGGAAAGGATTAATTCCTTTTCAGCTGAAACAGTCACCAACAATCCCTGAATGTCTGAACACCAACAAGAAACTGGCTACTGACAAAGATCAGAGACCTCAAGTTCAATCCACACAGGATGAAACAGTGATGGGAAGGTTTTGGATAATAAGGAGATACTGCTTCCACTTTTCATTGGCATACTATCTCTGTGTCAAATCATTGGAAAGACCATGTGATATCACCTTTCAAAAAGATCACCTTTCATCTCCAATTTACTGTGAAACTTGGCCTTGTTTTCCCAGACAAGATGTAGTGCAGAAATCCACAAATAATCTCCTCCAGATTCAATCACTCTAATCCTCCTTCCCTGCACTAAGGTTTCAGACTATCCACAGGCTTGAACACATCTGTCCCAAGTTCAAGACCCCATTTGGTTCCTGGTCTTCTTACTGACATACAAAAAACTGATGGATCAAGTCCCAGTGATAATAAAATTTAAATTAACCACTCTGGCAGCTACATTTCTTTTAAACTGAAAATACCACAAAGCTCTAGATGAGCCAAAGGCATCCTGGGGCCAAAGTGTTCTCAGCCAAGTGGCTCTGGCAATAGAATAACACAGACTGTTTCTGAAAAAAGCTGCAAAACCTTCACAGGTTTTTGTTCTTTTGCAGAGGTTTTCCTCTGCAAGAATTACATTTCCACTCACATGCTCTCTCTTGACTAACTCAAAATCTGAACAAACTAAGTAAAGTAGTTTTCCTACTTTACATATGACTTCTCCTTAGAAAGAGAGTAGCTTCCTGGAGCAGGTGCCATTTTTCCACAGAACTGCCTAAAAAGTAGCATAAGTATGTGCTGCTGCTTTGCACAGGTGCACTGCAAATCCTTGTTCAATTTGCCCCTTCAGCTGAAAAATAACCCACTACTTTTCAGAAAATCAATTTCAAATAAGTACTCCCTGTCCCAAAGAACTAAAGGCTTCAGGCTATGTGAGCAAATCTTTCTGTAGAAGCGTAAGCAAGGTGAGAGGAGAGGCTCCTGACACTTCCTGCTGGTCGTATTTGTATTTGCACTCATCTTTACTTTGCTGACTCAAACACCGATATTTCAAAAATGTAAAACAGTACTTGGTATAAAAATGCTAAGTGGACACACTAACTAAATAGCACAATGAGTCTTCGGGTCACCCCCCACCTCTGGTTTGTTGCTGCCAATGACATCCTTCCTTTCCTGAGGGAGGCAAAGACGTGCTGGAGTGCACAGAGCTTAACAAACCCCAGAATCTGGTCAATTAAAATAAGAATATTGTGACCTGAGTGTCATGTGATATCCAGGTAAAGAGTTACAAGCTACACTGCTGAGGGTGATCTGTATGTCCTAGTATGCTCTGTATCCAAGCGGATGCAGAAATCCATTCAGCCATTTGCTTTTTGCTGTAACTAACATCAAATACTCTTGACAACAAGGAAGAGTGAAAAACTAAAACAGTTGTATTCCTCCTTTCAGACAGAGTCATAAAGGGAAAAAATTATTTGCAAGACTCATCTGAAACAGTGTTGACATGAAACATAGCAGGAGCTACTGAGAAAACATGAGCCATGGTGCTGTCAGCACATAAACACCCCCCATGTTACAGCCCTCATGACTAGAACAAATGGCACCATCTCATCAGCTCTCTCAATGTCTTGCCACTACAGGCTAGACAAAAAGCATCAAGGGAAAGATTAAGCAAGGTAGAGATGAAGTGAGTGGGAAGATGAAAGCACATTGAAACATCACCTTGTTGCTCTGCTCTTCCAATTACCCACTCAATAACTGTGCAGTATTGACTAGGGTATACGGCAGCAAAAACCTTGCCTGGAATAAACCAACAGAGAGATGCCACAGGTCTGGAAGCTGCAAATGAACCTTAGAGGCACCAGGGAGAACATCCTTGTTCTCCATTTTCCCCAAAGGCCAAGGCAAAGTCTGTAAAGCCCACAGCTGAATATTGAAATCTGCGGTGTAGCTGCTCATTGCTAGGGACAAAAGCAGAGCACAACTGAAAAAAGGTACAATGCACCAAGCTATTTAACTCTTTTCCTTCCTTCTTTTTGGAAGCTGTATCTCAGGAGAATGATGCATCAAAACCTACTTAAGACAAAAAGGCAAAGGCAAAGAGGAAAAGACAATGCTAAAAAAGGAAAGACAATGCTAACAAAGAGACCAGGAAAAGAACTGGGGGGAAAGAAGTCTATTATTTCAGAAATAGCTGCATAATGTAGCTTTAAAACAACATAATAAAATGAGACCAGAGAAAGAAAGGCTAACTAGCACTAAAATTCACATTACTTTTTCACACAAAATGTGTCTATTATGTGGCATCATAAAAATAAGTCACCAAGCAAAGAACAAAAACAAAGTGTTACTGACATCCAGCACATATAAATATATAAAATAAGAATAAAAAGTCTCTGCAAAAACATTTAAGCATTTTAAGTATACATAAAACCCTCACATATTTTGTCTATAAAAGGATGCAATAGGATAGTAAACATTCACAGAACCCTTAGCACAAGCCAGCGGAAATCATTAATTTTAACAGCCAGTATGCCACAAAGGTTTGAAATGCTTCTAAGAACAGCCCAAAATATTAAAGACAATTAAGCTGTGTTGGGTTTTGTTTATCTGTTTGCTTTATACAACAAGCGGATTTATCTTGAAAGACAACTGAAGTCTCCTTCTCCTGTCCTCTTTTTGCATTTTAATGGTACTGCTCAATTTTGCAGTGTGCAATGTTAAAATCCTTATATGTGATTTCACTATTGTCTCCAGTCCTTTTGGCTTGACTAAACTGTCTAGTTAATTAATGACACTTCTTCAATGCTATAAAAAGCCTCTAGCCATTCTTCCCAGTAATATGAGTAATTCATCCATCAAGGAAAATACATCTCTCGGTTCTTCCTCAAAGACTGTATCTTAACATGCAATTCTGAGTAGCCCTAGTCATTGTAAACATGTAAAGGGGGTTTTCTGATAGTCTCTACACCCAGAATTGATGAGGGAAAAGATCAATTTTTGGATGTTAAGACACAAAAGCATAGATATTTCCTGGCATTTTAAAGGCTCGTTTATGTCAACCTGTAAAGATTCTTATTAAGGACAAGAAATAATCTAATAAAAAGCAAAATAATTGCTTAACACTTTCAAATTGTATAGGCTGTGTTTTTTTCATTTATTCTTCCTTTCCTTAATTCATAATAATTAAGGTAAATATTTGCCTTCCCTATACTGCCCCAGTTGCCTGTTTGTAGCTCCCTTTCATCATTCTGTCAACTCATCAGGAAGCTGCCTTCCAGATTTTTTTTTCATACAGCTAGATGTCTGAGCATAATTAAACTTGATCAGTGTGACTCCTGCAATAACAAGAGCTGCCTGAGTCAGACATGCGCTGCAGCACCTGATTTAAACCAAAGCAGCAGGGTGAATGGAAGTATAAATTCCTCATTCCAGAGCAGCAGGCAAAAGAAGACATAGATGAGAAGATGACATCATGGCCCAAACAGATGTAATATTTTCAAACACTTATAAATTCCTTATTTTTCAGTCACATTCTGGAAGCTAGTATAGCTACTATCCCCACTTTCAGCTTGGGAGTTGTGCAGAACAACTGTTTCCCTGAAAAGGTGGTAGCAACTGCAAATCATAGTTGACAGATGAAAATAGGATGATCCAAAAGCAGACTGCACTATAATGGATTTATTAGTTAAAATTCCTGCCAGGGATTAAAGCCATAGCAAAACCAAGGAGCTGGAGAAGCAAACTCATGAAATGCCTGGTGCCACTGCCAACCCTTTGTTGGTGCCTCTTGTTAATTAGCTCCTACCTCCTGGGGAGAATTGTGTCACTTGGCACAGCATGACACTGATGCTACCAGGGGCATTTAAGACCAAGTGCTGTATTAGCACACAGATCCCACCTGACTACATTGCTGGGCCCAGAAAGTAGCACACATCCCTTCCTCCATGTGCAGCTCTTTTCTGTATCCTGCAGAGCTGCAGGCCGGGTGCTGCAGGCAGGGCAAAGGAGCTGAAAGCCTGTTCCTGCCTCGTGTCTGTCAGGGAAAAAGATGCTGGAGCATCTGTGGTTGCCATGGGAGTAGGGATGGCAAGTGCAGGGAGCAGAAGTGACTAACACCATAGAAACTGCCTTCCTGCAGAGCTACTGCAATCTACAAAAGATTAAAAAAAAAAAACAACATACAGACCTTGAGACAAAGCGGTTTCATCTGCTACTGGTCTCAGGTTTTCTTCCAGTGTCTTCTAAGACAGCGCACATGGTTACTGCTCCTAATACTCTGCAGCTCTTCTCTTCCACCAAGAGCACAATTTGGTATCATTAGAGACAAAACTGGCTGAAACTTGGGGCCTGTATTTACACATTCTCAGTACTAATGCATGTTGTGTTGCAATGGGATCACACACAACAGTAAAGGTTGTCCTCCTCAGGACAGCAATCAAATTTATATACCTATTTTCAAAGCAAACAGAAGAAAATACACCAGCAAAGTTTACACTTATCCATCATCTGCCACGTCCTTGCCAAAAAGAATCCTGGCCAGTCCCTGAATTTCCACAAATAAAAGCTTGCAACAGGAAAGAGAAGGTAAAAAATAGAAATGGGATCTTAAGTTGTCAATAAAGCCTAATAACTTACACTAGCTGAGATGAAGGGAACAAATATAGCACCTCTTGGGATATCCAGGAATTAAAATACATTAATTGATTTTCATCAAGGCTTCCCTCTATTGGAGAGTGATTTCCTTCTGATTCCCTTCTCACAGACAGAAATAGCAATAGAAACAACGCCAGTGAAGTCTAGGGAGTTATACTATATTGCTACAAACAAAAGGATAATCAGACCTCACTACAGTTCTCACCCAGTTCTCTGATACTGTGCCTTTCTCTCATGATGAACAGATAAGCCTCTTGAATAGGTAGAACCTGGGAGAAGGAAAGGGAGAGTACAGCCTGAGGCCAGCAGAAGTTGATAGAAAAAATGTCACCAGGAGCCAAATATGCACACAGGAAGGGAGATGAAGCACAGGAAAAATATTTTATATGACTCATGGGCTTAGGAAAGATCCTCAATTAGTTATTGATGTTGTTTCTTCTAATTACAAATAAACCCTTTGGCTAGAAAAAACTCAAGTTTTTCTCACTTGGAAAGTAATCTAGTCTACTTGGAATGTACACTCCCTCTCTGCAAACAAGCATGATACACCACAGAACTGTCTCACAACAGGGTACAGCACAGGGTACTTTTCATCCCCACATGATCCCAGGTAAGCCTTCTCACCAGAAAAATACTCTACACAACTCAGAGAAGTAGGCTTTACTGAAGCCTCTTGCCGCCCTGAAAAAAAACCATTTCAAAAGAATGAAAAGAATGTCACAATCCTGAGTGATCCGACTCATCCAAGTTTAACCCAAGCATGACACTCTGCTCAAGATACAGAGAACCCAAACCAGTAAATTCTTCCTATTCAGTGTATTTGCTTATTACCTTCAAAAGGCTACTGGTATAACATGCAACAGATGCAACAAAGTGAGCAAATTAATTTATAGTCTTTTATAATAAACATGCAGAATCACAATCAAAAGGCCTCTGTACTGAATTAGGTGAAGAAGCCCAGACTCAAGACTTGGGTGTGAACCACAGTAACAATCTGCCCATGATCATTGGACAACATATGATATTGAGAATGAAAATGTTGCAGTCAAACAGATGTATCAACTGTGTATCAACCGTCCTACAACTACATGCTCAGTTTTGGCAGGAATGGTACTCTGCTCTGGCCATCTCTCTAGCTCTCATCCCATCTCCAGGCTCTCAAAATGTTCAGGAAGCGTTAACTATGGATGTGGCAGGTTTTGGTATCTATATCAGTGAGTTTGTCAGCAGCAGAGTCTTGAAACTCTAGCAAGTGATTTTCACCCAGCTGGAACTGGCCATTATGTTGGAATGCACTTATCTGGACACTGAACAAGTCTTTGTTTTCTGGAATAACCACTTCTGTAGGATCCAGATTAGAAAGTACAAACATATTGGCTAAACTGAATTAAAGGCAACCAGTCACTCCAAATTAAACATTCAAGTGAAGATATTTCCAACAGCAGCAACAACGGAGCAATTACACAAATGTGGTAGCCTCATGTTTAAAACATAGGACTGAGAGCTATTAGATCTTAGTTTCCCCTCCTGCTTTTGCTGCTTGTCTTTTCCTCTTGATCTTGAGTAAATTATTTATTGTCAAGGCTTACATTTCCTCAGATTCAAAAAGAGGCAGATACACTGCCTGGCTTTAAAGAGCACTGTTGCAATAATTAATTCATTATTCTTTGCAGAGCACTCTAAAATTATTAGATGCTGCTGCAGAAGTGCATATTACTGATTGTATTATATTAGCAATTCCCAAAATAACTCTATCTTGTATGGATTTATAGTATTCTAAATTAAAGTCTCTGGTACCTGACTAACATCTTGAACCGGTATCTTTTCATGGCAGTGTAAAATAAAGAAAGGAAAAAATTCCTGTTGTGATCATAATATAGTTTCTCTTTGCACTCTTCTACCCCCATAAGTTCTTTCAGTACTGAATTATACACATATTAACCACAAAGCCAGCAAGCATGTGGAAGGAAAGATCATTCCAGTAACCTCAACAGTCAATGGCAAAGGGCCATTGTAAATTCTGCAAATGACACCTATGGGATAGTTCAAGCCCCACAGTAAATAATAATGTGGCCAAAATAATATGCTTTATTAGAAAAAGAGTAAAGAAGAATTTTTTAACTTGCTCAGCAAGTTTTGGACTCAACAGTCCAAAAAGGAGGAAAAACAGCCTTCTAAATTATGTTGTTTGCATAAGTCTGAGAGGTCTCTCTGACACTCAGAATGAATTGGATCCATTTGCTTACGTGAAGGCAAACATAACTGCATCTGTCACTTGAACTGCTTTATACGTAAGTGCAGAATGTACAGCTGTATACAGAAATGACCAGTCAGATATTCTCCAGAGCAGGCTGTATGTCTGCTCAAATGCATTTTCAAGACAGCTGTATAAACAAATTAGGGTACAACTACAGATTCCTGTCTCAAATAACTAACTTTTGAATAAGAGTTTGTGTGAACTGGGGTGAGAAGTGATGATATTTAACTTGGTAAATTATATTTTTTCCTAATGAGAATGACAGGATTAATTATATTTCAATTCTCTCTGGGAGCACCAGTTTTGAGGGGAAACTATTCTTACAAAATGATTATTTTATTTATGAACTTTTAAAGAACTGTATTCTATAGCATACCAATGCAATACAATTAATACCTCCAAAAGCCCCATTACCTGTTGGTCATCAGGAGTCCATATGCCACAGGTGATCTGACTCTCCAGGTTTATTTCTGAAGACCAGTGTCTTTGTCCACTGACTGAACCAACCAGAACAAATCCATCTCTATAGGAGATAAGGGCTTGAGTCCCATCATGGCTCCATGTAAAGTCGCTTACCTTAACGTATTAAAGACAAGAAAACAGATGTATGGGACATGTAGGAATTTTTTGTTGTTTTAATAAAAGGCAGAACTGCACAGAATTAGATAGGGAAACTATTAGCCCAGTTGTAGCTCTCATGCAATGGCTAAACTGTCCTTGCAAAGTGTCTTTGTCAAAACTCTTGCACACTTACTTCATACAGAAATGTTTTGTTTTCTCCTATGCTTTTCAAAAGGTATAAAGCACCACTTGCTGTCTTCTTCATTTTGCCTCTCAGGACTTGACCACTTCCAACTTGAGAAAAAACAATCATACCAACCTGTGCCCCCCGATCATTCACAAGCTCCACAGACCATCTGCCTTCGTATTGTATCCAAACAAATATTCCTCCATCTGCATCGCAGGTTGCTAATTTCTGGAATGGTTCGTTCCATCTCACCAGCACAACCTTAAAAGATTACCAACAAAAACAGCATTACCAGAACTGCCTGTTGTGCTAACACATATTTAATAAGAACCAGTTAAAAAATAATGCAAAACAAACATCACCACTTTTAAATCTTAAAGATGTACAAAACAGTAATTTTCAGCACAGCATTAGGCACCTCTCAGGAACAGCTGGAGTCATTTTGTCATGGCTGTCAGGAAATGCACAATCTCTCACTGTCAGACCTTTCTGGAAGGCATTACACGCTTGCAATAAAATCATACTGTACACTGGAACACAGGACTTCATTACAGAAGCAGCAAACAGGAGACCCCATACCCACCATCCAACACTCCTTCAAATTACTTCCCTCATCGTAATCTCACAGACTGCCAGACTCTACATTAAATCATCACCTCTTGCTGACTTCAAATGAAGTTGCATGCACTACTATGAGATTGAATTTGAATACTCATATCAATAGTGACATGAAAAAAAAAATGAGTCCCAAATTATTAAAATACAGACATTTCATAGAAAAGTTGCTTTGCTACAGAGTGCAGAAGGAATACTAAGCAGCTTGAGGCTCTTCCCTCCACGTTAGAGCTATCTGGGTTTTTCTGGAGAGTATAATCGAGGCTAAACCTACCAAGCTGCTCTCCCATTTCTAATTAGTATCAGTGTAACGAACACAGTACCTTTGAGACTTCAGTATAGAACTGAAAAAAGCATGTCATCCTAGTGGCCAAAACAGAAATCAGCTGTAAAAGTATCTACCTTCTGTTGTTACTTTTTCTTTAAAACTTTTTTCCAAATTAGTTTTATTTCAAAAAAATGCACATATATATGGGACGCTTATGTTCATACAAAAGGAGATTTGGTTACTTCACAGAGGCACAACATATACAAACAGTGGAGTTTAATTTTAAATAAATGGGGATCCAGCTCTCTTTTTCTCAAATCTAAATAGATAATTAATCATTTAAAAGAAACAGAGAAATAGTATTTTGCTGTTTACAGAGAGGGACTGATGATCCTAAAGATCCCAGTCCTCAGGTGACCTCTGAGGAGACAGGCTCACCGCACTTCACAACGAAACCAGCAGTCATTTCCAGAACTGGGATGTAAGTATGCATACCCAAAACCTAAACTTGTCAGCTGAAAAAGAATGATCTTACACTTAATGAATGCTTCACTTATTCAGAAGGTGTCAAGGGGCAGAACTTCAGAACGTGTACATCAGTGGAGCTCACCAGCCTGTAGCACCAACTCTTGAACAATCAAACAGCTAAAGGAACTGCTTCTTTATGCATATGTATAGATTGTGGGGAGAAGCGAGTATGACAAACCACCTCCCTGTCATTAAGCAGCTAAGAAGAATCCTATCAAGAATCTGCAAAAAAAGACTTGGCTCTGCTTAATTATAACTTCGCAGCTGCACTCCAAGTCACAAGTCCTGGAGCCTCTCCCTCCTTCCATTCCAACTGGAAACAAATTAGTAAGTTCCAAAATAAACTTACTGCTTTATAATCACAAATGAAAGTGAGACAATTATTTTCTTTGCCTTCTGATAACAACCTTGTAAGGAAACTTATAATTTGAAAATTAAACTTCTTTAAACACAGAGCAAATGTTACCATTTTATGAGGTCATTTTAAACATGCTTCCATTGTTTATATTTAACATCTGACTACAGGTGCTGAGTCCACAGCGAAGTTGAGTATTTCCAGTTTCATTTTAGACACTTAACATAGTGAAGAGACAAATAAATGAAGAAGTATTAAGACAACTTTCAGCTTTTATGTTGGCTTAAATGTAAAGCATCTGAAAACATTTCTCATTGATAGTGCACTTAAGTAACACATAATCTTGAATTATCCCTCTGCAAAGAGGAATTTTATTGCTAACCCATACATGCAGAGATATCATTACTTTCCCTAACTGCTTCAACTCACAGGGGACCCATTTTCACTTCTGCCTCTATGGTTCTCTGCTTCCCACTTAGCATCTTCAAACAGGTAGTGAAGAACTAAGCTGTTTCATCTTGCATTGAAAGAGCAAAAATGTTGGTGTGCCAAACAAAGTTGCCTTTGTTTATTGCCTAATGATTTTGATTTGGTTGTTGGTTATTTGTTTGCATTTATAAAAAAAATACTATTAAAATATTACACTGTGTCCTTTCTACTCTAGAAAAAATTTGTATCACAGACATGAATCAGCTTCTGAACTGCTTTCTCACATGAATAAAACTTCCAAGGAACACCTGGCTTAATACACTAAATACAATATAAAGGCAAATATATCCCTCCCACACAGGATGCCTTCCGTGAAGTTCAATGAGCTATTGAATCAGAGTCTTCTCTTTTCTTTGAGCTCCTTTTTATACAATGTATAGGGTGAAAAATTTTTTTGAGAAGTGAAACATTCTTCAGAGAGTTTTCAACAGCTCTGCTTTAATTGTCAACTTGATTTTCAGGAATTAAATTTAATTAATCCTAAAGGTGTGAGAAACTCCCCCTAACAACTGACTACATACTATCACGCTGCAAACACACCAGAATCAACAAAAAATAAAACCTGGAAAAATATAAATACTAAACAATCTATGGAATTGCTGACCTTTTTCTTTCCCCCCTTATAAATCACACTACATTTCTAATGTTAATCAAAGCGTTGATATGAATCTCACCTTCCAAGCAGTGACAGAAAAAGACCTAACTTTTCTTTTCCTAGGACAGAAATAGAAAAACTATTTAAATAGATCAGGCTATTGCCCACAGTAGCAGAGTATAGGACACAGTCTATCCAAAGGCTTCTTCCAAACCAGTGCTTTTAGGAAACTATCTAAGTCTTTAAAGGAAGATATAAGGGTTGAAATAAAGCATTGGAAAAGAGGACTTGAAAACCTGCCTAGGATCACTGAGCATCATCTACTTGCTGTATTGAGCAATCCTATTATACGATCCTCCAGTAAGGAGACTGACCTTCACTGATGGCTATAAGTACACAGAAATACATGCATGTGGTGCATATAGTATGTGCAACACAATGGCACACATTATGGCTTATTAATGGAAACAACAATGAAGAGATGTGTAAGTATATCTATCAATGCAAAAAGATGAATGCACAATGAGGAACAGAAATGAAACATAAAAGTAAAGGGATCAGAGAAACCAATGCCCACCTTTACTTGCTAATAATCTCTACATAACTCATAGAGATACAGATATACATATATTAAGTATATAGACATTACATACATGTAGCACAGGTGTGTGCATGAACACACATACCTGTTAAATTCTTGAGGAAACTATGCCAACTTTGTACATTTATTGACTTGAAGTTAGTTAACTTAACTGGGCTTTTTAACAAACATAACTTAAAAATGACAACAGGTGCCCAGGAAAAGCAGTAGGGTTGCAGTTAAAACCGTTGCTCTCATCATACTTACCTATAGCAAATGCTTGGCTCTGTGGATGTTTAATTCAATGAAACATAAAGTTTAGCTATTTTTTTTAATATTAGTATTTTTAAAATAAAGGCTATTCAAACAGCTCTCTCCTAAGTTCTCATGCTGCAAAGAGACTATTTGGAATTGTTCTAACTTTCGTCTTAATTTATGACCTTCATTTCTTGCCATAACAACAATGCCATGATAATTCTCTACATCCAAACTAATTCAATCACACAGACAAAGAGCATCAGGTAATTATTCTTCCTACTAATAACAATAGAGAAAAAAAAATCAGCAGACATGGTAGACAGGTAGTTTGCCTCTCCTGGGGTGGCACACCTGTCTTCCTATCCTACTTGTCTTACATTCTCTAATTATACAGTTCCTGTCTCTTCCACATCTGCAGAACTTTGACTTCTTGTTTTCAGAGACATCACACCCAGGTGGAAGTGCTCCATTTGCATACGGAGCTGTCAGTTTCCAAGGTACAATACCCATCAAGGAATTATTAGTATGAAGAAACTACTGCTATTAATAACAAACATTGTGCTGCAGATAAAGAACAGCAAATTGATAATAGTCAGTGTCTACATTTCTTGAGAAAAACTGCCAACTCACAATAGGGGCTGCACATTACATAGTATATAAAGGAATGGCAAATAAATTGTTGGAGACAGAAAACAACAACCAAATTCTTCATGATTCTTCAGTTTAATTACTAAGAAAATGAACTCTTTTCCTGGAAGAACTGGAGTAGCCTCTAGATATCTCAGGGATGGATGTCCTTTAATAAACTTTACCCTGCCAACAGAAGCTGCTGTCACTGGCAGCATGCACCATTCACAGCCCCTGGGGGCTTCAGCTGCAGCCATGAGGAGCACTTCCCACTGCCACTTGTGCATTAGAGATTTGCTGCTTTATCCCAGGATCCTACCTTTTCCTTGAAAAAACTGTGTTACTCTGCCAGCAGCTGTCATCTTGCTTTTTCTGCTCTTTGAAAGGGAGCTTCAATTTCTATCTATACTATTTAAACAAATGCAAAAACATTCTTGTGAGAGATGGTATAAAAGCGACCAACTACAGGGCTTTAAAATACAAAAAAATCCATGCAAGAACCAGATACGAAGAGCCCTTTTCTCTCTCTCTCTCTCTCTTTTTTTTTTTTTTTTTTTTAAACTGGAAATCTGATTTAATGGTCTAACATTATCAATAAGCTGAACTTGATATCTGTATCAGGTGGGGACATCACCTCACACTAAATGAAATCAGAGGTAAGACTGGACCAGCAATAAGCTGCTGACCTTACTGGACCCAAAAGGTTCAGGTCCAACTTTGTACCTTCTTCTGACCACAGACTTCTAACCACTGTGGCTTTCCCATGAAAAACTTACTTCAGACCAACTACATCTCTAACTCAAATACCTCAGGTAAGTGCCTAAATGTAAGTTTGATGTAGGAATATATTAGAAGCTCTCTGCCATTTTGTTCAATAAACTTGCTCTAATATTCTTCCCCTTTCTCCTTTGTTTTCATAATGCTCAGGGCATGCAACGGGCTCATGAAGACTCAAATAATCTGCTCAGCTGCAGAAAGAGAAAAGACCAGGTAGGAGCAGTGTAGTTTTCCAGCAGTATCCTTTTGAGTAGGCACAGGGGAGGCAACCATTCACCCAGCACTCCCTTGCTCTCCGTGTGAGGGGCTGGTGCCCTCTGCATGTAACACTGTGGTGGTTCACTCCCTGGGAATAGAGCATTGATGATCCCCAGAAACTTTTGTCTGTTTGCTTTGCAGATGGAGTGTCACACATGCCCATTTTTGAAACATAACTTGGGGCTGGCACCAACCCACCTATTTTTGAAAGGCAGACTGACCTTTAAAAGCCATAGGGTATGATTCTGGCAAATAGGCAACTGCAAGAAAAACTCATTTTAATAGCTACTTTGAGGAGGGAATATACTTAGTGTGAGTAAGAAGTTGTCTTAAAAATACCTAGACTGTCAACATCTCACTGAATACATTTAGGAGCCTTTACAGTAAACTGCCAAGACAATGACTCAGAAAGGCTCTATAGCTTTACAAATCTCCTTATGTTCCTTAAGTCATGCACTTCATTTTAAGAAATACATTCCTAAAGTCTGTTGATCCCAAGAATTTGCCACGCAACTATTTTATATGTTCAAAGAAGAGAAAACATGCCTGGTCTACCTGGGAGGAAGGCATCCCCAATACCACCCATAGGTACCAAACAAGAAGTGTTATGCTCCTATGAATGAAGTAGTTCACAGGACCAATCCCAAAGGAATTACTCTTTTCACTTTAGAATAACCACATTTAATCTTGTCTTCAAAGAACTACAGTGGCACGGGCCATTAAAAAAAAATAACCCCCCAGAAAAAACCCCACCACCAAGAGAAATAAGCTGTATCCAAGGTGTATCCAATAAATGTGTTTGAGCAGCTGAGGATCTTCAACAGGCCACTTGTCAGAATTGGATGTTGCATGGGAGGTAATATGAACCTAACGTAGATAACAAGATGTTGGTATCTCACTACCAGTTCTCATTCCAGTAAGTTTCTTCTCTATTATTTCAACTGCTACTAAAGAAAATAATTTGGTAAAACCTAAAGGAAAAAAATATGAAGAAATAGAAGAGTATAGGTTTGAAGTCAATCACCCACATGCACGAGATATCTGCACACTATGTTCTTGGAAGGGAAATGGGTGGTCTGTTCATCTCCTGTCTCACAGACAACGGAGTGACAGTGAAAAGGAGTATGGTGTGCTTTTGATTCCTTTCTCTTCACAAGGATGCTTGATCACAGAAAAATAACTGTTTCCACAGAAAAAATATTTTTTAGAGTTAGGCCACGCACACTTCCATTGAGGGAAATTTCTTTATAGCACATACTACCACTGTCTCCTATCAATGGTCTTCCTGTCTTAAGCATACCTGCAAGATACTTGTGTTTAACTGCCCGTACATACTCCCTAGAAGCCCAGAGGCAAGCCCAAGTTCACAAAAACTAAATCAAAACTGAATGTTTATAAGAATAAGCAAAGGATAAAATAGGACTTTCATCGCCTTCCTTCTAAGAAGCAAGATTTTTCTTTGTTTAAGTTTCCATACAGACAAAAACACCATAAGAAAGGAGGAAAGACAATACTCTAGCTAAAGATGAACAACATTTTGCCTTAAGACCAAAATACCTAGAGCAAAATAGTTCTCCCTCTTTCTAGGAAATCATTGATGAGCACCATTAGGAAAAAGGTTCATTGCAGTTAAAAATAAGATACATGCAGTAACTGTGCAGTGCTGGCAGATCCTTGGGTTTGAGCATCTACAGTAAAATATTTTCCCATGAGAAAACAAAAAAAAATGACCAGACTTAAAATGCTCTGGTATTTAGCCTACATTAAAGTACATGAGCCTAATGCTCATTTCATTACAATCTGACAAAACTACATTACAGATGGTAAAAATAAGGACCATTTTACAACCTTCACATTTACATTCACTTCTGGACTGTGTATAAGAAACTCAGTGTAAATTAACCTCAAGCTTTAAAAACAAGAATAACATTCCCTGACATCCACCTATGCCTCATCATCATCATATATGAATTCAGAGACCATGCACATCTCTGTTAGAAGTTCTAAGGAGAGGGGTGAAAAAAACAACAAGAATACCCCACGTAAGACAGATTTAAAATCCTTTCTGACTTTTTTTCCTGGCTAAAATACAGAAAAATATCCGATTCAGAGACGTATCATATCAGCATGGCAATTAAGTAAAATTATTCCAGGTTTCCAGAGATCAACTTTAGCATCTGTGACAGAAATTTTATAATCAGAAGCTGGCTAATTACTATTAGTCTACAGGGCAGACAGTAACTCAGCTTGCTTATCTGAAACCACTGTAACAGTCTTCCAAACAATTCTTATATGGGAGGTGACTGCAGCACAAGCTTTGTGCAAGTGCTCTCTGCAGAGTTGAACTTCATCCTTTAAGAACTGCAGTAAAAACATCCATTTTTGTTAGCAACATAAACCTTAAAATTTAGAGGCAAGTGTTAAAAAGTGTCATCCAAGCATTATTATTCTTCCGATAGCTAAAATACTTAAATTTTAATTATTTTTTTCAAACACAATGAAGTAAAAATAATCCAAACTTCAGTAAAAGTACAGATCAGCACTTCAAATCTATTAACATTTCCCAGGTGAAAACAACTGTGCACTAATTTAATTAAGGTGAGTAATAAGATGAACTCAAGACAAATGGTATAGCTGGGCATTTCACTGCTGAAGTGAAACTACTTCACTAACTCAAATTCCCAAAGAAATACTCAACCATCATTATCATGATCATCAAGTCTACCCACACAACTTCTGTGCGAGTTACACGTAACTGTAGAACATTTCTGGCCTCTGAAGAATATTTGGAAGCAAAAATTGGTCACAGAAACTGAAAAAAAAAAGTATTTGTGTAATCTTTATTGGACTGCTTGGACCATCTCTGCGCGACCCACAGAGACTGTGCATCCCTAATCCTTTTGTGAGAATGATGAAATTCCACCATATTATTTTGCAAATGTAGGACATTTGATTTAATTTCCACTATGAGGCCACCACCTGAACCCCCTATTGAGCAGCTATTGAGGTGACAGTGTAAAACAAAGTGGAAAAAGAAATAGTGTCTCTTTTCAAGATTAAGGATGCCGGGGGGAGGGGGGAGGGGAGATCCTTAATCTTGAAAGGTATTAAAACAGAGAATGTAAAAAGGGCAGCACAGTCAGCCAGCACCTGCACCTCTCAGGACAGAAAGGTACAAAAAGGAGAATTTAAATTAACAGTACAACTAACTAAAAATCACAATATTTACTTGCAAAACAGTCAGTTCAGTGTATTACAATAAATAAGGCAACAGATACCTACCCAGAATTACTTTCTTACTACATACTGCCCCTACGGAAGCTCTGATTCAGGTTTGAGACACTGGCCTACCTAACTCGCAACTGATGCAACACAAATTTCTGACAATGTGAACATGAGCTAAGAAAATGCCATACTCAAAGAGATGCAAAATAGCAGATTTTGAAAATGCCAACCTTGCTTTGGCTGGGCTGCAATTCTGCACTATCTGTGTTCAGAACACACCCCTGTAAGTAGTTTTATCTTCATTTCATATTGAATAAAAACTGTAACGCAATGCAGTTGGCCAAGAATCCACTAACTGTACTTGTTTGATTTTACAGGAACAAAAGGGAGCTATAAATAAGGGGTCCAATGTGTTACTCTGACAGAAGGATCACAACAGGCAAAGTAGAAAACTCTGGAAAGCACAAATCATTGCTATTCTTGTTTATTGTTGTAGCATAAAGAAGCCTCAACCAGAAGAGACCCTCATGTTGTGGGAGCCACACAGTTTATGAATAGGACAGTCTGTTAAGTATTTAACCTTGAAGACAAAACAAAAAGCAGACCAGGGAAGCACTGTAGGAAAGGCCATCTCTACAGAACTTCAAAATGACTGTATTTGCTCAACGTACTTAAGAGGGCTGAACTAGAGGTTGGGAACGCAATCCCTGGACATACTAATAGGGTGTAATGGTCACCATGAGACTACCAGATCATTGGCCACACAGGTGATAGGACAAAATATATCTCACTGTCTAGGGCAATACTTGACCTCACCTGATGCAAATATTAATAAATATATTAACTGTAGTGCAGAAAGCAGTTTTCAAGGAACTGAACTAAAACAGACTTGCTTCTCAAAGACCAAAGAAGAACAATATTCAGCCTTTAACAACCCAGACAGTATATGAACTACAGACTAGAGATGAAAGTTGTCTGGTCCATAGCCAAGAACCTGGGCCAGCTAACTTATAAACACTGCATCACTGGAAAGTTTAGATGGCCTGTCCTGCAGTTCACTCAACAAAAGAAAGAGGAAAAGTGCTAAGTACGTGATTTTATGCAGTAAAATCCTTTTAAAAAGTTTCATCAGGCAAAACAAGCAGACACTTTATATCCCAAGTCACTCACTTATCAAAGAGCATCTGGAATATGGCTGAGACAAAAAGCTACTGAAGGAACAAACTGTATTTAAGCATGCACAGCTGCCTGTGCACTGCCTCTACGTTATCCAGACACCACTTCCCCCTTTCCTGTCATATGAAAGTCTCAATGCAGATGGCTATCCTTTTGGGTATTCAGTAAAATGAAAATTAAACTGGCTAGGCACAGCAGAGAAACAGAGGCAAGTGACCACCAAATTTTTCCAAAAGTGAAAAATCCCCTAAAGTAGACAAAAACCCAAACACCTCTAACATCTTTTTTTCAAAGCAAATTTATAATTTAAACAATGCTTTTGACTTGACTATTGTGCGTATGCCTATGCAGTAATAACAACAGACTGTTACCTAACTGGATCAGTTACCTAGAGTTAATAATTTTAGTTGCATTTCTGATCCAGTTAGATAACACTATTTTAACAGAAACCATGGTAGCCTAAGGTCTGTTGTTATTACTGCATAGGTATATACACAATGTATTACCTATCGATTTCCTAAAGTTCTCAAGTAGGGTGGTATTCTTCCATACCATTTTACTGCTTCAAATCAACAGTTCTGTGTTATGCTTGCCATTTGAAGGCCAAATATAAACATCTTCCATTAAAATTTTGAAATTACCTAACCTCCTAGCAATTGGGCAAGAACCAGTTTCTCTTTTTTTTCTTCTTTTTTTTTTTTTTTGATATATAGCTTTCCTTTCCTTTGGATTTCAAAAGTCCGTTCAAATATCTCTCTCTCGTGCATTTAAGATGTGCAGTCAGTGACATTAATTATTGTTCTGGGTTTTTTAAATTATCCTAAAATATTATACTATGTCACCTAAAAGAGGCACAACTCAAGAGAGTAACTGTACACCAACACTGAGATGAATGTGCTTGTAAGACTGCAAGTACATCACGTGAAGAGGTTGCTATCAGGTAAAATGGCAGGACTACATGAACTGACTGTCTGATGTCTGGCAAGTATCAAAATCATTGAGGGTCAAATATAATTTAGTACAACTGAAACTTTAACAAAAATTATCTATTACTCATCACTATGTACTCACATACATACATACACACATACATAGGCAAGAATGCATATCCATTAAAATCTTGCATACTGGAACTTCACCAAATAGATGTGCTCTTCTAGGCAGACAAAACAAATTTCCCTTAGCTGAGGTTTCTTGATTCATTTTAATGATTTAACTGAAGACATCAGGTAAGGGCAATAGCTGCTCACATAATCCCTTCCAGTTGCTGTAAGAGAAATCAGCACCAGAAAATGAGTGCAGAAAGTCCTCTTGCTGCTAAGGGCATTATTAAGAGATAAAGAGGTTTTATTCATACACATAATGAACATATGGCCAAATAAAGCAACTCAAGACCTACAACCCAAATTTACAAACACATCAATTCCTGGCATTATTACATTTGTGGAATCCTGTACTTGCACACTTCTCTTTAGCTACAGACCTTGGTGACTCCAAGAGATGCTGGGAACCACCCCTGCCATTCCTCAGGCAACTCTGTTCAGCCAGTGCCTGAAAACAGACCACACCACTCTGACGTCAGGCATCACCTGTCTTGAGGATGTACTGACAATCAGCATTAATTTCACACCTTTTATACAAATATTATATGAATTGCACTACTAAACTCCTACCTAACACTATGTCTAAGGAAGGGAGAAGATGAAGAAGCAGAAAAACAAACAAAAAAAAGATAAAGATATCCCTACTAGCTAGACATTGTCTCAAAATCTCAAGTATAAGGCTTAATACTACCTACAAAACTGTCAGCATGGATTATGGCTGCAGAAAATATTTCTGATATCCTTGAAAATAACCCTTATAAAACTGTGTTGAATTCTTCAGCCTAGCAACTTACTGCTCTAGTGACTTTTATAATTCAATCACAGATCAAGAATTTTCTTTTATAAGTTTTGGAGTTTTTTTTAATTAACCACTTCAGTGCTTTAAAACAAGGGAAACAGAAACGACCCAGATCTAGCTTCTCTGTTACCATTTACTGGTTTATACAGTTTTAGCACATCTCTGACTCATCTTCTTTCTAAGGTAAACAATCACAGTTCTCTTCAGTCACTCCCCACAACTGAGATTTCCCTGATTCTTATTCAGCTTCACCTCCTGTTCCCAGAACTCCCACTAACTCTCAAATGCTATCTTGAGGTGAGATGAGGGCGTTCCTGATACATCAGCTTTTACTTTTGGCAACGTTCTCCATGCTATTCTTTATTACTTTTCCTACTCTTCATGGCATGCTTTCAAAATTACTGGTATTTTTTTCTTTCACTACTGTATTTTTCAAGTCAGGTGCATACTGAGAAGGAGCTAGGTATTCTCTGGTCCAGGTCTTTCCTAAATGGAGGTCTTCTTGGAGGGGTGTAGGACTGACTCCCTCATAGCTCTCCATGCTCAGAGATCAGACTCAGTTTAGACATTTACAAATTCTGCCTTTCAGAAGGGCTAGTGGGGCAGGCACAATCCCACACCAGTGCTGCTTCCTGCCTGTAAGAAAAGAACACTCACCACCAGTTTAAAGGGGGGGGTTATTAAAATACTGCTGTTAGAAGGTCTAAACAGTTAACGTGCCATTTGCTTCTGTCTCCAATACAGGCTTTGAGTTGTGCCAGCAAATTGACTCTCATCTTAGTAGTATCCTGTTTCTGAATAACCATCTGCAAAGAACAATGAAACTTTCTAAAAGCTTTCATCAGTCAAATCATTTACCATCTGCCAAAACACCTTCCTCCCCTTCAGTTGGACATGACAGCATTTTCTTCTGTGCAATCTTGATGGCTACAATCCATGAATTGTGACCTGTCAGAGACAATTATTTCAGCTAATTTATCAACTACCACAATAAGCTTACTGGGCTGTAATTCTCCAGATGCTTCTGAGAGCCTTCTAACACATTTAGTCCCACATTTTTATCATGTTATTTTTAATATGACTGTATAGATTTTGTCTTAACACCTCAGCCACCTCATTCTTGTGCTGCTCTCTCAACAAATCTACCTGCAGTGAGGACTGGCATTAATAAATAATGTAACATCACTGCAATATTCTGCTTTCCTTAATTGCTCCCTTTGTGCATGAAAAATCCACCCAGCAAGTCCACCACTTCTCTCATCAATTTCCAGGTTCTGACTCACTGAAAACACCGTCTGTTATTTGTTCCTGTTCCTTCAGATATGTGCTCCACTGCCAGCATTTCAGCCTTTTGGGGTGCATTTTTACCTGTTGTAGATTAATTTAGGGGCCTGCCTTCTTTGATCCTAGAGCTGAGCACCTTCTGAAGACAGCAGCTTTCTTTTCTCCAGGCAAGTTTACATAAAAGACCATCTAGTTAATGGATCTTGGCTACAGGATCCCAGGGCAGAGGCACTGGCCTGGGATCTACTATGGAAGGGGAACTTGGAAAACTCTTCCTTCCTTGCTCCACTAACTTGCAGGAATACCAAAGAAAAAATGTTCCTAGTAAGTGGGCTTGGGTGAAGGATCACTATATTGTTCACAACTCCCACTTTTACTCTAATTTTCCCCCCATTTGTTTGGTCTCGCAGCACATCAGGTGACAAATTAACCTCAGTCACAGTTTAACATGAAACAATTTCAAGTATTTTGCTGTTGTTAGTGGAATCATGCATATCAACAGTTCAAAAGACAAAATGCCTGAAAACTTTAGTATTTTTATGTTAATTTCATAATTTTTGGGTCTAAGTCTTGACTTCTGAATGCTGCTTGTATAAAGAAACACTACAGACATCTTGACTAAGAAATGCAAGACAACTAAGAAGATAATCCTCTGTGGTCTCTTGGTCTCTTTTCTGACAAGATAAAGAGAGTTAATAGCTCCACAACAGATTCAGTATCAATCACTTTCTCTTCCTCTTTTCCCTACTC
This sequence comes from Apus apus, assembly GCF_020740795.1. Classification (NCBI taxonomy): domain Eukaryota; kingdom Metazoa; phylum Chordata; class Aves; order Apodiformes; family Apodidae; genus Apus; species Apus apus. The sequence goes on along the minus strand of NC_067284.1, from coordinate 100,048,936 downwards.
ATTACGGTTTTATAGTGTCTATATGTACAACACTCCAAACAAGAAATGTGTCCCCTCATGGCCACTAGCAGTCACAGATGAAGATCAAGAAGATTATGTTAAAAGTACAACATGAAAGAAAAGAAAAACAAACAAACAAAACAACAAAACAAACCCTGTTGTTTGATCCTTCCATTATCTATAAGCACAATAGGCCTTTATGTGCCATGTCACCTAGACTGAACAAGTATTTATCAGGCTACTCTATAACCAGGCTCAAAATAAATGACATCTGACTTGCTTTAACAATATAGGGCAATGTATTCCTTTAGAAGCAACATGACTGGACAGTTGCACTATGAGCTACTGATTTTCTAAACAATAGGGTTTTAACTCTTCAAGTAATTCTTATTATAGCCCTAAACAGAATGACATTTCAGCTGCAAGCAAATTGAGGCATGCATGAAAGAGTATGAATTGATGCACAACTTGAACAAAAAGTTAGGATTATTCAGTAGTGCTAGGGTGGTGTTTAGGATCTACAAAAACACCCTAAGGTTGGCTGAGTCAGATCTGCCAAGCACTGTGTGCTTTGTAGGAGACTCAGGAAGAGCTGCTGTATACATTTTCTTCAGTAGGCAAACCTCACACCTCAACTGTTCATTCCCACACCTGGTTCCCATCTTACTGTTTCTTCATTACTGCCAATGCAATTGTATAAATTAGATCACAGAAATCTCTCGCAATGATTAAAGTGTTGCTGAACTACAGTGCAGAAAAATAAACCTCATGAGTAAGTTCTGATACCAAAGGACTGTTCATGAAAATGCATTTAATGCCCCTTTGGTACCCCTGCAGTGACAGAAGCAGGCTGGAAGCACAGAAAAGCATGTTCATGGAAGACGTGATGGCCCCTTATGCCCAACACAGCTCAACTCCTACATGAGTTTCATCTGCCTTGTTGAACTCCAAAAGATTAAGAAAGGCTTCAGTCCTGTAGTGCTCCAAAACCTGGGTCCCTTAGAATCATAAAATTGTTTGAGCTGGAAGGGACCTTAAAGATCATCTAGTTTCCAACTCCCTGCCATGGGCAGGAAGACATCCCACTAGACCAGGTTGTTCAAAGCCCCATCCAACCTGGCCTTGAACACTTCCAGGGATGGGGCATCCACAATTTCTCTGGGCAACCTGTTCCAGTGTCTCACCACCTTCACACTATTTATTCTTATTATCTAACCTAAAACTACCCTCTTTCAGTTTGAAACCATTCCCCCTGTCCTATCACTACAAGCCCCCGTAAAAATTCCCTCCCCAGCTTTCCTGTAGCCCCTTTAGGTACTGGAAGGCTGCTATAAGGTCTCTCCAGAGCCTTCTTTTCTCCAGGCTGAAAAACCCCAACTCTCTCAGCCTGTCTTCACAGGAGAGGTGCTCCAGCCCTGCGATCATCTTTGTGGCCCTCCTCTGGACTCCATGTCTTTTCCATGTTGCGGGCCCCAGGGGAGCTTTGGCATGCCTTGCCTCCAGCCAAGAGGAAGCCTGCAATCGATGTATAAACCACGGCATAGATCATTGAACATCAGGCACTGGGGAACACAAAACCTGAGATGTCTCTTTATTTGTTTTTACAGCCCAGTAACCTTGACAACATTTAAACACAGAGGTCAACTGTGACCATTAAAGCCCATTCAAAGCAGCAGAAGACATTAAGAATTTGAAAGAGGGCGATATGCTGTTCTCATCATGAAGCTGACACATGCTTCAAGACTCTGCTTTGTTTCCCAACTACACTTTGAGAAAACATTCAGATCTTGAGTGAGACTGGTGAATTTTGGGGGGATTTTAGCACTTCTATTTTGGGTGTGAAATTATTGGCATCTTGCCCCAAACCGGCATCACAGTTGAGAACAGAATTCATGATTGAAAGGTGTATTTTTCTTTCTTCCACAGTACTTCTTCCATCTCCCACCCTCAACATAAATAATGCACAATTCTCATGTGCAGTGATTTTTAAAAAGTTGAAGGCCAGAAATACATACTCCACAAGTGGATTCTAAAATAACTTTCTTTTCAGGCAGCTAAGTGTTCCAGGCTTACTTACCCACCCACTCAGCATGTACCCAAACCTAGAGGAGATGATAATTCATCCACAGTAAAAAGATTTTCTTCCAAATTGGTTTTCTGTGAGCTAAATCCATGCTGCTCTAAGACTCAAGCTGTGCATACTCTCCCTACTCAACAAGGCTCTCATTTGAGACTCATCCCTGCTTATATAGCCAAAGCATTTGAAGTCTGCATAATACTTTTGACCATTTCTGGTGAATCTCAGAGTCCAGAACCTGACTCTCTGGATACAGGATATAAGTAATTCCCATTTTTTCACAAGGAGTTACCACTATCCAGCAAAATGAGAAGAGAGCTCCAAAAATGAGGATAACACTGACAAGAGGTATTTTTTTTTTAGTCATAAAGAGGTGCTGTTTAATGTATCATCACTAAGCTAAGGGGACAGCAATGCTATTCCTGAGAGAGGAAGCCTAAGGGGCTCTTACAGATCACAGACTAGGATGACTTTATTAACCTTCTTGACTTTTTCCTCCTTTTGCTAAAATAAATCCATAGCATCTCAATCATCTTTTCTAATTACATTTTCTATTCCTGAAGCATATACTATCTACATTTTTAATATTATCCACAATTTACAGCACTGTATTCTGTTCACCAGTCAAGGTATCTCATGACTGATAACTACTTACAGGCAACACAACACTCCTGTGATGCTGTGCCATGTCACTGCAAGTATTTCTTCTAGGACAGAAGTTCTCAACTGGGGAGTCATGAATAACATTCAGGAATTACAACCGCCCTCTCTTTTCTTAAAATAGGTGAGAGGAGGTGATCCAAATAAAATGTTTCTGTAATGAGAGGTCAGTGCACAAAGAAGATTGTTCTGTATTACTGGACTGAACAATTTGGAATGGCTTAGGGACTATTTTGAACATGCAATGCATCGAGGCAAGTATTATGACCATAGATAAATATGACAAAAGCAAGCACATCAACTTGCCAGGGAAATTTTAAAGACTCCTCAGCATAACTGCAGGCATATCGTAAAAAATGTGGTCAGGCATAGAGCCAGGCTCATAAGGAAGAACTGCGTCATATGATACAGAGAGAGGCAACAGCTCTCTCAAAGTTATCCAACACTACACAGAAAAGCAACAGGAAATGTGATTTACTTAATATGTTTCCAATATAATGTTTTGTGGGCCTTTCTTTTCCCCGAAAAAATACAGCATTTGTACCTTTTCACCCAGATTTGAGACAAGCCAATGTCAGAATACTTCTGTCCAGCCCTTGGCTTGTGTTACCTTACAAGGACAGGTTACAGAAGAGGAGCTAAGAAAGAAACAACCAAAGAAAGAGACTGAAAAAAATACTGCAGTTGAGAAAGGTATTAGCCTCTGAAGTTCACAAGCATCTGGCTCTTCAAAACCAGCTGAATTTGGCTTTTTCCAAAAAAGAACATCTAAGATCTTAAATCTGCTTTCCTATCACCATCCCTAGCAGAGTTGGGAGGTTTGGTTGAGGACCAAACTTGCAACAGCTTCTGGGATCAAAGCAGCAGCATGAATACAGGGCAGCAGAGCCAGCCTACAGCCTGCTTGGCTTCTAGCTGGGCTCACTATCACAAACATTAAACCCCAAGAACAAAAACAACAATAACAAAATCAGGAAAGAAACACATCTTCATGTAATGGGAGACATGGTGTTACAGTGAGAGCTTGAAAGAATTAACTCTGCCCCTTCCTCAGACAACTGCCTTTTGAGCCTGACTCCTTTCACAGATTCCTGTGGATGCAGCAATGCAATTAATTCCATTTCAAAAACTAGCAGTAAATGAGACATTTTCTTGATCTCTATGCCACATAAGACAGCACCTTCTCCTCTAAGACATACCAAAAACTTTTTGACCTGAGCATGTTCCTCAATGACAATTTTGACAGAACGACAAGGATCGGAGACATTCACAAGAATTGTACTAAATGTAGCAAACAACTGAGATGCAATTGCTTCTCAATGCTAGATACCCATGACATTGAAACAGATTCTGATTTGAATTCAAGTCCAAACTCATAGATTCAAATATACACCATAAGCCAGCATCTGAGCCATCTCCAGCACAGCACTGAAGCGCCTTCTTGAAGAGAACTGTAAATAGTAAGAAGAGCAAGAATAAACATGAAATAAAAAAGGTACCTCATTCAAATGAAGGGCAGCTGTATAAAGTTCTTAAAACATTGATGTAACAATAGATGTACAGGGAGAATAAGGAAGATCTGACACTGATGACAAGCAACAGGGAGCAAACACTGCCACTGACATGAGGGACAAGAAAAAAAGCTTTTATAAATACATTAACAATAACAAAGGGCCAGGGAGAATCTCCATCCCTTACTGGATGCAGGGGGGAACACGGCAACCAAGGATGAGAAAAAGGCTGAGATACTTAATGCCTGCTTTGCCTCTGTTTTTAATAGTCAGCTCAGCTACCCCCATGGTATTCAGCTTCCTGAGCTGGAAGATAATGATGGAGAGCAGAACAAACGCCCTGCAATCCAGGAGGAAGTACTTAATTATCTGCTTCTGCACCTAGACACTCACAAGCCTATGGGACCTGATGGGATCCACCCCAGAATGCTGGCGGGGGAGCTCACTAAGCCTCTCTCCATCATTCTTCAACAATCCTGGTCAACAGGGGAGGTCCCAGATGACTGGAGACTGGCTAACGTGACACCCATCTACAAGAAGGCTCAGAAGGAGGGCCCAGAGAACTACAGGCCCGTCAGCCTTGGTACTGGGAAAGATCATGGAGGGGCTCATCTCGAGTGAGTTCACACAGCAAGTGCAGGGTAGCCAGGGTATCGGGGCCAGCCAGCATGGGTTTATTAAAGGGAGGTCTTGCTGTTCCAGTGCCTAACAACTCTTTCAGTAAAGAAATTATTTCTAATATCCACTCTGAACCAACCCTGCTGCAGCTTCTGGCCATTTCCTCTAGTCCTGGGAGAAGAGGCCAACGCCGGCCTCCCTACAGCCTCCTCTCAGGTAGCTGCAGAGAGCAATGGAAAGAGCCTTCTCTTCTCCGAACTAAACAACCCCAGTTCCCTCAGCCTCTCCTCATAGGACTTGTTCTCCAGACCCTGCCCCAGCTTAGCTGCTCTCCTCTGGACCTGCTCCAGCACCTCAGTGTCCCTCTGACAGTGAGGGGACCGCACACAGTACCCGAGGTGCAGCCTCACCAGTGCCGAGTACAGGGACACAATCCCTTCCCTACTCCTCCTGGCCACGCTATCCCTGAAGCAGGCCAGGATGCTGTTGGCCTTCTTGGCCACCTGGGCACACTGCTGGCTCATGTTCATCCAGCTGTCAACCAGCACTCCAGTGTCCCTTTCTGCTGGGCAGCTTTCCAACCATTCCCCTCATCCCCAAGCCTGTAGCATCGCATGGTGTTGTTGTGACCGAAACGCAGGACTCGGCACTTGGCCTTATTGAATCTCATACCATTGGCCTTGGCCCAGAGCCCTCCCAGTGGGATTTCCATTTCAGACACCTCTTCAGCTATGCTTGCCTCATCTTCCAATCTCCTTTCCCAGACAAGTTCACTTCTCTCCACTCAAGACAGCTCTTCCTCACAAATGGCTCTGTTCTCCCTTCCCACTAATTCCTCCTTTCACGTTGTCCACATCACTTCCATCTTGCCTGTGCTCCCTGTTTTCCCTATTCTCACCCTCAGCTCAGTTGTCTCAGTGAAGAAGTAGCCAACACAGAAAAAGTCCAACCTCATCCCTATAGCATCAGGCACTACTGGACTGAGCTATGTTGTGGGACGAATGCATGTGAAATTGGACCAGCAGAAGGAGAGATGGGAAGATACTCAGTAAGAAATCTTCAAAGATCTGACTGCTAACATTTAAAATGAAGATTTCAGGGAGTTATTCAAATAACAGACCAGGGGAATACAGAGACAGAAATCTCTATTCCACAAAATGGAGATAAGAGGAGTATTTAAAGAAAAAACAAACAAACAAAAAAACTTCTATCATCCTTGAGCTGATAAACAACTTAAAAATTTCAGTCCAAGTAGTTCTAGCTGACAAACTTGTGGGCATTGTAAAACACAGCCTATTAATGAGGTGTCAGACAACCTTAGTAACAGGCAGGGCTTTTACCTAAGAACGTAGCTTGCTGCTTTACCAAATACCAAAATAATTCATGAAAATTTTGTTCCCAAGTGAGAACTCAGTAACTACACACATGACAAAACAATACCTTGTGAACAGTCTTAGCTTTCACTTATGGACTATCCCACAGATGTAAGTCCCATACTCAGTCTATTTACTCTCCATGCTTTATTTTCAGACAAAAGCATTTCAGCTGATGACAACTATTTGAAACGGAGAGAAAACCTTTGGGAAACAGTATTTTCTGTAATTACCTACACTACATTTGTAGCATGACCTGTGTGTGCAAAACCCCTTGGCGAATTATTTTAGATTATTTGAAAACAGTAAAAACAGATTTTGAGCAAGATGTATGGTTTAATTATAATTTCTTAGTCCAACTGAAATCTCAAATCAGCAAGTGTAGCTGTAGTAACAGAAGCGTTTCAGACATGCCTCCTCAACTGGTGAACACTGTCAAATTCCTACTGTAAATCAGCTAAAAATATACGTTTTTAAAAAACCCCAGCACATTGCTTGGATTTATACACACATATGCAAAGATGTTTGCTTTCACTTCAATTAAACTTTTTTCCATCATGAATAATCCATTTAACTAATCAGCATCTGAATTACTCCAAGGAACACTTCATTCAATGTAAAATTAAACATAAAAAGAGAGCAAAAAGTAATTAAAGGAGGACATTATTAAGCTGTTGATTCATTCTTTGCCTTTTGCTAGTGTAAGTATTAAGTAACTTCCCGCATTCACTGGTTGTAGATAAAAAATAAAAGCTATGCCAAAAAATGTAAAGAGTTTTCAATTTACCAAGTCAGTGCAAGTGAATTACTTTAAAAAACATTATTTCAGAAGGGTCTTCCTGCTATTAAATTATAGACTGTGTTTTGCTCTCAGAAAAAAAGGAATGTACAAAGACACACCAATGAAGTTAGTAGAGGGACCTGGGACTTAAACTACGTAAATAAAAACAATGCTAGATTCTTCCTGAGATTTTTACTGAGGCATTGGCAGCCATTTATTCACCAGCATGCCTAAAAACCAAACAAAGGAATCCAGCAATCATTCAAGTGAGATGTTTTTTTTCCAGATACCAAAAATACACACTCGGCAAAACTGCCCTGTTGAATAAGGGCACTGGGGTTACTATAGGACAGCACACAATCAAGTTCACAGAGAGGAAAACTTGCTGACCCGAAGAAGTCCTGCTTTACTTCCAGCATTACTTTTAGAATAAACAAGTACCTCTTGAGGGACCTGCAAGAACAGCAGCTGGTTTCCCGACCAGCACCCACTCCTTCACCACACTAGTTTTGAGCAACAGAGCAAAGACTCATTCGGCAAAGGTGCATAACTGTGAGGCATGCAAGTATTTCTTTCAAGCTATCACCAAATTATGAGATAAAGATGTGGAGCATATCAAACCACAACTACATAATGCAAACATCTAAGGAACGTCAGGAGGTAAGGCTTGTAAAAAAGTTGCTACAGACAGTAAACAGCTGTTAAAAAAAATAATCTGGTATTATTAATTTAGCATTTCAGTCAGAATGGTTAGTACAAACACAATTCTAGTCTATTTTAAAATTCTATTTAAAAATCTATTATAAAATCTCACCATCTTCAATGTAAAGACCTGTCCACACTGCAGTTTCACTGAATAGTCCCATCAAAGGCTAATCTTGCCCCTGAAGGATTACAGATCTGTGCACGACACACTTTACATTTCCATTGTGCATTTATAGTTCAGGGTGGCAATACACTTTGCAGTCTTTTCTTCCTCAATTATTTTAATGGTTCCTCGCAAAGAGGGAATTGCAATTAGCTCTACTTAAGAAAAGTTAAGGTAATGTCAAATCAAAAGATTTATACAAGATTAAAAATAGCAGTATGAGAACTATTCCCTTCAAATTGCAAACCTACTGAATTCAATCATGCAGGGACACCAGATTTTTCAGGAAATGTCTTCTACAGGACCCCTGGAAATGATCTGTGGAGTTCTAAGTCTTCAGTCCATAAGATAAAACCTGGTATCCTTAATTACAAAAGCTTTGTATATACGAGTGCATTACCTGCTGCTCTGGCCATATATTAATACAGTCAGAAATCACTCACCATTCTACCAGAACACCTTCACGTCACAGATGGAGAAACTAAGCCTACATCTGGGATCACACTGTTTCACTGCCATCTCATGAGAAGCAGAGGGCTCAGATCTATGACCTATCTATGATCTATCTCTTTCAGGAAAACAAGCAAGGAAAAAAAGGGTAGTTTCTCTTAAGAAAAAGAAAAGTTGTGGACAGTCATCCCAACTCTTTTTTCACCCCAACATGGCCTATAAAGAGTAACACTGAGATTCATTCAAAAGCCAGTAATACATACATTGATCTTGCTGTATGCATCTGTATGAAGCTGCTGAACTGAATGCTCACAAGGTCCAGAGCATGAAAAGGCTTTAACCTGAGATTTTCTTATTTCCTTACCAGGTGAGAAGCAAAGTTTTCCTCTTCAATAAATTAAGATTTAAGTAACAGTTTGATCAAGTACAGGAAATCATCCACCAAAAAGGCAGCCTACTGCCTTTACTGGAAATTGAGCCAAAGGGATCCTGCTGTTTCCAAAAAGTGAGACCATTCAGCAGATCAGAAGGCACCTACAACTTAATAACCTATAGATCAGTAATTCTTACACAAGTGTAGGAATGAGGGAGAAAGAAAAGGAGATTTAACTACAAATGCAACCCAAGCAAACAGCATAAAATGGTTGGGGTGTAACAGCTTATATTTTCCCCTAACTCTCTTCCAACTGCTACAATCTAAGACCAGAGACTTCCTTGTGAAATGGCTCCTCAGCCATGGGGACATCAACTTCCAGCAACCCGTGAGCTCCTCCATACAGGCTAGGAGGAATATCCTAATTCAACCTAACAGACAGATGATTGTGTGGTTTTATTTTATGTCACTCACTTTTTTGAGCTGTACTGTATAGTGTGGATTTTATAAATAAAAATACACTTGCTTTTATCTTAACCTGACTTAGGGGGAGTTTTGAGGCAATTTAAAGGAACACCTTGGAAGGGAGGTACCAGAGAGCTTCTGAATAAATTTTTCCAGGGTATTCCAGAAAGGGGGTTCATAGCAAACCTCTTCCCTGGTAACCACGATTGGGAAGTCCCATGGCACTCAAAATACTTGGGAAAACACCTGCACTTCCAAAGAATATAACAGGGAACACATTCTTGTATTAACAATAACAGGATATAAATTCAGAGGAGTGAGTCATCTTTCAGCTGATTACTTACAAATCAATCCAGATTAGGCTGGATTTCTCACAGAATTCTTGCAGCAATTATAAAGTATAACCCTGACATTAAAATACAAACCAATATCAATTTAAAATTCAGGTTTCTACAGTGTGTGCATTTACCTCACCTTTGTTAATCCACTTAACGTCCATGACACTTCATGTCTCTTATCAGTATACGTCTCTCTCACTTCAGTATATTTTGTTTCTTGCAATGATTTCAATTTTCAAGCAGTTTATTTGCTTTTCAGCACCACATGAGTAAACAGAAAGTAATTTCTTTTCTTTACCTGTGCTAACTGGGAAGCTCCCAAACAACAACGGCGCTGAGAGCTGACAAGGGGAGCAGGCGGGTGGAGTGACAGATGGGCGTGAACCACGTGTCAGGATGCGGACACGGGGGTCCCTCCTGAGCACAGCCCAGGAGCCCAATTTCAGAGCTATAAAGCTATCTGGAATTACCTGCTTATGAACACACTTTCAGGAAGCTTAAAAGAAAATTAAAAACCACAGTCCTTTTGTTTTCACTAAATTATCTTACTCTGCAACTCAGAAGTAATGACCCTTAAGCCTCTGCTCCATCTCTATAGGTTGCCAGTGGGTGTACTTTTCCGTATCTTCTACACCAGGACACAGTGTATTGTTCATATTGATATCTGGTTTTCTGGGTTGGTAAGCAAAGAAAAACAATACACCAGAGAGAACTGAAGCTCTTACAGTCTAGGAAAGGGAAGAACAAAGTGAGCTTACATCTAGCTACAGGGCAAGCTTTGCTCTCTGCAGTTGGTCTCCTTCAGTTTTTAAATTAAATCCTTATCAGGAGATCCTGGAAATACTACTTGTAATGCCACTGGAAGAGTAAGGGGGGTTGGAGGGCTTGGGACAAGTGGAAGAGCAGTGTCCTGTGGCTGAAAGAAGGGCTCTAACCATACTCCATTCTTTACTCACCATTCTTTTTTTGTGTGTTTCCTTCTTAAAATGGAAGCCATTCCTGTCTTTGGTTGTTAGAGGAGAGGAAGCTAGTGCTCAAACTTAAGTTAGAGCAAAACTGTATCAAATATAAAAGATAAATCTTATTGGCATTAAAAGCAAATAAAATCTCTACATCTAAAAAAAAAATAAAATTCTGTAGATTCTGATATGACACTAAAAAAAGCTGATTGCCAATGACAACTAATACAGATCAGTTTGGTACATATTTTTTCCAACAACTGCCAAAACACTCAGTTGGGTCAATGAAAAGCTACTTTCAACATCCAGATTTTGCAGACTCAAGCACCTGAAAAAATTATATTTTCTTAGCATTTGAAAAAGTTCAATTTAAAATAACAATCACCAATTTCATAGTAAAGATTCTGAAGTTCAGTCATCTTCTTTGACAGGCTCCCTCCAATTGGGCACACATTCATGGAAGGCAAGTCTGAGTCAACCGTCTTGATCAACTGCCCCTTTAACGTTATGTAATTGGCCAAGTACTAAAAATCAGAGAGAGATTAAAAGAGTAAAGAAACAGGTGGAAATCCACGGGTGACCTTGAGAAAATGCATAATGAAATGCAGCCAGGGAAAAAGTGTTCCTATATTGGAGATTAGCATAAAGGCAGACCGACTGGTGTAAAGTGGAAGAGTGACAGATAATAAACACACAAGTCAGAATATAACATTTGCAAAGCTGTAAAATTACTCAGTTTGAGAGTTTTTTTAATTATTCAACCATGAAGGCATATTACAGAACTAACTGAACTCTAAAGAATTAAATTATAATAGAAGTCAATTAGAAGACCAAACTTTTCACGCAAACAATTCAATTAGGTTGCCAATTTTACAACTACAAGAGACAAATTTAGACCCTTCCAACTAAAGATAGAAGTACAGTTAATGATGTGAATACATTATGACTTTTGACATGCTAATTACATAGGTTTGACTGACTCTTTCAAAAAACACTGATGGACCTTCAGCACCTCTTCCCGCTAATGACCTAGGGGCAAACCTAATCCTAAAAGTCTTTCCATGGCAAAGCATTGTATAAAGTCATTAGTTACAGCACACCCACACCAGTGTTTGTGTGAACATGTCTAATCTTACACGTAGGGCATTATGCAGACATTGACAGGTAAAGTATACTTTCAGTTTAGAGCTTTGTCCATGACAAACCAGTAAGTCTTTCTGCCCCTTCCAGCACACCACATGCTGAAACTGATTGCAGAGACAACCAAGTCTCAGATTTTTCCTCCAGATTCAATAACTGCAATGGAATTTCAATTATATAAATATATATATCTTCAAAATTTTCCTTTCATCTCAATTAAAAATAACATCCAGTCAACAGTTTCTGCTCAGGAAACCTGCTCAGGTTTCTGCACTGGGAAACCTGATAAATACTACGTTACTTACTCCAGTATCCCAGTTCTGATGTTCAGTGCCACAGTGGGTGTACCTAGGGTTTTTTTACTACTTGTAAAATCTTCAAGGAAGAAGTGAATCACCTCTATGTAAACAGGGTGCTGTGAATTCTTTCCATTTCTGAGGGAATTCCTCCATATGATATTGAAAAGGTAACCAGTGGGGAATAAGCACCATTTGTTACCCTTCCTATCCTATTTAGAGGTTCTCAATAAACTGCTCTTTTCAACTGAAGTCCTGGCCACAAGACCATTTGATTTAATCAGGAATAAATGGAATGCTATATATAAACTGCTTCATCTGTTTTCTAAAGAGGTCTGCCTGTGGCTTCCCTGGAAGCAGACACAGTGAATGCCATCAGCAAAAGAGATTAAAATATCCCACATGACAGCTTGAGAAGCTGGGCTTCAGGAAAATAATTTAAGGATGACAAGATTATTGCACAGGCCTGCTGTAGCCTTATCTCTCTTTCAAAGGCTTTAAGTAAAGGGCTCATGGCATTAAAAAAAAAAAATACTACTGCACACATTCCAAATAAATAACACTTCTTCATATGCAAACATTATAAATGTCTACAGGTCTATATAATATTATAGTAATAAAAATGAAAACATACTCCTAGTCACTAGTAATAAAATTGACTAAAGTCCATAGGGAAACACAGTTGTAGCTGGGTCTCAAAGCTAGCCCTTTCCACTAATATTAGGAAAACTGAAGGGCATGAAATAAGACAGCAGAACTGAAAATTGCCCATCTGACTTCTGTGACGGAATGCTAGGTTCATATCTGTAAGGAATACCAAAGGTACCATTACATGAAAATAAACATTACTTAGAAATCTAGCTTAGTACTGCACTTGAACATAAATTGTGTTTACTCTAGTAACACTGAGGTATGTGCTTAAAATGTTTCCATGAAGTACAGACCATTAATCTTTGTTCATGTCACTTCCTGTCCCATATTCAATATTTTATACCACATACTGTGCTAGGAGGACTCAGAAGTTGTGAACTCACAGTTCTTGGAGATGCCCAAAACCCAGCTGGACACAGCCCTGGGCTGCTCCAGCTGACACTGCTTTGGGCACAGGGGTTGGACTAGACAATCTCAAGAGGTCCTTTTTAACTGCAATTATTCTGTGATTTTGTATAGTTACAGATTTGAGTAAACTCAGGAGAATGCGGCCTTACCTCATTCAAATACTGATGTTAGAGTGAAGGGGTTTTTTTCAGAAATTTAAATGAACACAAAAATCTCACTAGAGACATTCTGCCCCATTATAAGCACATACAGAATTACGCATTTCATGTTCATGCACACAAATATGAAATGGTTTGATTTTAGCTTGGTTAGCATTATTTGCTAGGGATTTTTGTCCTTGCTAAAATATTCCACACATTTTTATACCAGAATTGCCAGCCTTCTACACCAGTATAAAAGATACGCCTATGTATGAGCACCAGAAACTGAAAGGATCTGAAAAAGGAAGGTACTTTCTTTTCTGTGTATAAAACTCTTTGTTATTTGTTTCTGATAAGCTACAATCAAATACAAACTAGATAATATGCCAGAGAAAATCCTCCTTTGTTAACATTTCAGGCAATTTCTACTTTTCATGAGAGTTTCAAAGAACATCAATTACACAGCTCTCTAATGCAATCAATAGGTAAAGGGAGGACAAACAGGATTATGTATCTCTAAATACATTCTTTAATACACTGAAAGGAGACAAGCATTAAACATCTTTTACAGTTGGGTACTTCAGAATATATGCACACAAAAACCAGGAATACCCTCTCTTCTCTCCTACGTTATCTTCAGAAGTGAGGTCCAGCTCAGGTCAATAGCTTGCTCAGAAAAAGCCTAGTTACAGAACAGCCTCTACCATGACTCTGTTACCAAATTCCCCATGCAGATGCATCTGTAGAAGTAAATCATAGTTTTAACCAAACATCTGGTGAGACAAGAGGACAAAGCTCACTTCAGACATAAAAATATTACAGCCTTAACATGACCCAAAGGGCACTGAAGCACTTTTCCTCCTCTTAAAATATCTGATGTATAAGATTGAGAAGCCTAAGAGGCAAATTGTGCTGCCCTAACCTCTTCTCCTCTCACCATGAACGTGTCAGTCACATATCACCAGTGCATCAACCACCCATACCCATCATACATATTATTCAGGGCAGGCTGTCAACTCAAGTGCATGCCAATGTCAAGCCTGTAGCTTCAGTGGCAGTGCAGGGTCCACACAAGAAATTTATTCCTCCAGCTGTTACAGAGTGGTCTTGGTTGAAAGGGAACCTTAAAAATCATCTAGTTACAATCCCCCTGCCATGGGCACGGACACCTTCCACTAGATGTGATATGGTCATATTCTACATTTAATATTATAAAGCAAAAACATCTAACTCTTGGCAGAAATCTCAGAAAACACAGGTTTTTCACACCTGTGCTGCAAGATTAAATCTTTAACATTGTTCCTAGTCAGAACCTTAGCTCCCAGGGTCCATTAGTCCTCTTAGATCTCAACGACACTGCTGAACCAATCTAACTCTGGGCTACTCCTGAAAGGATAAGTTTCTGTCCAACCTCTTTTCCTAGCATCCACATAACCCCTACTTCAGGGGCTAAGCTAACAGGAAACTATGAAAAACAAAAATTACATTTTAAAAGAGAGAAAACTACTTGGGGAGGGAGAGGAGCTTGCTTTTTTTGGCAGTAACCAGTCACTAGATTGTCACCACTGTACTGCAGACTGTATCTTGTCTTACAGTCACAGATGACATCACCACTCTTGTCTACATCTCTTCAATTAGGCCTTGGAATTAAACGGCTGAGAATAGAAATACTAAAAGATTATAGAACTATGTATCTACCTCTTAGAACTGATTCTCCTGAAAGCGTTTTCTAACCAGTTACTTTATCCTGAATGTATGTTTTGTTTTGCTATACTTCATCCTCGAACTTTTACTTTCAACATCCACATACGTCGCATCGCAAAGACCCATCGCATGTTAAATTCAGGCAAGAAAATCACTAGGAGGAGATGTGTAATAGTGATGATAATTATGGGCTAAACAACAGTTGATCTATCAAGCTCCTAACAACAGATAATCTGTATCTAAGCTCATTAATACAGTAATTGAAAGATGTCCCAAGGCTTAGAGTATAGAAGATATGACTGAATGTTTACAATGGTCCTTTCTAACCTCAAATGCCTGTGCACCTCTGGTCAAGAAACCGCTGCTGAGAAAACACAACCTCAAATTCAGTTTCTACACGGTAGCTTCGTGACCCTAGAGAGGGAGGAGCGAAGTTGTGCTGAATCCAGAACTGTCACAGCTCACGTTCCTAGCCCACCAACGCAATCATCTTTGTCACCAGCAAACCTCTACCATCAGCTGCCCTGCAAAGCTGGCTTCCCCACTCACCCTGCTGCCTAGAGGTACCTGTCAGGGGAACATAAGGTACCAGCTGAAAAGTACTCCTTCTGCTGCCACCCTGTCTGTCAGGCTTTCCAGAAGAGAAAAGGAAAAAAGAAACACTAAAAAAACACTCGACCTTTGGTCATTAAGACAAGGCTAAAGCAGCTATTTTGCTCACCAGCCATTGACAATCTGGCACCAATTCTTAATTTTCAAAACCTTTAAGAAGCTGCTAAGTTACTTTATGAAATCTTCTCTATCACATTTGGTTTTTACTGCAGTGAAGCTGATAATTTTTATTATTTATAAAATCCTTGTCACATCTGTCCCCTTCTTAGCACAGGTCTCTTCATTCTCCCTTATGATTACTCACTAGCAGGACTACGTACAATTGCTCTGGAGACATTTTGCAAAAACATCTATAGCCCTGATCTGTCAACTAAGCTGCCCTCAGAAAAGCCTAGCTCCCCTTTCAGTCACTATCTGGGTATGCCCCAATACTGTCAGCACTTTTAATTAAAAGCTATCCCCCTTTGTTATCACATCACAGAATGGCTGAGGTGGGAAGGGACGTCTGGAGATCAGCCCATAGCTCAGAGCAGGGAGAGCTGAAGCAGGAAGCTCAGTGCTGTCCCGCTGGGTTTTTAATATCTGCAAGGATGAAGATGCCACAACCTCCCTGGGCAACATCTTCCAGCATTTGACCATCCAAGTGATGATGGAAACAAAATTAAGCTGCAGTACCCACAGAGCTAACTTCACAGTGAGGAGGAATGGTATGCACTGATGGCAATTACTGAACAGTAGTTGGTGGATATGTTTGTTAAAAATATTATTCCAAGCCTTGATGGACTCCAAATACTCTGCATGCACTGTGTTGTTTTTTATGTGCCATTCATTTCATCCCGCAAATAGTTCAGCATATTTTTGCTTTAAGCCTCTGAAGTCTCACTGAAATAAAAGCTATACACAAAGTGTTTCCAGGAGCTAATTATCTTCCTGCTTACCTTTTCCTTGTCACCATCATTCCTAAAATATTTTACAAAAATCTTTGCGTACTACAGAAAAAAAGTTGAAGTATATCCAGCCTTTTTATCCAAACCATGTTGTTTTTTTTTCCTTCTGAACAGTAGATATTAAATAGTTTCTATTTTCAGGTTTAAATTTGGAAGGCAGGAAAGAATATAAATATATTTGGTTTTCCCTTTGCTAAGGCATAAAAATTCTGAGGTAAAAGGAAAGATTAAATTAACTGGGAGATAAGTCACACAAATAGAAGAGATAAGAGACTGTAAAGTGCACTAGACAAAAAACCAAATATATACGTAGCACACTTTCTTCTTCTGAGAGTTTTATTCAGATGACCTTTCTCAGTTTTATCCTGAGTGCTACAGATCAATAACCACTTTTAACACAGAGATCCACAAAACCTGGGGGCTATGCAAAAAGCATAATACCTAGAGACTGACTATTGAAAGCAGTATTTGGGAAGTTATAAAAATTTCTACTTATCAAACAGATTAAATGGGGATAAAAACAAAAAAAGGTTGACCACAACTTCAAGCTAATGTATAATAACCCAAGTATTACGAAATGCCAACCCCTTAAAAGTTCTTACCTTATAATTTGCCCAATTATATATTTTAGTATTCTGTGCCATAAGACAAAACAGTATTGTCCACTGCAACCAGAAAATATTGCAAATAATCTCTCTCTCAAAATTTCATTTCAGAACATTCAATTCAACTTAAAAAAGTTACACAGATTCAGAAAAAAAAAATCCCCAAACTGAAATAATGTAACATTTCCTGGCTGTGGCAAACGTGCCTTTGGAATGGCAAGACTGAGTGTGTGTGTCACCTTCTCCTGGTTGCCCTGCACACAGGCACTGCAGCGTTCCTGCCCAACATGGCACAAAGCATCTGGAGGCAGCCACTGGACCCCTCAGAGTCAATCTAGAGCTGTGAATATATCAACTTTTCTCTCTTATTCTGTCCCACTCAAGGTGTGTCCTGTTGAAGGCAAAGGACTCAAAGAACAAAACCTATGAAATGTAGGATCTCTGTAATGAGTCATAACTCATATGAAGAAGAAAGTCTGAGGAAGACTAAAGCCTTAATTCTAAATTTAACTCTCAGTTTCTTGATTTCATATCCTTGCTTTCATTTCAAATGAGCAGTTCTGTTTTCCTTATTTTTGGTTTCCTTATTTTGTCTTGCCACAGAAAAATACAGATGTCTTCTTTCATTACATGATGGGTAATCATGACAGCAGAGAAACCATGGGAAATTTAAAACTCTGAGGCTATATATTTTTAGGTATGAACAGAATGCAATGTAAAGCCCCCACAACCAGGTGTGTGACTTACTTCGGTATATTGCCAGGCCACTGAATTTCAAAATTATGAACTCCACTGTAGACTGACTGTGCATGGCATTAGAACTCAGTCAACAGAGCCTACACTTCAGATAACTGACTAGGGAAGCAAAGCTCCCACAAGATTCAAATGTGCACAGAACTACTTTCAGGTTTGGCTGAAATCTTAACTTCTATGGCAGACTCTTTTTTCTTTCTGCTCTTTCCCCCAATTTTCTGCAGAAAAAAACCCAACCTGTTTCCAAGTCAGGAAAAAAAATTAAATCCTTCCACCAAGATACTTTCATTCCCTGGTCATCAGCAATGTTTAGTAGCAAAAATGCAGGCATTTACCACTTGATTTGCTAGGCACTGAAATTTTCTAGCAAATGTACATTTTTATATTATTAAAGTCATACAGGACCATTACCCTCAGTAATGGCAGACACTGGGCCTCATTCCCCCAAGGCAGTTAGGTTGGCTTTTTCAAACGTACATTTTTTCAGATAATCCCCAACATGTACATCATGAGTTAGCCACACAGCCCTAACTCATACACATCTGTCTGGATCAATTCCAGGAATGTTCCTCATCCCTTACTCTTCCATACTAACAGATCTTAAGGATCAAATTCAGGAATAAAGATAGAACATTTGCATACAAATGAGCACTATTCTAATCCAGTAGCTTCATTCTTTGTCTCCTCTGGATAATTCAGATGCCATTTTTATTTTTGCAGCAGATTATGTCTGTCTTTCACATAAGTAGACATATTAAAAGTCTGCCCAGGTGCTTGCCTAAGCGATTTTAGCCACTAGACAAGTGATATTTTACCTCAGCTAGAGACTGTGTCTTTAGAAGTTAGAAATGAGGCTGGTAATGAAGTGAGACAAAATCTGAATTGCAAATTTATGAATTCTGGATTATAAGACAGGGCTAATAATCAGAAAATGAAATATTTAGTAACATGCTTTGTCTCAACAGACATTAACCATAGACAGTATTGCAAAATTTGCCTACAACAACACAGTTACAAGGTGAAGGGAGAGTACCTGTAACTATCATCAAGTACAGATTTCAAGTTCTGATGTTGCTGCTACTGTAGAAATACCAACTACCTTTTTAATACATAGCAAGGCATTCCAAGTAAACCAAAGATTCAAGCACAGCTACGTATGAGAAACACCATGCATATCAACATCAGCAGGTGCAACACCTGCACCAAATGCAGAACTCAGAGGTAAGCCGAAGTATGAATTAAATTTAAAACAAGATACGTAAACGCTGAAAATCTTGCTTTAAATCACTCCTGTGTCCCAAGGGATCTTACTGCAAGACTCTCACATACTATAAAGGCTCCCTGAAGTCCCATGCATCATCCACAAAATCTGCCAATTTATCCGTTTAAGGATGAATGGCCATGTTGTCTTTCCTGACTCTTTCCTGACTTTTGCTTTGTAGCAGAAACTTCCATTAAAAACCATACTGCAAAGGGCTGGCCACATCTCAGTGCATCTGAAGTACTTGTGATTCAGTCTGACCTTAGAAAAGGTGACAGCCCCTTTCCTTCAAAACAACCACCATCCTACATAAAGGAAAAAAACATGCCACATGGAAAGGCTTTACTAATCAAAGTCAAGGCTTTCTTCTTTGGCTATAAACTAGAAAATACACATTTCTATGCATTTTAATTAATCAGCCTGATCTGAACTGGAACACAAAACTATTATTCACAGTCACAACTTTCTGATCAGTCATGATCATCACAGAAGACTAGCAGTTCATGCATTTTAACTATGTACTTTCAAGCTTAGAGGAAAGCCAAATACACAAAATTTAATATTAATTCCAGAACATCTAGTGTTTGGGAGTTTCTCTCTTTCATCCCAGTCTGTGTTGTTTCCAGTCTTTATAACATCTTTCTCAATTCACCTAAATTAATTGCATACATCCTGAACATGAATTCTGTCTTAATGAGGACCTACACGGGGAATATATGATCGAAAAATTAACTCCCTTGTAAATTTAACTGTTGTTCTGGTGACCTCATATGACAACAACCTCCTGATTAAAGCCCTCAGCAGTCTGAGGGATCTTACAGTAAGTACCAATCTCAAGAGGTCTCTTACTTGTTTTAAGGTTTGGGATAAATAGGGAATGAAGCTCATTATTTCTGCCACTACTTAGGATAAGTGATCTAAGGCTTCAGCTAAGACAAGGATCCTGCAGTGCTAGATTTTGTGTAAATATACTATAATAAGGAGTTCCAAAAGTTGAAAATCTACATGCGAACAAAAGCTAAAAGGGAATTAACAGAACTCACATTTTACAAAGGGAAATCCAAAACAGAAAAAGATTAAATGACTGGCCTAAACAGTCACTTACAAAAGACTGAACAGTTGGACCTGGTGCTGAATCATCATCTATTGCTTACTGAAAGACTGTCCTCCTCCTCTGTGAGCTTTTACAGATCACACCAAGGAACATCAGAGGTCCTGAGAGCTTCGGGTCACCCACCAAATAGGGAGAAGCATCAAAGTGACTAAAAAAACCCAAACCTTTTATCCACACACAAACCTGCCTGCAAATGAAAAGAGCAGAAACAATTCACTGCAAGGAAATGACTGAGAAAATGTCTCATCTAATCACAAAAAAGAAAGATTAAGATCAAGACTGGAGAAGGCAAATCCTCTCAATTCACTCTATAAACCAAACCTGCTTGGCCTGAGATGACACCAACAATGCAGCTCAGATGAAAGCATCTAAATCAAAAGGGTTTTACTCTGAAACTTTTATTTACCACAGCCATAAAATAGCCAATACTTAATGTGCTTGGGGGTTTTTGGGAGTTTGTTTTTGGTTTTTTTAGAAGAACAACTCAGCTGCTCAGCCAGCTATTTTGCTGCCGAATCTCAAAAACAATGCCACTGATCCTAAGACAGCCCTAATGGATGGGAGCCTAATATATCCTAAGCTCTAAATGGACTTAAGTTAACAATTTTACTGTCTCCCTTCACAATTTACTTTATTGGCTAACTGCTCTTCCATTTTTAATCCACATAACCTTAAAGTTCATTCTTCTAGGCTGCAGCAACATAGGTTCCTTATTCTTTTACCCTGAACACCCTGAGCAAGCAAGACTTCCATTTCCATAAAACTGCTTTCCACACACAGCTTTCTGCCATTCCATTTCTGCTTCTCTCTAAAATATATGATGGTTTTATGTTTCTCCTTTCCACTTCAAATTGCATTCAGAACTAAGCACAGGCTATGTTAAGACCCAGCCATAGCCACATAGAATCTGCATGATGAGCTTACCAGATTAATCCTCATGGTGCACAAGACTGAAGTGCCCATAAGCTGCTAAGCATGACCCAAAGAGAGAAAAACAATTAATATCTCCTATATACAATAATCCTAATAAGTAAAACTGACAGCAACCTCAGAAAGGGAAGAAATGGCACTAATTCCTCTACAAAATTAGTTCTGTGTGGGTTCAATGAGCTCATCCAACCCTCTCTGGTGCTGCTAAGCACTAGATCTGATGCAGAGGAACCAGAGGAACTGGTGAAAGCCCAACTGCCTTCTTGCCCCTTAAGGTCATCTTAGCTTTAGTGTCCAAGATCACATTAGTAAACCATTTCAGTCACTAAGAGTAAGTTAAACGAGCTAACACAAATTATCTAGTATTTGCTGCAAGCAAAGAGCAGGCACAGAGGAACTGACCATAAATTGGATGGCCGTGCAGCAACTCTTAATCTTCCCTGATCTGCTGTTGTGCTGGAGCTTGTGCAAGCACTTGCCACACTGCAGTGCTGAGGGAATACATCCCCAGCCCAGTAACTGGCTCCAGGAAAGATCATTGCAGGTATCTTCAAAATGAGGCAAACTGTGGGATTAAAGCTTATTATTATTTGTTACCAGTGCAATTCTAACCCTTCAACACCTAATCAGGTTGATTCTTCATCATTAGCCTGTATTGACTTTGTTTTGGTTTGGTTTTTTCAGTTTCTCTAAGTATAATACAGAGTAGAAAGCACAATTATTTTCTTACTTTACAGCACCCTTCAGTTTGATATGTGAAATGGGTATGTTTCTTTATAGTTGCAAATCTCCTGACATATTCCTGTGCTTATGTGCAACAAGTCTACTGAACAGCTTTTTAAGACTTGTTAACAACCCCCTTACTGAATGCCAATTTGCCAGGAATCCTACAATATCACAGACAAGTGGCAGCAACTTTAGAACTTACCATGGGTTGGCACTTCTCCTGCCTAGACTTCTTGAGGTCTTTTTACTTCTGAGCACCAACCATTATCACAAGTGATAATGCCAAGCTGGTTTTGGAGGGTCTCAGAGAAAATACAAGCAGACCAAGTATTCTGTAGTATGAAAGAGAAGAAACTCCACTATGTGGTCATGTAATTAAAGACTTCTTCCTGATGCCTGTGCATGAAGTAGAGAACTTGAGTCACACAGCCAAATTTAATTCAGGAATTTCGTGACATTCATGCACTCGATATTTCATCTGCCACAGTGTTCTTTCACAATTTTGAAAATATATTGTACCCACTCATTTCAACACTAGTACAGGTGCAACATGCCAAGCAACAGCCTAGTACAATCTCATCTGAGATAAAATGAAGCCATTTCATGAGTGAGATGACAGCTTGCCAGAACAGATGCTTTCAACTTAAAAACACTGGACTTCCCTCTCATTTAGAATAAAAAGTGTAAAGATACAAAAAGAAAGGTCATTCCAGAGCTGCTTCTTCAGTTGTAACAAAATTTGTGACAATTACCATCTCATTAATATGCTGTATACAATAAATGATCATATAATAATACAGCAACATTTTTTTCATGACTAGCTCCCCTTCCTGAAGAAAAAACTCTAAAAGAAAACAATTATTACACATAATAGTTTTAAGGAGATGCATCTTTTAATAAATACAGTATTTATTTTAAACCTAAAACCTCGACTGACTCTTTTGTAATCAGAAGAGAATTTTCATAATTTTCAGTGGGTTCAACATTTGACCCAAAAAATTGTGGTTCACATTCAAAGCTCCTGGAGAGCAGAAAAACTTCTGAAGCCAATTCTTGTGCCTTGCTTGGGCACTGCATGTAAATAAAAGCAGAAAAAATAAGGCAATTCTTTCTCTAATCTGTGGCAACTGATGCCACACAGACTGTGCAGAAGTGGCCAGCTTTGCATGGCCCAGAAGGAGACATGTGGACAGTTAATCTGATTTACAGAAGTATTAAGCAGCCTTCAATCCAAGTAGCGTCACTGATGTTACCCCAGCTGTTTTGAGAGGAAAATTTGGCTCTCTGTCTGCCTGTTAGGGACTGCTGTGGAGCTGCACTCTCAGCCCAGTGCCCAAGCCAGCTGCCACTCTTCTGCTTGATTATGAAGCAGTGGTGACACGCTCTGAAATAAGTCTTGCCCCAATGCTAGAGTGAGAAAGAAGAAAGAACATCAAGCAATCCATAAGAGACAGTAATGGCATAGAAATACTGTCAAGTTAACACTCCAAAAATAACAGCTTCTTTTACACTATTAAAATGCATAGTAGCACTGTTCCCCTACAGGCAGAATACAAATCAATTTTAAGTAGGATGAGCAAAAACTAAATAGATTTTCACTGAGCTCCTCACAAATGAGTCCATTGTCAAAATTCATTATTTATTTTCTTCCTTTAGAAGGTGTCCTGAAACCTAAAAATATCAGAGGTGCCAATCTCTGTACCCATTCTGAGCTCTACAAAATAGGCAGTGTAGAAACCAAACCAAACAACCAGTTCTACCAACTGTATACTACCAAGATCTGACATTATATGGGTAAGTTTCTCCTCTTTCATGACACAACCTGAATGCATAAACCTTCTAGGAGCTTAGGATATCCTAAGTGCTTTTCACACTGTATGTTTAAAAGGTATAACTCAGCTGCACTGCACCTGTATTTTCATCCCTCCACAGTCCATATACAAACCAAAAATGACAGCAAGTGCTGAGGTGTCTTCTCATGTAAATAACTGATTTGGGGCACTTTCATCAGCAAATCAGCAATCACATTAAACACTGTTTGATTTTGTGAAGTGTCTGTGGTCTTTAATTAGAACAATGAAGGCATTTAAAAAGACTTCTGACAGTAGGAGAAAGAAAATACTGGGAGAGGAGCATCTGGTTATCTTAGCCAACAGCTACAGGAAGACCAACTTCAGGTCCCACTAAATCCTACCCATTAATCTGTCTCAAGTAACCCTCTGCATTTCTCTTGGCAGCTACATGTGAAAGGGTTAATATTTCAGTAGTACTTTGAAGCAATTTACAGACTATCAATAACATTGCCACTGGATATTTACTTAGAGGTAAGAAAAACTATTGCAAGGGCTTATCATTTTCATTTTCTTAATGAAACAGAAACTTGCAATGTCTGAGACAAAAGGAGTACACTTTTTGAACTGCAAGAGAAGACTTTTAGCCGATACAAGTTGTGTGGTGAGTTTTCAAGTCACCAACTCCTGCACTGAACTTGGTATTATAGTTTGTGACCTACTGGTAACCAGTCTAGATGTTTCACTGTTCCCCTGTTTCCTTGGGCTCTTACCGATTGGAAGTTGCATTCTTCTAAGTCACAATGTAGACACTGACACGAGGATTAAAAGAATTTCTCATCATTGTTCTCAGTGACATGCAAATAGCTGGAAACACATACTAGCATCAAATTAATTTTGTTTTGATGTAAATTAATGCCCTGGTTTGAACCAGGATTAAGTAAATTTTCTTTCTACTGATTTTTTTATTCTTCAGTGAACTCTCTTTCAAGCAGCACACTTGCTGAAACTAGCAGCAAGTTTTCCAGCTAGTGGACTGGTAATGCCCAAATGTTTATGTTACTGCCAAGAGACCAAGAACACTTTGCTCCGCTTGTTGAATCTGCTGCTTCAGACACCAAAGGAGCAGGAGAGGGGTATGCACAACCCTCCCGAAGGGAGGGGCAGACTAGACAGATGGCAGAACTGGCCAAAGAGATACTCCTTCCACATATACGTAACACTTGGTATAAATTCAGGGATCATGGCCGTCAAGCCCTTCTTCCTCCCTTCTCGTCCATCCATGGCCGGTGTCCAGGGAGGACTCTTGTCTATCCATCTCCTTTGATCCCTATGCCTGTGCATTCCTGACCCTCATAACTCTATCCCCAGCTCCTCTCTGCTCTGCTGCTCTCTCTCTGAAAAGGTTCAGGACATTTTGGAACTTCTCATAGCTCCGTACACTGGGAGTCGCTGCATGTGGGAGGAGGCAATAGGGGGTCTGCACATTCCTACACATATTTGTATATATTTGTACATATTTTATTTTATCATTAGTATTTCATTAAAGCTGTCTAGCTTATTTTTCAATCCAGAAGCCTCTCTCCTTACTCTCACCTGTCCCTGTGTGTGTGTGGGAGGGATCAAGAACATTGTTGCCATACGTTTAATTGCTGATCCTGAGTTAAACCATGACAATGAAATAATCTGCAGAGTACATCTATATTCTTTCTGCATGACACCATGTAAGTCTGTTGACTTCTATAGCTTTCAATTTTTCATTTTTATTTTAAAATAAGATTGTTCAAATAATTTATCCAATGTTTGAAAAAAAGAAAACAGAACTGTTGATTTATTTGTTATTTTCCTATTGAACTCCTAGAAGAGAACATTCAAAAGCAAAGCTATACAAAGAGTGACAGAACTGAACAGCACTGGTCATCACAGATCTTCCAAGAAAATTCAATTCACCTCATGTTAAAATAAACCCCTTAACCACCAAACAACTCGCTCTCCTAACTGGAAGTTATTGCAGCTCCAATCAGCAGCAACAAACATTTATTTTTGAAATGACTGAGCAGAGGCTTCCAAAGCCATGGAAATGTGATTACTGAAAGACAACTCAGATGAAAAACATGCTGCTTTTCTCCAGTGAACTAAATAAAGTAAAGCATTATAAATAGGTCTTAACAAAAATAGATTCAGCCTATAAAAAGAAACACCCAGTCCTAGCCATGAGCAGATCTATTTACTCACTACTAGAAATTCCTGGAAGACATCTGCTTAAAAGAAGGGCTGTTCCCTGCTCTGGTGCAAACACTACTTCTCAACACCATCAAATGGGAGGAGAGACAAAGAGAGAGGGGGGTCTCGCTGGATATTTCTTCTTTATTGTAGTGAGAGCTTCTGCTTTGATCTCCTTTCCTCTTCTGCTCTGTTCTCCCATGTCACTTCCTTCAGCACACCCAAACACCACTACAACTGCAATGCAGCCAGAGACAGCGTCCTCTTTGCTGCCCTGTCAGTCAAAGCATTTAACGACTCGGTGATTGCTACCAGACTTCCTAAGTGAAGTTCCTGCAGTAAACAGCTTCTGCTAATGGACGTTATTATGATCACAGAGGTTTTTTTCCAAGTAAACATACGGTAGATATCCCAGAAACATTTCTTTTTCCACTGACTGAAGCAACCTAATCCCAACTGACCAGTCTCACTTGCAGTTAAGTTATTGAATCTTTTCCATTTACAAACCAGTACAGAAACCACAACTGCATGGATTCACTTTTAAAAACAGTAAACAGAATCTTTTCCCATAAATGCTGAAATCCAAATAGGCCAACTAAATAGAAAGCAAATTCTTGCTTAACCCAATGAAAAACTACATTTTCTTCTCTTCATTTGTTCAGATATTAAGAACATCAGCTTCTACTGTATTTTCTTTCTTT
This sequence comes from Apus apus, assembly GCF_020740795.1. Lineage (NCBI taxonomy): Eukaryota > Metazoa > Chordata > Aves > Apodiformes > Apodidae > Apus > Apus apus. The sequence goes on along the minus strand of NC_067284.1, from coordinate 100,022,462 downwards.
CTAAGAGAGCTACAAAGACAAAATTCTGGTTTCTCAGACAGCAAAAGCAATTTCCTTTTCATAAGCTTAAACATTCTTTCTTATTAAAGTATTATTTCAAACTGCTCCACAGAAATCAAACTCATCTTGTAGCTCGCAGCAAGACAGACAGACATTTGAATTGCAAATAGATTTGCATCCATCAGTTGCAGTAATATGGAAAGGCAGTATAAGAAGCAAAATCCACAATCTGAAAAATCAATAACTTCTGTATCAAAGCAAAGATGCAGTCTAAATTTTATTAAGCTTCACAGTCACAGAAGACTCAAGTGTTATGCAAAACCTTGATATGGAGAATGAGATACAATATATTTGATTACTGCTAGGTCACATATCAGGGAACTAAGATAGCATTTCATATTAGGTGTGTGCTTTTTTTTTTTTTACATATAATAAAAATACACCTATGGCAATTCAGAAAAAAAGTAAAGAAATACTAACATTTAGACTTAAGACACTGGAAAGCAATTTAAAGGCTTGAACATCCTCAGAAAAAGGAAAAACTGAAAATACAAATGCATGAGTTAAGAAAAGCAGCACCACAGAGCCATGAAGTGATTCTGAGAAAAATAATGAAAAAATCAGCTTTATTCTCCACTAAACTGTTAATCCCAAGCAACATAAACTGTAGAAGATAAAAGGTAATCACAGGGAGACTGGAGTTGGAGCAGAAATTAATGCAAGTAAATAAATTAAGAATAGCAGTCCGAAGATATAACAACACTTTGCACTTAGGTGGCATTTTTCACTTTCAAAGCACTGAAAACATGAACTGAAATTAAAAACATGCTGTGTATTAAAAAAAAAAAAAAGTTATTCAGCTCAAACTACATCAGTAATTACAAATGCAAGTCATAGAATTATGTTCAAAGAAGAAGACATGAAATTTTCTTCAACTGGAAGTTACTTCTCTCTTTTTGAAGCCAAATCTCATTAAAAATGTGGTAAGGTCAGCCAATTAGCTTGTGTCTGTCTTGGATCATACAGCCTATTCTGTCTCTTTGAAAGCAGACTTTTCCTCCATAGTTGTCTCCAAAGTGCTTTATCTTGTCAAACTTTGCATGCCTGAAAACATACTGTCCCTCAGTAAACCTTCAATCAATATTTTTTTCATATGCCTTATTAAAAAGCAAATACTGTTCTCCCCAGTCTGCAACTGAGACTGGATTGATTTTAAAATAGTCTTTCCTCCTAAAGGGAGTAATCTAAAAATGCCACTGCTTTACATTTTAGTTTAGCTTTAGTTAGTGCCATTATCATTTCAGATCAAGCACTGATGCCGATGGATTTGCACATGAATCCCTGACAAATAATCCCATTTGGATGGCAACTAATCCTGTTAATTTTGCACTTCTACTTAAAAAAATTAATTTCTTGGACAAAAGTCTGTAGATCTCACCCAAGAATACATTACTAAACATCCCAGTGAGTCTTAACACCACATACCTAGTCACTGCTGTGTCCTGGTTTGAGCCAGGATGAAGCCAATTTTCTCTTACTGATTTTTTTTCTTCAGTGAACTCTCTTTTAAACACCACACTTGCTGAAACTAGCAGCAATTTTCCCAACTAGTGGACTGGTAATGCCCAGATGTTTATGTTACTGCCAAGAGACCAAGAACACTTTGCTCTGCTTGTTGAATCTGCTGCTTCAGACACTAAAGGAGCAGAAGAGGCCTAAGCACAAACCTTCCACAGGGAGGAGCAGAGTAGACAGATGGCAAAATTGGCCTAACAGATTATTCCATCCATAGATACTTTAGACTTGGTATAAATTCAGGGATCACGGAAGTCAAGTCCCTCATTCTTCTTTTTCTTCCATCCATTGTCACAGTCCAAGGAGGACTCTTGTCTACCCATCTCCTTTGATCCCTAGGCCTGCGCATTCCTGACCCTCCTATCTCTGTCCTCACCTCCTGTCTGCTCCGCCACTATCTCCAAAAGTGGCCTGGGACTTTTCAGGATTCTCCATAGCTCAAAGGGGAATACACTGGGAGTTGCTGGGGGTTGGGGGGAAGAAATAGGGCTTTGCACATTCCCGCACATACTTGTATATATTTGTACATATTTTCTTTTATCATTAGTATTTCATTAAAGCTGTCTAGTTTAGTTTTCAATCCTGAAGCCTCTCCTTATTCTCTCTCTCCTTTCCCTATCTGTGTGGAAGGGGGAGGGGACAGAGAGCACTGTTATCATTAATTTAATTGCTGAACCTGAGTTAAACCATGACATGTTGCTAATAAGACTCCACGAGGGTTGTTTCTGAACATTAGCCTCCATAACAAGATACGTTTAGTCAGCAGTGTTGTACAAAATCTCAATTTTATAGCTAGAGTAGATAGAGGCCCAAATTCACACTGTAGTCTGAAGCTTCCCTTCTGTCCTCTCACCACAGGAACATAAGTTTAAACATTTATTTGGTTGGAAAGCTCATTTTAATATCTGAAGGTATTTATTTTTACAAGTGTTGGCTAGGTTGGCTGAGCTGTTTACATTCCGCAAAAGCAAATAAAATATTCCTTTTAAAAATTAAAAGATGTTTTTTGCAGAATCACAGAATAGTTGAACTTGGAAGGGACCTCTGGAGATCACTTGGTCCAACCCCTCTGCTCATACAGGGTCACCTACAGTTGGCTGCCCAGGACCATGAGCAGCCAACTTTTGAGTATTTCCAAGGAAAAAAACACCACAATCTCTCTGGGCAACCTGTGCCAGTACAGTCAGCCACCCCCACAGTGAAAAAATGTTTCCTAATGTTGACAGGGAATTCCTGTGTTTCAGATTGTGTCCATTGTCTCTGACCTGGTCACTGGGCTCCATGGAGCTCTGTACTAATTAAAAAAAAAATAATAAAAAAATAAAATCAGACTTTACAAGGACTTAATGAAGTTCAATAAGACCAAGTGCAAGGTCCTCCACATGAGTCAGGGCAATCCCAAGCACAAATACAGGTTGGGAAGAGAATGGATTGAGAACAGTCCTGAGGAAAAGGACTTGGGGATGCTGGTTGATGAGAAGCTCAGCATGGGCCCCTGATGTGTGCACTTGCATGAGCTGCATCCCCAACAGCATGGCCAGCAGGTTGAGAGAGGTGATTCTGCTCCTCTACTCCACTCTCATGAGAACACACCTGGAGTTCTGCGTCCAGTTCTGGAGTCGCCAGCATGAGAAGGACATGGAATTCCTGGAGCCAGTCCAGAGGAGGGCCACAAAGATGATCAAAGGGCTGGAGCACCTCTCCTATGAAGACAGGCTGAGAGAGTTGGAGTTGTTCAGCCTGGAGAAAAGAAGACTCCAGGAAGACCTTATAGCGGCCTTCCAGTGCCTGAAGGGGCTAAAGAAAAGCTGGGGAGGAACTTTTTACAAGGGCTTGTATTGATAGGATGAGGGGAAATGGCTTTAAACTGGAAGAGGGGAGATGAAGGTTAGACATTAGGAAGAAATTCTTTAGTGTGAGGGTGGTGAGACACAGGAACAGTTCACCCAGAGAAATTGTGGATGCTTCAATCCTGGAAGTGTTCAAGGGCAGGTTGGATGGGGCTTTGAGCAACCTGGTCTAGTGGGAGGTGTCCCTGCCCATGCAGAGGGGTTGGAACTAGATGATCTCTAAGGTCCCTTCCAGCCCAAACCATTCTAGGATTCTACGATTAAGGGACAATGAAAACAAGTGCCTTTAACACCTTAAAGATAATTTAAGTAACAAGAATTTCATTTATGTTAATATCTGCATTCCTTTGCTAAATTTCTCTTTTTTTCCATTTCCCAGTAAAACAACCCATTTATAGCTTTTAGCCCTTTAAATACTGTTGTGTACTAGCTTTTTTCCCCCGTTCTTTCCAAATCTTTGTCTTATGGGAATTGTATCCCTTCGCATGTTTGCTCTAGTTTGCAGGTACCCATGTCTTTCACCAGCTCTTTGCATTTTAACATATTCTCAAGGAAACATGCTTACTAAGTTGCATCATTTCCATATATTTATTTCACTCCATTCAACAGTACAGATATTAGACATCTAATATCTTCCTCACTAAACCTTTAATGTTCACCATTTTCAAGACAGACAAGCATTACTGAATTAACTTAACCCAGACTAAACTAGCCTTAATATTAAACACAGTATGTCCTAGAAAAGCTGGTTTGGGTCATGGCTTGGGTGGGCACACACTTCGCTGGATAAAACTGGTTGGACAGCCGGGTCCAAAGAGTTGTGTCCAAGGGAGTTAAATCCAGTTGGCAGCCAGTCACGAGTGGTGCTCCCCAGGGCTCAGTGCTGGGGCTGCTCCTGTTCAACATCTTTGTTGATGATCTGGATGAGGGGACAGAGTGCACCCTCAGTAAGTTTGCAGGCAACACTAAGTTGGGTGGGAGTGTTGATCTGGTTGAGGGGAGGGAGGCTCTGCAGAGGGATCTGGAAAGGCTTGATATGGTACTGCACTGCCTCAAGGCCTGATGACCTCCTGACTACAGCTCCACACCTCTTCAGCACAAAACCCAGCCAGAATTCAGGTGCCAGGGAGAGCTTACGCTGGTGGAGCACACAGGACTCACAGCCTGGGCCCTGTTCGGTCTGTGCTCTTCCCTAACTCTTCTACGTGGAAAAGTAGCCTCTGTTGCTTTATTAGCTTCCCTGCAGACCCTTCAGAGCATGAGCAAAGGTACAATGAGGACAGTAACTCTCCTGCCTGACCACCCTGTGCAGTGAGTGGCTCAGGGAGACCCCAGGAGCCAGGGGCTGGTGCTCCAGAGAGGACAGAGCGCACGAAGGCTGCCCTCCTCCAAGAGGGAAACAGCTGGCAGAAAAGAAAGGGATTTAGGGCAAGCTTCTTGCAAGGCACGTGAAGATGTGTTTACAGACAAGGAAGCCATCAACTCTCCATGGTAATCTTGTAAAGCCAAGTTCCCCTTTCTCCCATGAGCAAAGAGATCTCATTTTCAGGTCCCATCTGTATGTACAGTGCTCCAGGTCTGCCAGTGTGATTTTGACAGACTGACTGACATAGCTTTTTCAAGCTGTTCAACTTCTTTTATCTGCCTGACTGCATGTTGAATGCAGCCATCCTTCACACTGAAAAAAAATAAATATGTATCATCATTCATCGCCACTGTTTTGACAAATGTTGCATGGAACAAAGCAGCAGGAACTGTACTGGGAGCCCACGTCAGGTCCTCTATCCATCACTAGTTACAATGTCCCTCACTAGGCCTTCTTTCAAAGAAACACATCAACCCTGACTATAACAAGTGGTAATTGTTACTATTATGTTGGCCACCACTCACAGCTGTAAGGGGGTGAGGGAGACAGGGGAAACAGAAACCAGCATTACACCACTGCATGAGTTTTCATTCCCGTTATGTGTAGTTCTTGGTTCCTCTAGTCTCAAAATGCACATATAGCAACCTGAAAACAAATGGAGAACAGGAAAAACAAGATGATTCAAATGCACGGATAGATTAGATTCTGCATGAGCAACAAATTAGCACTGTTCAAATCAGGAAAATAAATCACTATAAAGGGATATAATTTCAGTCTATTAAATCAGGAGTGGCGGGGAATAACAAGTAATTGGTAACAATTGGTAACAATTTTTACACAACCATAAACCCAGTACTATAGCAATAGTTTTCAGAAGTCAAAAAGTACTCTACCAGTGAATAACAGAAATCATGAAATGCTAAATAATAAGTTGTGTACAAGGGTGTAAAACAGACTGTACTTTCACTGTACTCCTCTTACCCACACTCCTGCACATCTGGGCATAGCACCCACTGGTGGGTCCACTCAAAGCTACAATGAAGAGGGGCTTGGCATCAGGATGATGAGTTTGGATTTATGAAGACAACTGTAGCAGCCAAGAGAGTTTCAACAGAGCATGGCTTGATGCAACAGAAATCTCTACATTTTCTTAGCTATTTCAAGCAATGTATGTTTTAAATTAAAACAGACATTTTATTTTTAACTTACAAATACCAAACATGCTTTAGTAAAGAGGAACTGAAATTTGCAATGCTCCACTATTTTGTGAAGGCCCAGCCATATTGTTTATAACATCCCTTGGATAACTGTCACAAACCAGCCAGGTTACAAGTCTCCAATTTATACAAGATTCTATAGGTTGGGATCTATAGCATCTTCCTAATCACCTGCAGATTGCCTTCAGTTCTAACTTTAAGACAAGACAGTAATGAATAAAACTTGTTTCAGTTAAATGATTAATATACACGTGCTCCTGATCCCAATGCATAGGAGATTCCACAGCATCACTACTGGGGATTGCACCAGGACCACTGGCTACAGGTGAGAATAAACCTTAAAGGTCACAGTGAGCAAGACACAGGATTTCTTACAACTACTGTCTTTTTGCACGTCCACTCTGCCCAGTATCTCTCGGACTGTCATCCAGGACAGTCAGCCTCCAGCTTTCACAAGCACTGATTTCACATAAAAAGATTCAAAAGGAATGAAGGAAGAAAGGGCAAAATACAGTAACATTATTATTAAAGTGGTTTTTAATGCAAAAGGGTGTGACTGTAAGGGGGTGAAGGAGAGAAAACTACAGGATTGCTGCTTGAGAAAAACCAGCTGTAGAATAAAACATGTATTTTGTTATTAGTCAGCTAGTTGTACTATTTAAACAAATGCCTGAATGGGCCAAGTAGAAAGAATAGCCCTCAGTAAGAATTCCATAGGGTGGCAGCTATGCAAAGCAGAAATCAACCATGGATTGCCAGAAGGTATAAGATCTGCATAATGTTCAGGGTGTGTTGGTTTTGAAATTTGGAGCTGGGAGCATGGGTGAACCCCACAAAAAATGCCAAGTCACATGTTAGACTTTTCTGCTGCACCCTATAACTTAACCTCTTTGGGGACCATCACTTGGCCCAGGTGAAAGCTTACAGTTCAGAATACAAACATGTAGAGTCCATTTGTGGAGAATGAATCTATTTAAAAGGGGATGTTTTAGAAAAGCCCTTGTACTTGGTCTTCATTTACCTCTAGCACTCTGATGGATACAAAAGGCTTTTCACGGAAAAGATGAGAAGAAATCATCACAGCCAGTAAAATCTAAAACATCGAAAGTATGCATTGTTTTACCACTTCAAGACCTCATCCTACAAAACATTTCAGTACTTGGATTTTCTGCACTTAATGGATAAGGGCCCTGATACTGTAATTCCAGTAGCAGAGAGCAAATGCATGTTTCAGAAGAGCAGCTTTCTGACTTGTGTCCACATTGCCATCTCCTTCCTTGCAGCTGGTCACTCATGGGCACGTTGAAATGGCCAGGCAAAACCAAACTGAAGCCTGCAGGTTGCTTGCCAGCTTCAGATCAGATCAGATCCAGACTCAGGATGCCACACTGCACCATGACCTCCACCCCTGTGTAACTACTTAACATGTCAGCGTGCATTTTCTGTTATTGCCTTTTTATGGCAGACTTTACTGCAAGTCTTGTTTATTTCAGCTGAGCAATTTTTTGCCTATTTTGTGTCCCCTCCCTTTGTACTACCCATGTTTTTCCCATCTCTTTGAGGAGTGGGGAACTAATGCCTTTGCGGGTAGTTTGCAATAGGTCTGTTGGGCTTGTCCTGGTGCCTGGTAATTTTTAAAATCTTGCCTATGTATTTCATTTGGCAGTTTTATGCAGGGATTTGGTTTTAGTGTTGTGTCTCTTTTAATTCAGTCCATAGATTCCTCACGATCAGCAACTTAAAAAGTGCAGTAAAATAAATAAGGATGACATTCAAATGGTATCACACCACATGTGGGCAAGAATAGAGTTGTTACAATAAAGCATTTCAGCGATAAATGAATTAACAGGCCCAGACAAGAGGTAAACAGCAAAGGTGCCATTACCTAATGCCTCTCATCTGAAAGATCCCTGGAGCACTTTCTTATATAGCTTCATTTATAAAAGGGAGATCATAAAATAGATTAATATTCTAACAGATCCAGCATGCTATTTATCCTAGAATTTGTCATGTATTTGTAAGTTTTAACAGCTTTTTGGTGTCAGATGGCTTGGCATCCTTGTGACTGAGAAATCCTGCCTCAGTCTTTTCTACTCTGTCGCTTGACTCTGTCTCTTACTGCTGGGATCCTTCACTGACGGAAAACTGCAAAATGGGGAAAGGGAACCAAGAGCTTCTGCTACAACTCAGCTTCAGGAACAGCCTGTGTCCAGTAACAGATCAACTCCAGTTACAGATCAACTCCAGCCACCTGCAACAGACAGTGCTACCACTGCAGACATGCAGTGGCTTCTGCAGCAGGGTAAGGCAGAACAATTTATCAGTCATGACAAAGAACCTGTACTCCATGTCTGTACTACCTTCAGCAAAGCATGGTAATGAGCCTATTTGACAGCTGCTACTCAGGTAACTTCCACCTGAGCACCAAATACAACTTGCTGGTACAAGTTATCTATTTATATTCATTACTTCTGGAAAGCACAACTGTAGTGTCCCAAAGTCTAGTCATGGGGCAGCAGAGCACTCAACTTTCTGCTAAAGCTCGAATAAAGTATCTGGGTAGAAAGACTGGACATTTCTGGTTTAGATAAAGTGCACCTTTCATCACTACCTGTGAGAAATGTGGCATAAAATGCCAGGCTGATCCCTGGGAGTGACAGCCACTGCTTCCATTAACAATGACAAGAAGTGACAGGAAATTTCAAAACAGCATCCAGAGTTATTAGTTTGCTAATAACCACTCAAAAATTAATACAAATCAGTGAGCAGCCTTCCATCAAACAATTATGTGATTGTCAGAGTTGTTCCAAAATGTTCAGATTATGAAAAATCCTCAAAAACAAGCCACTTATTTTCAACTTACACTACTACTGGCTCACAGAAATGGAAAATCTGTCTTAAATTTTATTTTAAGTACTTTCAAGGTTTCCTGTGCCTACTTATCCCAAGTAGTGAAAGAAGAAAGCAGCAGACTACTTTCTTTAAGCAGAATTACAAAGATTAAGAGTGAGCAAAATGGCTTTTGAAAATCGCATTTTAAGTGAAAAAGTTCAAAATACATTCAATTTCTAAGAAAAAACGAACAAACAAAAAAAACCCAAATAGAAAGTTGTCATTATCACCAGTCTAGATTAATATTTTACATAATCTAACATGCTCCACTAAAACCAATGCTGTCCACATTAATACTTAAAAAATAACCATCCAACTTTCTCTATTAAGGAAAATTATGAAGGAAAAATTCCATTTCACGAGAACGGCAGCTAAATCTATACTGACAGAAGTTACCCATGAGTGCCACAGCACAGTATGATGGAACTGTCATTGGTAAAGAACACTTGTGAAGATTATTTTGAAAATTAACCATCATCACACTCAACAGTGCACCCAAAAAAGCACCCTCTGCAACTACCTGGAATTAAAAAGGGCATTAAAAAGTCATTTTACCCCATTTTTAAAACCTTCTTTACAGCTACTGCACCTTCTGTGAGGCATTTTTCAGGCCTCTGCCTAATTCTGGGCATGTAAGGGCTGTAAAATGCAGCCTTATGGGCAATTTATTTAACAGTAGCAACTGTTTACTCAATAAATTTTCTCTTCCTGTGTATTCAAAACTCACCTCTGATCACATCCAAGATAAAAATTTAACAGCACAGAGTTAGTAAAGAGAAAATACTACACATACTTGCTTTCACAACCAATGGAATATCGTTACTCATAAATGCAAGTTCATTCTATCAAACCTGCTTAAACCTGCTGCAGATACCATGCTTGACAGATGAAACAGAAGAGCTAACCTACATTAACCTACAAAACCTTGATTACTGGTGAGGATTAAAAGCTCACCTTGATATTTTGGACTGAGGAGATATATGCAGCACTGGTAAGTTTGCTGGTAAGCTATTTGCATTTCTCAAGCAATTCTGGAGTTAATTGGCAATAAAAAACTTCACTCCACGTACCATCTGACTTCCAGCTTTCACATCTACCCAAGGGAGTCACACTACCATGTTTCATATTCAATTAAGTGCTTGTGATTCTCAGTCTTAATAATCACTGCAGCATATAAATACATCACATAATTTTTTTAGAATACTTTAAAAGTCAAGCTCAAGAGGACAAGTTAGATCTAACATCTCTAAAGTTATTCATCACCACCACTGAACTCCATCATTAAAACCTCCCATTGGCAGGAATCATGTTATACATCCTCTGGGCATAAGTCACATCATTATATTTGTTCTGAAGCTCCAAACAGGTGATTTCTAAGCTGACAAACTGACTGAATCACAATGAGCAGGATGTACAACACAACTAAAAACCCCCTTACTCTGCCTGCTATATACCTATAGTGTCAAGTTTTCAAGTTAGCTGTGCTGTCCACCAAGGCATTCCTTAAGATTAGCTAGATATATACCAAAAATCCCTGCACTGGTGCCCACGTGCTGTGGGTCCAAATATTACTCATGATCAAACTCTGAAGATGAGTCATGAAAATGTATTTTAAATGTGTCTTGTGAAATCACATCCCTAGAAGAATATAAAGATCAGAGTCACAAAAGCAAATGCTTTAAGATCAAGAAATGCTGCTTACCTGTGGAGAGTTACAGTATCTGAGCATTTAAAGAAAATTAATTAATTCATCTTCACAGTTGCAAAGACAGTAAAATTATTACTACTATTACATGGAAAATAAGAAATACATCCTGGTTATGGTGAAAAGCTCACTAAGAACCCAGTTGTACACAGTGACATTCAGCTGCCTCAAGCATGAGAATTCACTTTCATTCATGTCTTTCACTGCATACTTATACTGATTTCCCAAATAAGTAATGAGTGCTTGTTCAGGCAACTTTCCCTCATCCACTGCCATCATCCAGGCACTGAATGAAAGAGAATTCCAAGAAGTCCAAAAAAACCAAAAAAAAGTATGTCTTCAGGTAACTGAAAACTGAATCATAATATGTATGCACCAACACATTCAAAGAAATGAACTGACACAGTAACTCAACTGTAGGTAATGTTGACACTTCATAACTTCTGATAGCTTAATCTTTCTCTCTGATACACAATGGCTGGCTGACAAATTGCTCAAGCTTTACAAAAGAAATAGGAAAAGCCTACATGTTACTCCTGACATCCACCACCAATCCACAAAACAATGAGCAGGACTGTTACCTCCTATCTGCATTTAACTAACAGCTATTTAAATTGTCATTCCTGTTTCAGATCACTCACTGCAGAGGATGAAGATATTTTGACCACATCTGATGGCATGAATCAAGGGGAGTTCAAGACCTCAGAACCATAGATCCAACCCCAGGGCTTGGTATAAAGCCTGTCTGAACAGCAGCAGGCAGGTCTGCCCTCTTGCTGCCTCCTGTCCCTTCCAGGTATTCCTGTGCCTGGCATCCAAACAGACACAAACTCCCACCCTACCCTTCAGGCTGCCCTGTTCTCTAGGGCCTGCTTCTTCCCACTTCTACCTAAATTCTCAGCTGTTTCATTGCTCTCATGGATGCTGATGCCACTTAATGTGTAATTAATTACATATTAGATCACCACATCAAATTAGTAAAAAATCTCAGCTTGAATAAATGTCAGCAAAAATAATAATGGATGCTTATAATGTAAAATTTTCAGCAGTACAATAACAATATAGGAAGCCTTACAACTTCTAAAGAATGAGTACAAATAACGGTAACAATTCAAGTGTTGCTATCATTTGCAACAATAATCTTAAAATTATATTTTTACAGCAAGTTATTTATAAGACTACTAGTAGTATTAGGGAAAAAAACAACAACCAAAGAAACAAGAGTGCCTTCAGTATTAAAAAGCTTTCAAATTTTTGTCCTGAAGATTACAAACATAAAGAACAGAAGAAACTTAAAAATAACAGCTACCCAAAAACATAAAGTATAAAATCTTTTAAGTCTATGTCTTATTTTCAGAGAAGAGATGATAACTTGTGACTAAATCTGTGTGTTTCAGTACAAAAGTGTCACACTCAGAAACTATCTTGATAAAACATCTCAAGTGAAGTAATAAAATGTCTAGTGCACAGCCATAATTTTCATCTTGGGTACATATATCAAACAGGTGCTTTTAACCATTATTGAGTCCTTACAGCACTAAAAATGGGGAACTTGTAGGAAAGGAAGGCAGCACATGAACAGCCGTAGTAAGAACAGACATTATTTCCTTAAAAACAAAACAGCTGAATAGGCAAAACAGAGGACAGAAAGCTTACTCCTTCAGTTACCATATGATTCATGTCTATACCCAAAAGATTTGAAGAATTATTAGCTAGAAAATCAGAATATTGAAGTCACTATATAAAAATGCTACGCTCTCATTTTTAAAAGCATCATATATTATAGTATGTCTCATCTATTTGAACATTACTCAAGCTCCATATGAATTTTTTGCTTAACATGAAATACTTGTCTAATATTTTACTAAGCTAGCTGAAAGTAAATCATGAAGCATTAGGAGACTGCATCAGGTTCCCAGATCAAGTGGTTTAGTTCCTCATTAGCTTACTTTTCTGTGGAACAGAACATTTAAACAGCTGTTACTTTTTCAACAGCTTTGCTGACATTATTTTATCTGACAATATGTATTACAAATCCTTTTATATACATAATATGTAAAATACAACTTATTTATATGATGTTTTGTAGTCATATGAACAGGCTGAAGTCCTTCAAGTCTTACAAAACAGTTTTGATCCTTGCCACAAGTATGCATCAAAGCTGTAGAAAGAGCAATTAAAATAACTGTGAATGTATGAAAATATTAGAAATTTTGAGAAACAAAATTACATCTATTTGCCTCAAATGGTAGTTTAGGCTCATCTGTTTTTAGAGGAGGCATCTTCCTCTCCCATCTCAGGCATAAGGTGGCTCATTTAAGTTGTTATCAGCAGCTCAGGACCTTCAGGGTGGAGAACTGACCAATACCTGACATTATTGACACCCACTACCAGTCATTAAACAGAGTCATCTTCCCGGCCAGTGTAATCACAACCACATCTCACTTCTTCCATCAAAGGGAACTGAGCAAGAACCTGGCTGAGGGAGGACAATTTTTAAATGTATCCAGTGACCACAGAGACTAGAACCGTTAGCACAATTAACCCAATGAAACTCTAGCTCTAGGTAGGGCCTTTAATAATACATAACAACATGGTGTCACAGCCTAATTTGAATCTGTTTAATCAACAGAATGACTTCATGGTAGCCAACAAGGTAATTTGGTTGCATACGTAGTATATATTAAAATGATATTTTAATCTAATTTGTTAACCTCCCACCTGGATTTGTTTTTTCTTGAGAAGGTCCTTCAAGCAGGACAAATTTTATCCTTAACAGCTATTCCTAATTTGAAGCACTACTTGAAAAGACTTCTGATTTCACTCAAAAAAGAACAACATAGATAAATTCCAATACAGATTTTGCAATAAACAAGTTTTGGTTTACATTTTTATATCTTGCATAAGTATTGCTAATATTCAAGAGAGATGATGACAGGCAGATTTCTCTCACAAGTAGGGTACTGGGTCTTGCCTCTCTTATTAGTAAAGGACTACTAAATCTGAAGAAATCATTAAGGGTCTTATTCTGGAAATTGTAAGAATGCTGCAAATGCAATGAAATTTAAATGAAACACGTAGGTGATTGATGGCATTCCATGAGAAAACAGCAATTCCTACTCTTAACATCTGTGATCAATGGGTGTTTTGTGGGCACAAGTAGAATTGCTAAGGTGACATACATGAGAAAGTATTTATCTTACACACTGATAAATACTCCCTATGCTAACGGCTCACTTTATACAGTAATTTGTGCCTGTAACTGTAACATCAAATGTTGTTCCATTTCAGACAATTTATTCAGTATTGGTCCCACTTAGGTCACGAAGCATATGCCTAATGCAAGAGACAACCAGAACAAGAAGTGACAGGTACTCTCAAACTGCAGCCTTTCTTAGCCATTTAGTTCTTTGTGTATTTTTCAGACATCTTATTTCAAGGAACCACATTTTGAGCATCCATTCCCTACAATTGCAGCAACACCATTTCTTAATTAACCAGGCAGTTAACACTGTCGCTTCTGTGCAGCAGCAGAAAACACAGCTCCATCATATGCTCCCAGAATATTTCTGAGCTGAAAACCAAGATATTTCCATATTATCAGGTTCAATAAATACTTCATGGGACCAAATCAGAATTGAGGGAAGGGAAAGAACATGGATTAGGATCCCTTCTCCTTGTGATAATCTTAAGGCAAAGGTCTGCTTTTATCCTTTGTAAACTAAGCTCTCTAGTATGCAGTCAACACTCCTTTTACTGATAGCAGAGTGTCAGAAAGCTGTCTCACTGTATCAAAAGAGACTTTTGGGATATCTTCATGTGTGCACCCTTTTAAAGATAAGGTCAGTCCTCACTCAGGTAACTAGAAAGTACAAACATCTTTTTATTTTTAGTACTTTGTAATTCATTAATCAAGCCTATTTGACTCTCCCTCCTACCTTTCTTTTTTTTTTTTCCACTGACATAATTCTCTGTTGTGTCACTACTTGAAGAATTGTTTTGATTCATTCCTTTTTGTGGAATCAGATTTCCTGTGAAACTCCACTTCCCCCAGCTCTTTTCCAGTTAAAGGTTTCAGGGCTGTCTTTTCCCTGGGGTGGATGGACCCTTTGTCTTTCTTTTATCCATCTTACTCAGATGACAGAGTTTTTCTTCAAGATACTTAAAACACTCCCTTTTTCTCAACTTCTTCAACACTTCTTGCAGGTCCCTATGCTTTTGGAGCATAGGAGGTTTAAGATGAATATCAGGAAAAATTTTTTTACTGTAAGAGTGACAGAGCACTGGAACAGGCTGCCCAGAGAGGTTGTGGAGTCTCCTTCGCTGGAGACATTCAAAACCCGCCTGGACGCCTTCCTGTGTGATGTACTCTAGGTGACCCTGCTCTGGCGGGGGGGTTGGACTAGATGATCTTTCGAGGTCCCTTCCAACCCCTAGGATTCTATGATTCTATGATTCTATGCTTGGCCCCCTATCCAGGACACTATTCAAGACATTAACTTCAGGAGGTCACACCAAGCTGCTAGTAATGGGCCTTCAGTTTTGTCTTCTGCTGCTGGCCACTCTCCTCCCTGGAAACTACATCTGTGGAACTCACAGCTGCCTTCTGCCAACTGGCAGAGCATGCCAGATCTCCCATGCATTTGCTCAGCTCCACAAAACCCAGTGTCATTCTTAGCTTTGACAACATTTCTGAGGCTGGCTCTACTCCAGCTACCTCTGTCTCTCCTACAAATATGCAGGTACATGTACTCACCTATCCTGGGTAGTACTGATCTGCTGCTGCAGGTTTCTTCACAGTTCTGCCTCATCTCTCCTTGACAGCTACTTGCCATTTTCTCATTTTACACACAGATGAGCCAACTCAGTACCTGGGGTACTGCTATCTTGTGATACAATTTCCTTCAGAAGTCAGATCTTTCACTGTCTACATTTAGCATTTTCTTATTATTTTGTTCTAAGCAGGGTGCAGATTTCTGTCGCTTACAACAGACTTACGCTCTGCAGCTTCTTCTAAAACTTCTTTTCAAGGGGAATGACTTGTACCATCTAAACCATTTATTCTCTTAGTTAAAATTTTCCTTCCCAAATTCTGCTTCTCTTGTGAAGCTACCCTCACAGCCAACAGCTCTCACTTTCTTCTGCATTTTAATTACCTCTGTCTGCAATTTCTCATTATGAGAGATTACATGTGCTCTCCAACTGCTTGACTACTTGGAGTATCATCTGGATTTGTCCTCAGAAAAATGTTCTCTGCCTCTTCTAGCACATCAGTTTGTCTTCTAATTTTAGCCAAATGTGAACAGCTTCTCTTTGCACTTTTGCATATTTAGCACTTCCTGCCCACCTTCAAGAGCTGTCTTCTGATGTTGCTCCATCAGTTTAGGTGCAAAGGATTTCACATAGATTTACTAGCAGATTTCACAGAATCACAGAATGGTTGGAGTTGGAAGGAACCTCTGGAAGGTTCAAGCTCCCTTCTGAAGCAGGAACACAGAGTTCGTTGCCCAGAACTGTGTTGAGATGGCTTTTGAATATCTCTAAGGATGGAGACTTCACAACTTCTTTGGGCAACTTGAGGCAGTTGCCCTCATAGTAAAAAATTGTTTCCTGACATTTACTGTGGTTTAGTTTACACCCACTGCCTCTGTCACTGGGCACTACTGAAAAGACCCTGGCTCCATCTTCTTTGTGCCCTCCCTTCAAGTATTTATATACATTATTAACATCTTCCTGAGCCTTCTCTGCAGGCTGAACACTCCCTGCTGTTTCAGCCTTTCCTCATATGTGAGGTGCTCCAGTCCCTTCATCATCCTTGTGACCCTTCATTGAACTCCCTCCAGAATGTCCACGTGTCTCTTGTACTGAGGAGCCCCTCAGAACTGGACACAGTTCCAGGTGTGACCTCACCAGTGCTACATAGAGGGGAAGAATCACCTCCTTCAACCTGCTGGCAATACTTCTCCTAGTGCAGCTGAGGACATCATTTGCCTTTTTTGTGCAAGGGCACACTGCATGCTCATGTTCAACCTGGGGTCCACCATGACTCCCAGGTCTTCCCCTTTCCAGCTGGGCAGCCCCCAGCATATACTGGTGCATGGGGATCTTCCTCCCCAGGTGGAGGACTTTGGACTTCTTGTGGAATTTCATGCGGTTCCTGTCAGCCCATTTCTCCAGTATGTCAAGGTCCCTCTGGATGGCAGCCTGACCTTCTGGTTTATCAGCCACTCTGTTCATTCTGGTGTCATTTGCATGCTTGCTAAGGGTAAACTCTGCCCCATCATCCAGATCATTAATTAAATTGTCATACAGGACAGGAGCCAATATTGATCCCTGCAGTCCACCACTAGTAACTGGCCTCCAACTAGACTCTGGGTGACCAATTACTACCTTCTGGGCCCAGCCACTCACCAGTTCTCAACCCACCTCATGGTCTGCTTATACAACCTGTACATTAATAGCTTGACTTTAAAAGTATTATGGGAGAGAAGCGTTGTCTGTTGTCTGCAGAGAACCACTAAAATTGCCAAGACAGGCTCCACTAACACACATCTTCCATCAACAAGAACTATGCTATTAATCAGGGCAAGGGGTGTGAACTCCTTTCTGCCAGAGTGACCCTTTGAAAATAAAATAAATCCCCTATGCTTTGTAATACCATTACATTCTGATCAGGCTAATCAAAGCTGTACTTTCTTCATTAGCAAAGTAATCTAGGTACATTTTATTTCCTCAAAAAAAACAATAAAATAAGGAATGTATAAGGATACTATTTTCCAGTATACTAATTTGTCAAATAATTCCAGAACTTAAACATCACAATTATATTTTGAAAACTTAAAACCAGCACTTTTTTGAAAATTCACAACTTTTTCCCAATTCAACTTCGTTTTCATTATTTCCTGTAACATTTTTGCTATACAAGTGGATTGTTTCTCTTCCAAAAAGTTCCTAATGCAAAGAAAATACTGAGAACTGAGAAGCTCATACCTGTTCATGAAAGATTGCTATCAGAGCAGAGATACTGGCTGCCTAAGGACAAGTGCCTTTAAAATTTCTTTTGTCCATACTACTACAGTCTAGCTATACTTAACAAGCAATTACTTGGTTCTCTATGTTCAATTCTGTTGTGAAATGTTTATGGTTTGTAACAGGTATCTTATCTGATCTGTAATTCAATTAATTCCTCTGGGAACTGTTTAAACCAAGGCAGTGTCCTTAATTATTATTATTATAGCTCAGAAATGCTGTAATAAAACGTGGTTTCTCTGCTGTTCAGATGCTCTGTGTGTATGGATGTATGCACACACACACTAGGCTTTCAAAATTACAGATTGAGTTGTGACCTTCCTTATTCAGAAGGTGTTCATATGCCAAGCTTAGGCATTAACTGTCAGTAGTTATCTCACCTATTCATTACATCTGTAGGTCCTCATCATTAAACTGTTGTTGAAGTATTTCTTTCCCTTGAACACGCAAATTATCATGCTGAACAACTGCTCCTATACAGAACATCTTTGTCCTAATTCAAAAGACAGGAAATGCCCCTTGGGTGTATCATTACCTTGAAATATGCATGTTGTTATCCTCCAACAATTTAACACGAATAAAAACTTAGGGTTAACTTCTGATAAAGGTGAACTTGATTCTACTTCAAACTTTTTAAAGTAGAAATATCTAACAACAAAACTGTAGCTATGTGTTACTGCATGGTAAAATACAAAACTGCATGGATGACTTGCTTAAAAATATAATTAGTTGTGTTTAAAAGCTGAAAATACTGTTTTCATGACATATATTCCTTTTTTACCCATCCTTTGGGGATGACTTTCTAGATTCTTATTAAAACAAAACAGAAAAACTATAATTTAATTTTTTCCTGAGCAGATAACCCATCCTTTGCAGGGAACAAACACACTGTGTATGCATGACCTACAAAAGCAACCTTAAGAAGCACATCAATGCAGCAGCATTACCAGGTCTCATTACTCAACTACCTTCGTAGTAATATTGGACAGTTTGCTTGAAAGACACATGACTGCATAAGAACAAATACAATCCTGTACCTTAGTAAGAGGAGAGTGCAGTGAACTACTGAGCTGCCAACCCCCTCTGAACTTGGAGAGCTTACAGAAAGCCCCGGGTTCAGAGGCAATTCAGAGAGATGGACAGACAGACAGAAAGGGCCAAATACTGGTCAAAGTAAAAGCTGAGTGTAGCTGGAAGAAACCAGCATCACAATGAAAAGATAAAAGACACACTGAAAATGGCCACACTTCTTCGAGTGAACAAACTATATACAGAAGATGTACCAGTACAGTTTACACCATACCTTAGGGGTTGCAAACTGATACAGAACACAGAAATGGAAAGCAGCAAAACTGCTATTTCTCAGTGAAGGGATCAATCCCTTCCAACTTTCAGCTCCATGTATTTTCCTTGCTAGTGCTCTTACAATAACTTAGTACGAAAGACACTTCTCGCATGACACAAAACATATTCAAGCTTCATCTAAAGACTTTTTGATGAAAAAAAGACAGAGCCAGCCCAGTCAGGCATTCTCCTACAAGTCACTTCCCACAGAAGCACTAATTCTGCCTCTCTCTGCAGCACCATTTTTCTGTAGCTGTAATAGGTTAAGGACACAGGAAGTGCACACTTTGTAGACAGATTTAGCATTGTATAAGCTGGCAGGGTTGTAAAAACGAGGCAAGCTTTCAGAAATACAAGTCCTTCTTCAGGACCTTGTATGACTAAAAGCTTGTCTGTCTTTCCCAATTATACCAGCTTGCTTTAACAAAAAAGTAGTATTTCTGCCAACAAACCTTGTCTTGTCTTGTGTGTGCAGTGACAGAAAAGCAGGAGAGAAGACCTGCAGTACCACTGTGATTTATATCCATACCACTGAGGCTTCCACAGCCAAAAGGCACCATTCTGGTATTGCTTTACCTCAAGATTTCTTAAGTTATCACCAGTAACAACCATTCAGCCATGTCTGAAGGCAACGACTGATATGACGTACCCATGCTGTCAAGACTCACATGCTGACTTGTTCTTACTGTCCAGCAATCATAATAAAAGTCACATGTAAGGTTCAAAGGCTAGTTCCAATTCAAAAAGAAAACTTCCTTTTTTTAAAAAAAGTTTGTCTGTATTTTTTTTAATGTTCTTACCAATGACCAATTGAGGCCACACCTGGAGTGTTGCATCCAGTTTTGGGCACCTCAATTCAAGAGAGATATCAAGGTGCTGGAGTAAGTACAGAGGAGGGCAACGAAGCTGGTGAAGGGCCTATAGAATAAATCTTATGAGGAATGCTTGAAGGAGCTGGGAATGTTTAGTTTGAGAAAGAGGAGGCTGAGGGGAGACCTCATCAGTCTCTACAACTACCTGAAAGGTCATTGTAGAGAGGTTGGTGCTGGTCTCTTCTCACAGGTAATTAGCAACAGAACAAGATGGAATGGCTTCAAGCTGCAACAGGGGAGGTTTAGACTGGAAAAACTGTTTCACAGAAAGAGTGGTTAGACACTGGAATAGGCTGCCCAGGGAGGTGGCTGAGTCACCATCCCTGGAGGTGTTTAAGGGTCATTTGGATGTGGTGTTGGTGGATATGGTTTAGGGGAGAACTTTGTAGAGCAGGGATGATGGTTGGACTCGGTGATCCCAAGGGTCTTTTCCAACCTAAATAGTTCTATGATTCTATGATACTAAAAACCAAAAAACACTACTGAAAAGGTTCGTTTGTGGGGTTTGGTTTTTTGTGCTTGTTTTTTGTTGTGTTGGGTTTTTTTTTTATTTATTTCATATATAAGCAATAAACTTCTGCAAAGAATCTGTTCTGCCAGAATTGGCCAGAACTTTCATATACAAGCCCCAAAAGGTGGGCAGAATAAATAAAAGTTTTATTTTTAAAACAGGAATAACTATTTGTAACCTCCTTCCACTCTAAACAAAAACAAAACCAAGAACTGTTGAGCCTTCCAAACTAATGTAGTATGAAAAGCAAAATTTATTGAATATTTTTAAAGGACAGAATTCCTCTGAAAAGCTGTAACTAAAAATAATTAATCTGACAGTCCACCTGAGATATGTTTATGTCCCTATCTACTTATAAATCCTGTATTAAACAAAATCAGGTGGGTTTTGCAGCTGTAGTCATGCACTTAGGACACTCAAATAACATAAAATGTAAACAAACGAGCAATTTACTTTGTTTACAGTAAAAAATGTTATACATACTCAATAATGTATTCACCAAGTTACTTAATTCACTGCATTGCAATTTGCATATTCTTGCACTACTTCTTAATGCCTCAGTCCAGCAATTAGCATACTGAATCTTATTAAATATATCAAAGATGTCTTTTTAGTCAGCACAATGCAAAGAAAAAATATATACCTGAAAAACATATAAGAATATAAGACACATTCATTGCATAGAAAATGTTACCATCTTAATACACTTGACCCAACAGAACCCATTAAGAGAAATACCTACAGTGGCACCATCCAACCAACCTGATTCGCAAACATCCCGTTAATCTTTCACTGAAAGGGAAGACCCTTGTAAGGCTAACTGAAGCCCACTGAGGATGAGTTTGGGCTATTTTTCTAAAAATCTTTCACAGACCCCCTTGAAAATCTCTTCCCAGAAAACTCAGGATAGACTAGAAGCTGAAAGCCAGTGTCTCCATGGTATTATAAAAAACCATACTCAGCCTGACATGCTTCAGAGCCTACTAGTCATGCTGGGTAAAACCCTGACCTTGCTAAGTGACCAGATATTTTTCATTTAATCCTTAATTTATCACAGAAATAGTAAGAATCATAAAAGGAATGTGCCCAATTACTTTTCTACCACTGTTTCCCAGTGCAGCCAAGGTAAGTCAGGTTAGGTCAAAATCAAAGACTTCTAATTTTCACTCTTTAATTCTCCACAGCACTGCCTTTACACACGCAGAGGAGGGGAAGGTATTTTAGATCACCGCATCTCTACTCCTGGGCTGCTAATTCACACTGTGGTACAACAACGTATCTTCCTGCCTTCTAACCTCTCTGCCAGACTTAAGCAAGAAATCCACCTAACATCAACTCACCAGTTTGTTCTCCCAGACCAAGGGAAATGCTCCAAAGCCAAACTGAACAATGAACCTCTGCAATCATTCCCCTGCTCCATCCATTACCTACCCTCACAGAGACACTCTCTATTCCATGGTAAGAGAGGCAAGGTGTTCTGACAACATGTGAAACACACTGTAGCTGCACAACTGCTGCACAACACACATTTCCCCTTTCTTCTGCGTCAAAGTTGCTTCTGCCTTTGAAATGTGCCCATTAACATTTTTATTTTTAGAATGCTGAGGCTTATGTGAATGAGATTCAGTACTGTAAATGCAATGCTGAAGTTAAAAAAAAATAATCTATCACAAAATGTAGTATTTTCACCTCTTGCCACAAAATAAATGGAATATGCTTATTTTAATCCCTGCAGGTCTCTTTAGAAACTACAATAAAAGAAAAGGTTGCTAATTAAAATACTATGGCAGCCATCTCCTAATTGCTAACTCAAAAAACCTACCTTGAAGCAAGCATAAGAACACAAGTGTCGCTCAAACTACAAAGCATTTAATTCTCAATTATTTCAATACAACGAGACATACAAGTCCACCACTGCAAAATGTGTGTCACTAATTCAGTCCTGGGGATTCTTCATTCTTATTTGTTCTGATATGCTACAGGCATGTTATTACATTCAAAAAAGGAGCTGTGTACCAAAAGGTTTAAGCGAATCTCCAGTAATCATAAAAACATAGCAAAAATACATTTCTGGCATCCACCTTCATGACCCACTTAAAAATAGTCTCACGTTCTTCCCAAAAGCACAGTGCTGCCACTTTACCTTTTCCAGATTTCCACCCTAAAACTGAAATATAAGTTATATAAGAAATATAAGTATGCTGCTCTGCCCACAGCATATCGCTACTTATACCCCAAATGGAAACCATTTAGCTTCTGTATTTTCACCTCTTCATCTCTGTTCACTAAAGCATTTCCCACTTCATAATTGAATGCATACTAATATTAAAGCAGCAATGTATGTCAGAAAAGCAATAAACTTGTCACCCTAGCTTTATCCCAGAGAGAAATATGTAGAGGTATAAATCACCATTTCTTGGAACAAGACAATACAATACACTCCTAGAACTGGTCACACAGGCTCTTACAGTTTTAAGTCAATTGCAACCCTTTGGATACCTTCTGTACAACAAAGGTAGCTTTAATCAGACACATATGGCAGGATATGCTTGCAGAATTAGCATATAATGTGGCATACAGAAGAGACAAGGTTGTTGCTGGCTTGCTTTTTAACATGAGAATGGAAAAAGAAAGTATTTTCTACTTATGCAAATATTAGCACTAAGCAGTGCAGTTCAACTTTTTCTCTTTTAAAGGATCTTTCAACAGACAGATTTGGAAGGAAAGGTGTTTCCTAAAAAAATCATCTTGTCCATTCAGCTATATACCTTTAACAACTAACAAAGCCTGTATTACAGTTTCACTTCTACCAAAATCAGCAGGATACTCCTATAAAAGGATTACATTCAGTAAGCCTGGTGAAGAGTGTTGTGTAACACATCGTCTTGTAAGGATGAACTTTCATCTACACTGATATTCAAAAAACATGCCAGCAGGAAAATCTGATAGCAGCCATAGACTCATCACAGAAAGCCAGCTGAGCTAAAGCCACTTCTCTTCTTCCTTCAGTATGACCCCACCATACCAATTTTGTAGTGTCATACAGATACATTCATTGGCAGTCTTTCTTCTGGTCATTCACACACTTTCTGCTATCAGGAAGACTATTTACAAAAACACAACTATTAATTACAAGCTTGACCCAACAGATTTTAAGTGCAAAAAAAAAATAAAATAATAATCAAACAGAACATTTTTCTTTCATTTGAGAATCTGGTGACAATTGCTGCTAAAAGTCTATATAATTTACAATACATCCATGCACCCGACTATAGACAAAGCATGTGGAACCAATTATTTAAGACTAAATATTTATCCCGCGCTCCCTTTTTTCCCTTAAAAAGAGGATTGATATTAATGTTAACACAAGAACAAAAAACACCCACCTCTAAATCTTTGGTGCGGCTTATGTCAAAAGGTCAATATATTAGAGTCCAATGAGTAAGTAGCACAAAAGAAAAACCCCATTGGATCTTTGGTTTCATTTCAGTACATACAATGTCATTCCACTCACTAATCTAAGAGTACAGCTTTAATTTGGATTCTCTTCAAAGAGCACATCTAAACACAGCCTAACTAAAAATCAGAAGCAAAGTGCTCACACCTGATCTAGGTACTCTGTATGCTACTGGGCATCATCTGTACTTTCCACGAAGCATTATACAGAGAAAGAGATAGGAGCCAGAAAGATGATAAATCACAGCTGGAACAGTCACTTTTACCAGCAGATTTATCCCCTTCAGAAAAAAATCAATTGAAAAGTTTTGTATCACTGTAGCCAGGACAATGCCTTGCACTCTTAAGTTACAGTATTTTAATGCAAGGCATCTTAACATTTTTCTGAGAAGTCCTACTTCCTTCTTTCTCTAACAAAATTAAGTTTTTCTAGAGATGACAGCTATTCCCTGCCACAGACCATTCCAGTTGCAGCTTCTGAAAAACTGGCATGCTTCAACCAAGCTCCTCTCCCACTCTCCTTTTCCATTAATCTTCCAAGCCACTTTAATACTGTATAAAAGCAGTCAACTGTCACAACTTTTAACTCCCTTAAAACACAATTATTGACTCTGACTGGAAACTGGGAGGCAGTAGGGAATGAGAGAGGAAGCAGGCCAAGCCAAAACCAAACCCATTTCCAGAGAACCTCCCCACTATCCACCTCATGCGCTTGAAGATATTAGAAAGACTCCAAAAGATTCCAATCATATTTGAATTAGTCTTGAGCCTCCTTGATACCACCCTGTCAAATTGCAAGCAGAAACACTAAAAAAAACCAACACAAACAACCCAAAAACCAAAACAAAAAGATCACAATAATTTCCTGTAAAGTGTAACACACATTTTGCTTACCTCACTGTTGTGGCCCCTTAAATTGAAGTTTATTCTCTGAGGGGTATTCCGGTCCCTCCTGCAATGGCTGGAAGTAAAAGTGACGCCTACAACTCCTCTGCCATTGCCTGTTGCCAACCAGCCTTCCTCGTAGTACCGCCTCCTGCACACTGGTTTCTCCTTCTCACTTTTGGGGACTCTCCCTTTCCAGGAGAGGCAGAGGATGTTGGAATCGCTGCAAAGAACAGGCCCATGTTCCACTGCTGCATACATGCTTTTTAAATATTTTATTTCTTGACATAAGAAAGTAATATGTCTAGTGCACAAAATTTAAATCAATTTTTTTTTTTATTGATAAGACTGACCTGGGGTAGATCATTGAAAGGGAGGAGGATGGGGTCAGTGTTTATAAATATCCACCAAATGCATAGTGAAAAATTCCTCTATAAAAGATGATGGCAGTTGGCTAAGAAAAAGTAACACTTTAAAAAAAAATTCAGGTTCATTTTTGTTTTTGAGTCCGTAGAGTGAGGGTGCACTTATCCTTTGGAGAAACAGCTACTTCGTAAGAGGCGCTCAAGAAACGGTTAAGTCATCTTTTTGCTCAACTTGATATAATCTTTATACAGCCTGAGATTCCAGTTTAGCGTAATACAATTCCAGAGACAGAGAGTTGCAAATGTGTAGGTTTCAAGTAACTTAAGGCTTTTAAGATTTCCTCCAGTCAGATTTTCTTCAATAGTTCAGTTGCAGAAATTTGAACACACGCACATACATATATATGTATATATATGACATTCATCTTTTCCAAGCTGCCCTCTGGCATATCTTTTCCATCTGATGTATTTCTGCTGCTAAAGCTGAAAGAGATTGCATAAAGGGAAAAAAAGGCACACAAACCGTGCGAAACAACAGACCCAAACTTGTGCAGGCACTGGTGTGCCAGGCCAGTTGGGAAATCCCTCTTGGTACTGAACCGCTCGTTGGACTCAAGAGTTTTTGCAATCCAGAGCCAATCCAATTTTCATTGCAGCACTTTTTTTCCACCAGAGACCCAACACAGCCTGAACTGTTTATCACACTATCTTGCCTGCTTTCCCACTTTTTGCCGCCACACACGAATGAAAAAGAAACCCCCTCTTCATTTATAGCAGAATAAAAAATGCTCTAAAGCTTTTAGCTTTCAAAGCTGTTAAGTTTGCCTCAGGTGAACCATGAAGTTTTCTCTCCTCCGAAACAGGCTAAAACGTCAAGCTGTTTTTCCTTCACTTTCCTCTTTTTCTGCTACAAAGAATCAGACTTTTCATCCTACTGTAAAAAACAAATGCCAGAATTAAAGCACATCAAGTAAGCACTCTTTCAAAATCTTCTAAAATTCAAGGAAGGAAGAAATGTAATCATCTAAAAAATAAAGAGAAGCAGCATTAAAAATCTGACTTCCTGGCTTCACAATTTCTCTAGGTATTTTCCTTGCTTGTTTGATCAGATCTTTCCTTCTTGATGCTTGTCTACAGCACAGATTCATAGTTCCAGACACAACATTTGCAGCTGTACAAGAAGGAAACATATGAAGTATTCCAATCGTTTTATTTTAATAACATTTATGAGCTCAATTAGTATTTATACCACACTAAGTGAAAAGAGGAAAAAGGAGAGGGAGAAACAATATGCAAGTTTGATGACCTGGTTAACTCAAGAAGGATAACGAAGTTTGCTCAGTTCAATGCCCGGACTTGTCCCATAGTTTCTCAACTTAATTACTTCCAGTCATCATTACTCAACATAGGGTCACGATTTATTAGTCCATTCAAAATCTATTGAGCCCAAAGCAAAATGTGCCAAAGACCATACATTATTCCTTTGCAATAACAAAATCAGGTTTCCTCTGCCCTCTGTGTTCTTCTGTTTCCCTTGCAGCTATTGATTTAGACTGTGGAGGTATTCATTAGGCTTTTTCTGTGCAGAGTGTGTTTTTTCTTCCTCTTCTTGCAAACTTTTTTCACTTGTGAAGACCATGTAGAAAGCTGAACATTACTGGTAGGTGTCTTTCCATGGGTTACTGATTCCTGTGCTGTAAAGGTGCTCCATCTGGTTCTCACATTAATTTTCATCAATTGCAAAGCTCTCAGGAATATACAAGAGTAAGTCTATGTGATGACAAAAACATGTGCATTTTCATGTACATGAAGTACACACACCAGCTCACTCAATCTGGTACTCAGAACTGCATCTGCCTTTTCAATTTAGCTGTGGTGATCTTGTAAGATGCCTGTCATTCAAAACTTGAAATTCTTGGATTTTTCCAACTCTGCAAGACAAAGCACACACATACAGACATACACAAACACAAAAAAAGAGTTAATAAAATAGGCCACAAAACAAGTTATAGCTACAAGGACTATTATTGCAGTAATCAAAGTGTTATGATTAAGGATTTTATAATGGACTCCTATGAAATATCTGTATTATATATAGATATACGCAATATTCAGACACATATATATCTATTTGATACACAAATACGAACTAGAAAATGTTCTTTTTCATTTCCAGAGTTCCCAAAATTTTCCACAACTGACATGTATAACTAACAAAATGTATCCAGGAAGGATACATTTGGGGAGGGGAAAGGAACTTTATTTAGGCCACAGTCACTAGGGCAAACTCTTAAATAAAGATTCCACCACTTTGGAGTGAGGGAAGAGAGCTCTCAGTGACAGAGTGGACACAGAGTTAGACCCTGAGGCATACAAACAGAATCACAGAATGATTGAGCTTGGAAGGGACACCTGGACATTGTCTGGTCCAATCACCCTGTTCAAGCAGGGTCAGCTGAAGCCAGTTGCCCAGGACTGCATCCAGGAGGCTTCTGAATACCTCTAAGGATGGAAAATCCACAACCTCTCAGGACAACCTGTGCCAGTGTTCCATCACCCTCACAGTAAAAAAGTGTTTCCTGATGTTCAGAGGGAACCTCCTGTGTGCCCTCAGTTTGTGCCTCTTGCCTCTGGTCCTGCAACTGGGCACCAGTGTCAAGAGCCTGGCCCACCCACCTCCATTCCCTCCCATCAAGCGTTTATACACATTTAAAATATCTTCCTGGGCATTTTATTCTGCAGGCTGAACAGTCCCAGCTCTCTCAGACTTCCCTCATATGAAAGATGCTCCAAACCACGGAAGTACAGTGCTAAACCCATCAGTCTCAAAGGAGACTGAGAAGATTACTCCAGGGCTTAAATTACTTAAAGTACTGCTTTAAAGAGATACAAGGAACTCCAAAATTAGAAGTTTGAATCAATACAGATGAATTTTAAAGACTATTCAAATCTTGCATAGGTGTCAATTTGAAAAAAGGGGGGAAAAAAAATAACTCAAATTCAGTTTTACACAGAAGAGTGCAAATAGAATAGGACAGACCAAACAAAAGGCTGTCTAGGATATTCTAGAAGTTGTATCTGAACTGCACACATACACACAGTTATTGCATCTATACACTTACTGTTAAAGAAAGCTCATTTAAATTAAGAATTGCACTCATGACATTCACCAGAGCTGCAAAAATGGTCATCTGTATTACATATGTCACTGTACTAGCATCACATTTTGAGTAACTAACCACTTTTTTCAGTCTAGCAAAGATATACCAATAAGATTTTTTTTTTTAAAGAGTGAAAGAAAACAAATTCATATATATAAAGGCAAGGTCATAAAGTAGTTTACAATATTATTCCCCTAGCACATTTATCAGGAACACTGTCCAGGAGGTTTGGTGAGTCACTACGAAAACTTTTCAGCATTAAAATTAATCAGAGATTTAAAAATAGCGGCCACTACCAATTTTTTCATTATAGCATGATTCAGGTATCAGAAATGTCACCTAGACTTTTCAGATTTATAGTGCTGCTCAATATATTCAGGAGACAAGATAAAAAAATATTTTAAGACTGAAGTGTGAAACACTCAAAAGGTAGGCTGAATTAAGATTACATATATTAGATATTAAGATTTCCTTCCATTACCCTCTCCTTCATTTCCACCCACTTAGTATTTCCTAAGAAATAACCTAATTCAGATGCCGATCTTCCCTCAAGAAAATCAGTAACTGATTTAGACACCTCCCCTTCTACCATTACAGCAGTCCCACAATTCTACTCCTTTCCACATTTTTAAACCAAGCTTTTTGCCTTCTTTTTCCCCACTGTGAAATAGAAGTGTAATGGCTACTATATCTACTGTAAAGCATATGTAAGAGTTGAGGATTAAAAGCTTTACAGAAGACGTAGGTGTTACTTGCAGAGTCTTCCTGCTGATCTCAATTCAGCTTGGGTTCCCCATATAGAGAAAACTTTGCCTTCCAGATGAAACTTATCCAAACAAAATTTTTAACTACAGATTTTTCATAATCAAACTTAAAAGTATATTTTCTTTCAGAGCAGGGCAGGAGCTAATCATGGAAGTATAATGGATTTTGAAAAAGTATTTTTGCTGGTAAATTATTTCTAGCACTACTAGGATACTAAATATCAACAAATTGCAGTTACCTACTTTTACTTAAAGGGTAGCTGAAGGTATCTTTGCTCTGGATTTTCCCTTTAACAAAGGGAAATGCTACTAGAACTCATCCCCTAATACTGTTTTGAGTCTAAGCCCAGTGATGTAAAACATTTCTTAAGTACAGATAGCTAATGAGATTAAAAAATTACATATGTGATATAGGAAAGAAGGATCCACAAGTACTACAAGTCTTTTATTTTGTTCTACTTGGAAAGCATAGCTCTTCTCAAATGCAAAACCTACAACAAATTATATTTCCACATCATAGAAGTACGTTTGGGTATTAATTTTAAAAATGAGCTTATTAACAGTGGCTGTCATATTTTAGTGTCAATATTTAACTCATCATTTTTATCTCCTAGCTATTTCTATTAACTTATATAAATTGTAAGTGTTAAGCCACAGTTGGACAACCAGAGAAGTATTAGCTTGTTCTAATGCATCTTTCACTGAGGTATCTTTTTTGTTGACAGAAAGAAGTCATGCACAGCCAAGTGTACTGATACTGCAGCAAACTCTTCAGCATTTTATGTTTATCCAAAGCCCACTCTTCCAGGCTTCAGAGCAGAGTATTTGAAGGAGAGGATAAAAGGAGACTGAGAGAGGAGGGAAAGCAGAGAAGGAAAATTCAGGTGAATACACACTATTTCTAAATTATTAACTTCAAAAAAACCCAAACCAAACCAAACAAAAACAAAGAACTCCTATCTTGTGCTTTGAAGATTCTGACTGCCCAAACATCTTATGGAAAGAAACATAAGCTACGGAGTCTTTGAAAAGCCAGGCTTTCAGATTTCAGGATTTTTCAGCCTAACCAGATTTCCTTCCCGTCAAACTTGCATGAGGTCAAAGGAAACTGCAGTTTTCCTTCCGTTTGCAGCTTAAGAAAGAAAAAAAAAGATACACTAGTATTCCAAAAGTAGCAAGATACTTAAAAAAAAAAAAAAAAAGCCACAAACTTGCATTTTGTTCTGAAAGATCAAACCACAACTGGTCTGGACAAGCAGATGATCCGTCCCCACCAGCTATCAAATGGTGACTGTGGGACTAAACTTTAAGGCTACTGCTGAACACTATGCTACAAAATCGGCACAGTCTGTAATACAGTCACTATATTATGGGCTAAATACTATAGTGCTATAAGCTGTCAAGATGATACACTTTGTTGTTTATTTAGTCGAACTTACAAAGCAGCATAAATTAAATAATCCTATCCAAAAGGAAAGAAAATAATTTAACGAATAACTACTCAATTCCTTAAAGGCTGAGGTACATAGAAGAAAAGATAAATGTTTTGGAGGTAAAAGGATTTTTTTTCCACTAAAAGAGAGCAAATTCCATAGGGAGAGGATGTTATTTTGACCTGAATAGGTACTGTTTTTCCTCTTCTTTCACTCCCCTCTTCTATCTTTGCTTTATTCTCCTTCTATTGAGGTGTAAGTCATTGAGGTTGACATCTTTTTTTCAAATTACACAATACAAAATTAATTTGGAGGACATGATTCTAAACAAACACCAATAAGCTAACTAGTGACTGTAAAAATGTTCTTCAGCTGTAGAAAAATGAAGAAAGAGGAGAGAGGAAAAAAAGTTAGGTTTGTTCTGAAATGGTTTTCTCTCCACAGTGTTCGTCCTTGGGTAACTCCAGAAGCTCTTCACTTACTCAAGGACAGCTGCCAAGATAGTCAGTCATGCTAATCAGGGATGTAAAGTGATCTGTAACCTCAGCATAGCTGCACAGCAACAGATATGCAGCAAAGGTGTAATATTGAGCACTGTGATAGTAACTGCCAGCCCATGAATACAGACATTGTAACATTAGTTATATGCACCTATACATCATTAAGAAAATAAAACTGACAGAAAATGTATTTGTTGCCATACTGAGAGAAGCAAAGCTTGTGTTAGTGGCTGTTGAGCAGACATTCAATATGACAAAATTTATTCCAATGCAATACACCAACAAACTTACAATCATCTCCTCCACCAAATTACATTCTCAGAGAAGTGAAAATAATAAATAGTACTAGCTGATCAGCATTTCTGATGTGCTGAATGACACTCTCAGGTTCTTGTAAGAGGGGAGAAGGATATATATAAATATAGATATTTATCTGTTGTATACTTTTTTTTTTTTTTAAGTGTAAGATCTTTTTTCATGTACAGCTAGCTGTCTTACATGAAAAATAAGGGAAACATTTGTATTCTTTCTAGAACTATTATATATACTCCACTTTCAATGCTTGATGCTACCTCATCAGATTAAATGGGAGTTGAATTAAAAAATACAGTTAGGAAGAACAAGCAAGAAACAAATTTTAAAATGCCTTTAAGAAAAATACTTTAAAGAAAAACAACAAGGGTCCTTAAGCAAACTGTTAGAAGCTATTAATTATGAGTTGCCAAATTTATACACACTCTCCAAAAGGTGAAGGCCTAAAGACATGAAATACAGTAAATTGTTAAAAACCCTGCCTAAGGCAGCAGTGAGGTAAACAGTAATGCTGTTCCCAAGGAAAAAGATAGAAAATATAAAAGCACTGCAGAACAGACTCAGCCACAAAACTAAGGATATTTGAGTTAAAAAGGACCTGCCAAACAAGCAGGAGAGAGAGTATCTCATTTAGGCATGTTGGGTTTTTTTTTGTTTGGTTTGTTTATTTGAACACTTTCTTTAGCAACTATATACTTTAGGTGAATAAAATATGCACTTGTGGAAGAACTGCTACAAGTCCCTTTAATCACTTACCGGTCAAAACCACTCATGGGGAATTTCAGGCTCAAGTAATGCTAGATCTGTTATGCTTATGAGGCAGGGAAGCAAAGCAGAAAAATAACTGAAGGCTAGACTTCACAACACAAAGCATTCAGCTGCAAGACAAATGGAAGATATTTCTGCTCCCTTGGCCCTCATCATTTCTTTCTCAATGCCTAGCACAGCACACCATGCCTCTCAGTTAAGACAGGATCATCATTCAAGGTGCTACACTCTGAACTACATCAGAGAAATAATCCAACTAAAAATTTCAGAAATGGAGATTCACAACATCTTCACCGATACAAATCTGGTTTGCTAGATTCAGCTGCACTCTCAGCTTCCCTCATGACAGGCCATACTCCTCTCCCAACCCAAGTGCCAGCTCTCCTTCAACTCTGCAGTTCAGGAAGCTAATCTTGCCAAAACTCACCCTCCACAATTAGTAATCAATTATAAGGGAGCTTTCCTTAGTGAATTCATCATAGTGCAGCAGCACTACGGCTACGGTAAGAAAGGGGGTGGGAGGTATGGCAGGCACCACAACAGCCTAAGTGTCAACCAGTTCGAACTGTGCTCTAAAGTTTTTTCTTCTTTAAGTTGAATCAATTCCCGACACAGACCCAAGATGGTCCCACATCCAGAAGAAAAATGCACTAATAAAACACGTTAGTCTTTTTAGCAAATTGGAGATCTGCACCACAGAAACACACATTCAAAATCTTAAGAGATTAAAAGGCATGTGAAGTGTGACCATGAAATTCCCTTCACTTACAAGCGTGAATCGACTCCCTCAAGAAATGCCACAGAGAGTGTAGCACAGAGAACACTTACACAATGTATCCTTCAGGGGACATTTACTTAAGCTGTAACAACTGTGTCTCATTAATGACTTTCAAAGATCTTCAAGGGAGGGAGCCCCCAGCTCTTACCATCTCTTCCATTGAACTGACTGCACTGACCTTGCCTGTAATTACAGAGCAATTTCTTTCCCATAGGAACGTTCTGCAGCCTGCAAACATCCCTGGAGCCTGCAGCAGCTCCAGTAAATTCCTAATTATCTCCAATATCTGCCCACAGGCTCTTTGAATACTTTCTTATGAACATACATTGAAGTTTTGATATCCTCCCCCAAAATCCCAATCCATCTTTGTATGAGATACATGCACTGCAATACAAAATAAAGTAAAAAAAAAAAGGAGTGGGAGATGAAGCCAGAAAATAACAGAAGCCACCAGTTTTAAAAATTCAGAAGAGTCTCATAAACACAAAATACTTCTGTTGGACAGGAAGACACATGTCCACCCAAAATCCAGTAATTTCTGCAGAGCAGTTGAAGTGCAGCATGTTGCAGCAGGGAAGGAAGCTGCATCAGCCTGAAGGGAGGGAGCTCCAGATGATGCCTGCAAGCTGCATCACAGGTGTGAAGTGGATTGTGTGTATGAGCTTCCCACTACACAGCCCTTTGCTCACCACAGGCTACTCAGCTTGAGCTGTGAAGCAAAGTGCTTCTAACATCAGGGACCTTCAATGGGTTGGGTTTTATTTTTGTAATGCAAAAAGACAGAGAGTTGCTGTTTTGAAAAAAACTGGGTTTTCAGTATTTGGCTTTGGGATCAACTCTAGTTATGACTGTCTTTCAAATGTGCTGTAACTGAAGATTTTGGTCTGTGTTGGAGGACTTGCACCCACCTCACAACCACTGCTCAGAGGTCTAGAAGGAGGGGAGGGATACCCTGGTCCTCCTGTAAGAGATGCAAAGGTAACGAACAAATTTATCTCCTCCCATTACCCGTCCCCTTTTGCTTCCAGTTCCATGTTTATTACTCAAGGTTCTGGAAGGTTGAGCCAAGGTCTCTGGGTTAGATGCAATATCACGAAGACAGACAGACTCAGAGTGACTGCCTCAGGATAACACTGACAAGTGACAGTCACTGAAGAGGCCTTTATAAGCATTGGGAGCTTTAAATGAATGCTTGCACCAAAGGAAAGACTTCTGTACAGAAATTAGCTACTTCACTAGCAAGCCTCAGAGAGCATGAGCTCAACTGCATACATATGTGCTCAGTTAAGCAAATTATGTTTTTGAGCTGCTCTGTCTGCATTAATATGCCAGGTGCTGACTGGTGACCTGTACAGTCCAAGGAGGCCAGCAAGAAGCAGGCATCCCCTACACACAGTCACACTCTGGTGGGTATGCTGAAGCCAGGAAGGTGGATCTGCACCTAGGTAAATTAGCACAGCAGTCTTGTGTCTAATTTTTTTTACTTTATAGAGGTCTTCACAATTATCATTCTCTCTTCATCCTGGTCAGATGTTCCTGTTAGATATATTAAATATTCAAGTACATAAAACATAGAATTTTGAAGTGGGGATAAGAAACAGTACTATGCTGCAGACACAAACAGCTCTATCAAACTTCTTTCACAACAGTGAGACAATACAATCTTTCTACTGGCAAGTCCATAATAGGTAAAAATTGCTGATTAGAGAAGGACTCAGTGGAAGGACAGGTACCAAAGACCCTGTCTTCTATTTCCTTAAACATGATAAAAAAATACATATTAAAAATTATCACAGATGAAAATGAATGAACAGAAAAAAAAATTCAGAAACTTTGGAAAATGTATATTCAAAGAGCAACATGAGTTACTGCAAGTGAGAATTCTGAACACTTCACTTTAATATTGTCAATATAAAAATAGACTACTCATATTTTGCTTATAAAATTAATTTCTATAACTCACAAAAAATTTAGTTGAGATGCCAATTCTTCCCATTCAGCTTTGTCAACTGGCAAAGAACAAGCCTTTGAAAGGTATAATTTTGAATATAAAATTTATTCATTTTATACTGTATTGATGTACCTATTTCTTCCTACGTTAACATTCCAAGAAAGCCAGACTTTGAGTAATTAATTTAACTCTGTACAATGACCAGATAGTGATTTTTTATTTAAACTATAAATCTCTACAAAGTTAGGGAAAATGCTCTTCCCTTGAACAAACATTCAGGTTTCACCAGAAAAGTAAACAAATGTTGTATATTTATGGGTAATATTCTCACTACTGAATTAGTAGTGGGAATATACAGGATTTACTTATCATTTTATTTAATTTCATTTTTTTCCAGGATGTTATATAAATGCAGTAACTGTCAAACTTCTTGGACCCAATTATTTATCTTCCCTCAACACAAAACTCTCAGTGCTTTTCAGAATATTTATCTAACATATGCTTAAGAGCTTCATTTATTTATTTCTTGTAAATTCCGTTTCAGAATCTACAAAAGGGAAGATTCATCATCACAGTTAAATCTGTACCTTTTAGATAAATATTCACAGAGCTAATGCATTCACATTCACACAAAGATAAAACTAAAGAAGACTGAAGAGGAGGAAAAAAAAGTAAAAAACATACTGGCATTCTTCATTTAACTTTTCTTCCTTCCATTGTCAATTTGCACCTTGCTGCCTTTCCAAAAGAGCACAAAGATCTTCAGATGAAGGCAGTGAACTTTTCAAAATAGCCAGAGAACAGACTGACTTTGACTGAAGAGTATCAGCTCCATACATTTACTACCTCATTTTGAAAACTTGAATTTGGAAAAGGCATATGATTGCAATTAGTAGATGACGTGGCACTTAGCAGGCTTCTTTGGCCAAATCTGACAAACACAGGTCATACTCCTGCACTATGGCAGGCATCCTCACTAGAGGAGAGAAGGTCCAGCAACCTCCAGGGAAAGTGTACAGAAGTCCCCCCAGTCAAAAATGGGACCAGGCTTTTAATAGAATAAAGTGGATTGACTGCTGTCATTTAACAGTTAGCCATACCTCGACATCCCTCATTGGAGAATAAAAGGAAAACAGTGGAAAAAACTATGAGGGCCTTGTTCTCACCAAGCAAACTGTTGTTTATCTGCTCGTTATTAATTTATCTCGATTTCAGGCCTGGTTGTGGCCGGGCTGAGCTCATTTTTTTTTTTTTTTAACATGATTGTAAATCCCTTAGAATTCCATCATGCTTGCAGATTCTAGTCAAAAGAAACAAAAAGAAGATAAAAGTAATCCGAGGTAATTTCATAAATACAATAATTTTTATCAGAAATTTTAAATCTATCTTACATACAGTCTTTTTTTTCCTTCTATGCCTCGAAATACTATATATTTAGACAAATTATTCAATAAAACAGACTGTACTAAAGTACTTCACAAAGTAACTGTACCTCCAGAACTGTATAAAAGCCTAATATTTACTATATAAAGAGCTATTTATGGATGTCTGTGTGAAGGGGTGAAAAACTAAAACAATCAGAGAAAAAAAATAACAACTGGTAATATATAATCGACCCTTATCGTTCCCTCTATAAAACAATCTGTACCGAGGGTTCCGCTTCTGTATTGGAAGAGTCACTTGCAAACTGCTCAGAGAAAATTCTGCTGTTTTTTCTGGTAAGCAACTTGGCAAGGTAACATTGTACGTAATCTTGCAGTTTCAGTGGTCCTCCTCAGCTTGCCAAGACTATTGTAACAAATTACATGAAAACATCTTATTCAGGATTTCAATCCTATAGCTTAAGAGAATCACTACATTCCAGGGGTTTTTTTAGATTTAAGGAACACAAGTCAGTATACTACGTCAGTATCTAATGCTGTCAGGACACCTCAATAGTTTCTCCATTAACTGTATATTATGCACAGACCACAGAATAACAGAAGGGTACTAGGAGAAAACTATATGCTTTCTTGTTATCTGTACTAGCTAGATTGCAAGGAAATCAACACTTCAGCATCTCCCTGAAACAGCTATTACATAGCAGATGGATGCATAAATAAAAGCACTTAGACAAAAACGTAAAATATACAGTATTTCACAAAGCTGATAAAAAGCTTCTGAAATCAAGTAACTCAAAAATGACATCTTAAGAAAATTATAACCCAATAATTAAAATTATATATTACTTTTCACTTACTGTTCTACTGAACAACAGCATGAAACAAAGACAGCTGATAAACAAACAAACCACAGTATCAGAACACAAAATCTATTTCTAACTATTAAAAGACAAAAAAAATCTAAGTTAAATATAGGAAAATCTAGTTACTGAGTCTAAAACCTCAAATAATACCTGATACAGATGCTGACCTTACTGAATTGTCAACCTACCAACTTTGTATTGGGTTGGTTGATTAAAATTACGTAAGATACAAAACCAGAAAAATTTCATACTTTGTATATAATGCAAAGATTAAATGTTTGCCTAAAATCAGCCTAATTCTTTCTAAAAATACATAAAAGACATTACACACAAATATCCTGTCTTATAACCACAGACTATCACAGCAACAGCTGTATTACTGCTGCTGCTATTTCTCCTTGTGTACATACTGCAATGTATTTCTCTTGTACAAAAGGCTGTGAAACGCTTGTGCCACTGGTCAAAGCAGAACATGGAAAAACTGCTAGGATTACCTGGGGGAAGAAGGATGAGCATTTCAGTGCATTAAGAAAACTGCAGTCATAAGAGAGCATAGGAAAATGGAATACACTGTTCCACATGTTAAATACACCTTAAAACAACAGTGAATGGATAACATTCCACAAAGATCTTGAAAAGAGCACACCCCCAGAGATTGTTATCATAGAGAAACAAATAATTTTACACGTCAATGCACCTGACAGATTTGTACTGTGTTGGTTATATCTTCCAAATACTCCCCAGTGTCACTTCTAGAGTAATCCATCCAAAATCTATCATTAATAATGGGACCAAACAACACCTTGTTGATGGATAACTGCAAAAAAGATAAACCAAATAATCCATCCTTTCCTGTCCATCCCCAATGGACACAAAGTCCTTAAGCAAGTAACCCCCAAATGATCCAACACATAATGACATATAAAGGGCTTGCTAACAAAACCAGATTTTTCTCCCCTTCCTCTCAAGAATGACCGAAGTATAGAATCAGGCTTATGAGCTCTCTAAAGTTTATTTCCTGTTTTGATCCATATAAAGAGAGATACTCTACTCTCAGTATTCCAAGACAGCTATGAATTGTGTGCAATGACTTTCTGGTCTATTTATTTATCTTGCTTTTTTTTTTTTTTTTTTTTTTTGTTATTTCTACTGAATATCAAGTAGGTAGGAGTCAGTGTTAACAAGATCCACGGATTATTTTTTTTCCGCTTTAATGGCAAAATATCAATAAAATAATACCACATCCAATCCATCAGATTTCTTTTTAGCTGCTTAACTACAATCAGCATCTGAAGCAAAGTACTTTTTGAAGCCTTGTAGCCAATGCAAACAAAAAAAGGCTGGAGAGCTAATACTATCTATCACCTCGTGTTGATTAAAGCTTGAGAAGATAAAGGTCACATCCACAAAATACATTAGATTGATATTTCAGTTGACTGAAACCTTTAACATGGCTTTTCTATAAAAGTAACTCACAAGCATTAGTTTGCACTTACATGTTTACAGATTTTCATTTCTGATTAACAAATCCATCTCAGAGAGCCATATGAACAGTAAAATACAGCAAGAGACTGGTGGATGCTAGACAGACACACTAGAGTAATGCAGCACTGCAGGGATCTGATTTCAGGCACGATCTACTGCTGGTCAGTCAGCCTCCCACTGGGATGTGGAGGACGTTCACTGGGATGTGCTACACTAAAACAGTGTCACAGGATTATTCCCTCTCAATGATGCAACATTTTAACTAATCAAAACCTTTAAGCAGTGCACTGCAAGGCAATGAGTATTATAACATTCCCCTAGTTTCAGATCTTCTACTCTTCTTCAAAGAGCCAAAAGCCAAAGTACAAAGGGACTGCTATAGGTTGATTGCAAATGCCCTTTATTGCTCCCTCTCAGAACTGTAAATCAGCCAGAGCTTTAACAGATTAAAAGCAAACCCAAGCCTATCTTCTGGAAGGTCACATGCAGTTGAAAAATTAGGATACACAAAGGTCATTCACTGCGTTCAACATTTGTTACTGTTTTATTTGCTCTGAAGCAGAGCTACAAGTAACTGACACCTTCTCAATTTTCAAATTAAGCTTCTATTATTACATTGGTAAGCCCTATGGAAACACCACGGGGTTTCTCTTAGCAACCTTCAGCAACTCAACAGCTAGCCTTACTCTTCCCACAAAATTATTAATACTAAGAGAGCTTCACTATTCTTCAGCAGAAGAGCAGATACATGACTGGCAGAATTACCATTATCAATGGTAATCCAATGGGTTTATGACATCTTACCTCTTGAGAAAAAAAGGTTTATGGTAAAAGTAACAGCACATTTGGAATAGAGTAAGGCAGGATTGCTTCTGTCAGACCTTTCTCAGTACTTATGATGCCTTGAATGCACACATTACTAAGTCATTTTAGCAACTCTGTAAGATAGACAAGTATGATTTCTGTTGTAACAGATGAGAGAACTAAAGATACAGGCCTGCAAACAAGCAAACTGTCCAAAGCAGCCTATGCCATAGAAAGATTTTCAATCTCCGCCACCCCTATAACCTACCCCAATTTGCCTTCCTAGATCTGGTTGCCCCTCATCCTTCTGTTCACTGCCAGGTGCCTGACTGATGTCTTCATGGGCAAATCTGGTTCTCTAAAACATCAGAAAATAAATATTATAAAGGATTATATGGCCTTACAGAGCTAGATCAATTAAATGAAGGTTCAGATGAGTGTTGGAGCTGAAGCAAAGGAGCAGGCAGGATCCACAAGACCTAGGTGCAGGAAGACCTTTCAGAAACAGTAAGATGTTAGATCAGCTCAGCTGCACCATGAAACTTCCCCATAGGACACAGCTGAAGCATCCTCCTTGATACTGAAGGGAAAGATAACATTGAAATAGGAAGGTAGAATTTACCATTTTGGACTTCCAGTCTGTGCTACAATCCTATCACCACTAAGTGTGGCTCATCTGATGCTTTCCTGTCCATTTCCATCTTGCTTCAAAAGGTACCTATTTAGAATCCATAGAACAAGCCATAACCAACACTCTGCTTTTTGTTCTCATATTTGAAAATATCCAGCAACATTTGATGAAACCTATCTTGTGTCAAAACACTTCTGCAGTTTACTGCAGATGGATAGATACTCGGACCAGGTTAATTCAAAATTGTTTACAGTAAGCCTGAAAGGAAACTTTATTTAAATATACAATTCTAATTTAATTTGCATTTATACTCCTTTTCTGTAAGAGGAAACTAAACCTTCTGAATTTATCCTTAAAAAAAATAATAATTACAAACTGTGTTGAAATAAACACCTTATTTTGTCTATGCCTACTGAAGAAAATGTCACAAGCTGATCTGTCTCTTGAGCAAACTGAATCCAATTCTTTACCCAGCAATTTCTCCTGTTACAGTGATCTGATGCACTTTAAAACTTCAGCAAAAAAATATTTAAGCAATATATACCCATTATTGATTAGAAAAGCTATGTAATTTAAATTTGACAATGAAACTACAGGCTACACCTACTACAACATTTTGACGAAAAGTTCCACTTAAAAATAGTATATTTTAATATCCATTTTTAGCTACTCTGTATATATATTCTCTAAAATACTGTAGTAAAAAAACCCCAACAACTTCTGGCTATAGTATTGTGAGAATAACTCCTCCCTCATTACAGACCTATGTCTACACTTCCATCACAACACAACAAAATCCCAAATCTCAGTTTAAAAGCTGACAATTAAGATAAGACCAAGCTGAAAAGCAGAATTCTAGAAGTAAGCTGCTTCTAATCATTCAGCAGTTGACTGTATCATGATAGTCTCTACCAGGTACAGCAGGAGAAGACATACCAAACTGCCACAGCCAGATATCAATGCATTTTGTCTGCTAAAGCCTTTTAGACATACTAGTTTTATTTCTTTAAAACTTCAGGAAAACATAGTCTTCATACTTTGAAACTCAACATACACAAGACCAGATGGATGAATATGGCATGAACTATGTATATGTCAGGTTCATCATAGAGGAGTTGTGAACAAATTAGTATTTCTACTTTCTTCCCCCCATTCAAAGCCATCTATGTATGCACATGCACACATGGGAAGAAAAATTGTAACCATTATTTGCCAAACCCTGCCGTGTCATATGGCAGAAGCAGGTCAGTCTTTAGAAGCTGGTTCCAACCTGACCAGTGACTGATCTGCTCCCTTCCAGCTGGGACATTATCCTGGTCATGCAGCTAACGAGAGAGCAAACTACTGAGAGAGCATGTTATCCTCAGGCTAGATTGTTTCTGGACACATTTTTTGCTATTACTATAATCATACATCACAACTAGGGCTGGGGCAGCAGGACAGGACAAAACACCTCTTTGACAACTAATACACCTGTCTCAGCCCAAAATCTGTGTATAATACCAGTTCCTTCCTTCCTTCCTTCCTTTTTCCTGATGACACAAACATACACCAAAAATGAGCAATGGAAAGCAGGAAACTACCTTTCCAACAGTGCAAGTCCTAGGTTCAGCAAAATACATCTTCATATGCTCAAGCTATGAACACACTATGATACCCTGCTGGTTTTGGGTATAATCATGAAGAGCCAGGGTATTTGACTGAAGAATGTTATGACTATACTACACAAAATCAACTTCTGTGATACTAAGGATCTAACAAGCCACCAACTCTATACATTTCTTTTCCAGCTGAGAAAGGAAGCTAGAAAAGTGGCAGCATTTTCAAGCTTTCCACTGATGTTATGCTAATAAAAAGGTAATTGTCGCAAAGCAGATTTAGACTTAACACCAGCATGAGGGAATGTCTTGTTTATAATTAGACTCATCAGTGAGTATTTCAGAATTTAGAGGACAAAAAAAAAAAAAAAAATCAAACCCAGACTAAACAAACCTACTCTAGGAAAATCTAAGATTTTGCCCACTTTGTTTGTAAATACTAGAAAAAATTTGCAGAAGATATGCCTTGGGTGCTTGGGCAAGTAACTCAATTTGAAGTATCATGTTTCTTAAGCCTTTGATCCTTCAAATAGTAGAGTATGGGACCACATCTATACAAAGTCTGAACACCTTAATATAAGAAGAGAAATTATGGCTTTCAGAGCAGGCACTATACATCATTTTGTGTCTGAATAGTGTTTTGATCAGAGTTCTGGGTCTGAATTTTCCAAAACACCGAAGAAAAGGCCTTTGGCTCTCAGTTCACAGCAAGTGTGCTGCAAAGCACACTAGATATCCTAATGCTGCCCAACAAGCTGTGCACTTCTGTGAGTTTTATTTGGCATGGAAACCAGCATCTCTCACAACTTTTCCCTCCCTATTATCACTTATTCATACTCTAAAAGAGACAGCTTTGAAATATCCTGCAGGAAAAGCCTCAAAGAGAGAGCTTAACTACTACAGTACAGGTCACTTAACAAACATCAAAGTCTGCAGAGCAAAAACCTTAACAGTTTCGCTTTGAGGAACTATGCACAGTATCAACCAGAGCACCACAAGAGCATGTCCAGAAAGGGATACTCAAAAATACAGAGACAAGGCAAGAAAGATGACAGTGTTACCATCTCTGAATGAATTTAAATCCCTGAGAGCTCCCCAAATTTACTCAGCTATTCAAAGGTGGCAAGTAAACCTATGAAGACACAGAATAAGTCTTTCAAAAAGTAGAAAAAGGCGGACATGTTACAAAGAGACGTGGCAAACAGCACAAGCTGAGACACTCAAGAAGCCTCACACCACAACCTGAGAAACCTAGTGAGAAAGATTATCATTAAATGATGCAGTTTTGTTCATTGCATTTTTCATGGCACATTGAGGTAAATTTCTGAATAACCATCCTCACCAGAACAACAATAAGCCTCAAAATGAGAAGGACAGACCTTCCTGCTCTTTCCTAGCTCTTTGTGACCTAAGGGTTGTATATTTCTGTGACCTAAGGAATTGTATCTTTGCCTCTGCCTTGCAGTACAATTATCCTTTTCACAAGGTCTCTATCTATACCCAGATGCAAGAAAAGAACATTAACAGCTGACTACATAAGAGAACCAGCCTGATACTTGCATCATGAATTTAAGTCTACAAATAACAGAAAATTCCATATTACCTTCTCTTAAAAAAACACTTCTTCAGTTTAACCTAAGCACCCAACTTCACATATAATGGAAAGAGAGTGCTGTGCAGAAGTTTATGCTACATAACCTTAACTCTTAACAAATCTATTACATGGATAAATTGTATTTTGCATACCATGTACTACACTGTTCAAACATAAATCTCGGGTATAATAGCTGAATAAGTATTGAAGAAAATTGCTGTAAGAATTAGGAGTCTGTCATCCAGAAA
This sequence comes from Apus apus, assembly GCF_020740795.1. Classification (NCBI taxonomy): domain Eukaryota; kingdom Metazoa; phylum Chordata; class Aves; order Apodiformes; family Apodidae; genus Apus; species Apus apus. Next base: position 99,979,123 of record NC_067284.1, on the reverse strand, counting down.
CAATCCCAAGCAGATAGATGAGACTTCTTAACAAAAGAGCATCCCTGCTTTATTGGTTCTGCTTCAGTAAACACAGACATTGCTAAAGGATTGTGAAAACGAAAACTCCCACAACCTTACTCAAAAATCTGCGGCCAAAAAGCACCTCTATGAATAAAGTTAAACTGTCAATAGATGCAATTTCTATTACAAAAGAGAAAAAAATGCAAAAGTTGTTGAATCAAACTGAATGAGTGATACAGAATTGTCCTTGTTAACTCCCAAAACTCTCAACACACTATATTCTGATTTAGCCACAATGTAGACCCTTTCCATGATTCACTACCTTCTACAAACAAGTACATCAGTCTTTCAACTACAGGAGTGCTCTAGTGGTTATGTCCAAAAATGTGCCCTACACAGGTCATCCAGGCATGCACTTTGGCAATCTTCTTATTTTAAAGTATCATTACTTTACCATCATTGCTGTGTCTCATGTTTTACAGGCATTAAGTGATAGGCCAAGTGTTCACAGTCTTGAGAATGAAAATCAAGGAAATAAGGAGTCACATAACAATATTTATAGTTTAGCCCATCCTGTTTCAGTCACCTCTCCTTCTGCAACTTTTTTAGTTTAACCTTCACCTAGTGTATTCATCTTCAGTTGAGAGAACATTTGACTCACGTCCAACTGTTTCTTTTAACATAACCCTGAACTTTTAATCTTTCCTCCAGTGACCAAGAAGTGGACTAGTCTCAGTGATGCCAGGAGAAGCAGGAAAATAACATTATTCCCATTATACTGCAGGGTAAAAGACTATTAGGTATCTCAAGGCAATACAGAAGCTCATGATAGAACTGGGAGAGAAGTACAGGAGTTCTGACTCACTATCTGCTGCTGTAATCATCAATTAACGCACAACAAAAATAAAATCCAAATGTAATTGTTAACTTAGACTGACATGGGTTCATTTAAAAAATGAAAACAACATTTCATCAGAAAATTCATCAACATGGGATTGCAGTTGCTTTTTCATATGTTGTATTTATATGGCAGCAACCTCCTACAGCCTACTTCACCTTCCCAACCACAAGACCCTGCTAGAGTAAACACCAAACAAGCAGAGGCAGAACTTCGAACACACTAAGAATTACTGGAATACCTGAGATTATCTGACAACTAAGCAGGGCTTCCCCTACAGAAATGATTCTTGAATCCAACTGAGAGGACGCACTCACTTACCAACTAGGAAGGACTGGAAAAGATGCCAAAATCCATTATGATTTTTCAAACCAAGCTAAAACTCCAGATCATTAAAATTAAGTGAAAACAAGACAGAAACCTTTTATAAAAATAGATGTTGCTGTGCAGCCAGGCATGTCTGTGTGCAATTGTTATTTATTTTTAAGTTGGGACAATTTTCTGCATAGATTTTTAGATCAACTAACTTAACAAGGTGCTTTAAAATGAAAAAAAAAAACAAAACTAAGATTTTTTTTTTTCCTGACTACAGTTGCTATAAAGATGTAGAGGAAACAAGAAAGTATTAACAAAACACACTCTCACCTAATATACAAAAAGTGTAAATTTCAATAAAAGCAGAGACAATAACAACATCGGCATCCAGGAAATATGGTCACAACCCAACACCAGAAAGACTGGAAGAAATTGTCCTATTGACAGTAAAAACAAAAGCAAACAAAAAAAAACAAACAAAACCCAAATAAAACCCATAGAAAATACACTACACACACCCCAAAAATCCCCAGTCTAACCAAAGACACAAATTCAAGGAAGTCATGTACTCTTCAGTGTGCTCCCCACTGCATTCCCCACTCAACCTGCATCACTGCTGATTTGAAGATCTTTTATTCAATGCTTCCACAGTAGCCCTACTAGTGCAGAAGAAACAGCCCAAACCTCTTAACATACTCCAATGGAGAAAAATTATTCCATGAGCTTGAGCAAGCACATAGGCTCAGAAAGCAATGAGATCTTAGTCTGCACAACAACCAAAAAAATAAAACCAGAAGTAAATATGAGTGAAACCAAATTTCAGTATGGACACTCAGTCATCAGCCATGGTATTGGTCAAAACTGTGACAATTAAGCTGGAGGAGAATCAATATGATTCAAATCCTCACAACACATCTGTCCCATTATCTCTTCCTTAACCAAAAATGGACAACTAGTAGCAGATCTACTCCTGGAGACGACATTAAAAAATTATATTATCATTTCCCATGCAAAGGTCATTTGATTGTTTTAGAAGAGTTCTCACTCTCTGCCCAACATGAAACAAATACCAGTCATTTCTTAGTTTTCATGCTCATCATTGGACGACAAGGAAGGACAAAAATTAAAATCCAAACCAGGTAAAAAGCTTTCCCAGTATGTCTGGAGTTCCACTGAACAATGTTATTTAAAGCCAACAGGAGCTCATTCTGTCACCACAGCACCAGAAAATTAAATCACAAATCTTTTCTCTCCGAAGCAACTAGAAGCTTTCTCACACTAGAAGTATTTAAACCAAGCTCCAAAGGGGGAAGGGGAAGACTGATTTAAGGAACTACCCAACCTTTGGAATATAACTTCCCAATGACAGAGATGAAAGATCTTACTTTTTGCATCTCATGAAAACAAGACACTATCTTTTATTAAATGTTTCAGAATTACTGGTCACTTTTAGCCCAGAACAACCATTTTTCAGGTCATCTACTCTCTGTACTAATAGTGATTGCAAAACCCACCAACCCACCCACACAGTATTAAAAATTAAACTGTATTGTATGAATTTTTTCATATACTCATCTTTCTCATCTTCTAAGCTACAACATCACCCCCTGATCAGTGGTCCCTTGTTTAAATCCTTGGAAGAAGGAGCAATTTCCAATTCCTTTATTAATAAAAAGTAGTACTTAATCTTCTGAAAATACTAGGGAGGGACTAGTACTGTACACACTCCTAGCACTAATACTGAGCTCAAATTATACTTTTTTATACAATATACTTTCCTCACTCTTATTAGAGGTGAACCAACTTCGAGATTCAAAAATCCTCTTTGCAACACAGCAAAATAATGTATACTGAATTTAATACATGTTCCATAGGGTTATTCTACTTGTATAAAGGAAGAGATTCAGAATGTCTTCTCAGCAGGCTGGCAAAATTGGGAAGGAATCCACCTCTGGAAGGCCTGACTCAGAGGAACAGGAGTTAATCACTTAATCCTATGATTTGTATCTGCTTTTAATAGAACCCTGTTGCTGCACGGAAGTTTTTGTTTTTGAGAGAAGATGACTAATTCTTTCTCATGGTGGTCTCTCACAATTCATAATAGGGCTGGCTACAGGTATTTTTAGAAGAACTATATCCCTTCCCATATCCCTCTATTTTTTTTTCTTTCTTTTTTATATCTTCACTTTAAAAAGCTGCATATGGTTCCAAATTGCATGCCTGTAACATGAGCTGGTTTAATTTTATCTCTTGATCATTCATGCAAGATAGCAATTTTTTACTGCATAGCTTCCCATGTCATTATAAGATTCAAATGCATTTATTTAAATCTCTCTCCTAGAATTCAACCACTTACATCATTTTATCTAATTAAATTTGTAAAGAGCTACCAGATAATGGGAGCTGTAGCCCTATTTTATGTTCTGAATGTTTTATTTAAAAATAAAATAAATATATATACACACACTACCATAAAGGATCCTTTGCCCTAGGCATCAAACATCTTTAAAGATCTGCTAACAAATCCTAACACTCAAGAGGACAAAGGACGAATCAAAGCCAGAGAGAAGCCCATATCAAACTGGAAAAGTCCTCAGAAGTCTCCAGAGCAAGCCAAGTCCGGAAAGGCAAATCAAACCATCTGATATATATTACTGTTTATTCACAGATTGACAGTTCAAGTATTGGCCATAGAAAAAGAGTACTTTAATTTACATACTGTTCTGCTTCCAAATTATTCAGGGAAGTCTTTTTTATGACTATATGATAAATATGGTTATAATACCTGTCCTCTGCTACTCAACTACAGAAAATTCACACCAAAATCTGAATCAAAACTTTCTTCATCTGATCACCTGAGGAACCTGAAGATAGACAAGTCCATGGGACCTGATGAAATAAATCCCAGAGTCCTGAAGGACTTAGCACATGTAGTTGCCAAACCACTGTCCATGATATTTGAAAAGTCATGGCAGTCAGGTGAAGTCCCTGGTGACTGGAAGAAAGGATATGTTACACCCATATTTAAAAAGGGTAGAAAGGAGGACCCTGGGATCTACTGACCTGTCAGCCTCACCTCTGTGCCTGGGAAGATCATGGAACAGATCCTCCTAGAAGACATGCTAAGGCACGTGAAGGACAAGGAGGTGATCCAGGACAGCCAGCACGGCTTCACCAGGGGCAAATCCTGCCTGACCAACCTAGTGGCTTTCTACAACAAAGTGACTACATCAGTCAACGAGGAAAAAGCAGGGGATGTCACCTATCTGGACTTCTGCAAGGCCTTTGACACTGTCCTCCACAACATCCTTTTCAATGGAGTGATATGGGTTCGATGGGTGGACTGTTCAGTGGATAAGGAACTGCCCAGATGGTCGTGTCCAGAGGGTAGTGGTCAATGGCTCTAAGTCCAGATGGAAAACAGTGACAAGTGGTGTCCCTCAGGGGTCAGTGCTGGGCCCAGTGCTGTTTAATATCTTCATTAACAATACTGACAGTGGCATTGAGAGCACCCTCAACAAGTTTGCTGATGACACCAAGCTGGGTGGTGAGGTTGACATGCCAGAGGGACAGGATGCCATCCAGAGGGACCTGGACAAGCTAGAGAAGTGGGCCCAGGTGAACCTCATGAGGTTCAACAAGGGCAAGTGTAGGGTCCTGCACCTGGGCTGAGGTAACCCAACATATGAATACAGGCTGGGGGAGGTCACCCTTGAGAGCAGCCCTGTGGAAAAGGATCTGGGGGTACTAGTGGATCAAAAGCTGGACATGAGCCACCAATGTGCAGTTGCAGCCCAGAAGGCTAACTCCATCCTGGACTGTATCAAAAGAAGTGTGGCCAGCAGATTGAGAGAGGTGATTCTGCCCCTCTACTCTGTCCTGGTGAGACCTCACCTGGAATACTGCATCCAGCTCTGGAGACCCCAGCACAAGTAAGATGTGGACCTGTTGGAACGTGTCCAGAGAAGGGCCATGAAGATAATCCAAGGGCTGGAACAGCTCTCTTATGAGGACAGGCTGAGGGAGTTGGGGTTGTTCAGCCTGAAGAAGAGAAGGCTCCAGGGGGACCTCATAGTGGCCTTCCAGTACCTGAAGGGGCTACAGAAAAGCTGGGGAGGGACTTTTTACAGGGGCTTGCAGTGAGAGGACAAGGGGTAATGGTTTTAAGCTGAAAGAAGAGAGATTTAGGTTAGAGATCAGGCTGAAATTCTTCAGTGTAAAGTTGGTGAGACACTGGAACAGGCTGCCCAGGGATGTTGTGGGGGCTCTATCTCTGGAGTTGTTCAAGGGCAGGTGGGATGGGGCTCTGAGCAGCCTGTTCTAGTGGGAGGTGTCCCTGCCCATGCAGGGGAGTTGGAACTTGATGATCTTTAAGGTCTCAAACTCAGAAAATTCTGTGATTCTTTCTTGCAAACAATCACAAACTTGGCAATTACATTCCAAAATAAAGCTTTTTATGCTCACAATGTTTCTACAGATACAATTTGTATACAGATATGAAAAAAGATACATGGCTATGAGCAAAACTGTGTATAAGCAGTTCTCAGGTTCCATTTTAAGAGAAATGCAAAGCGAAAACAAACTGAAAGTGATATTAAGAGCTTTTTTCTATATTTCTCAGTAAATAAAAGAAAGATTCTGCACACAAGGCCTTAAATTCCGTATGTACACATCAAGTATTCAACTTTAGCCACACAAGTTTGATGAAAAGCTTTACAAATTAAAAATAACACGGTTTTACACTACACAAAATTAAAGGAGCAGAGGATTCTAACTCTTATGATGGCAACAGCCTAACCAAAATTGGACACTTACACTTCAGTTATTCTTGTATCATAGGATGCAGTGGATGCTAAAGCTATCAAGGGTTCAAAAAGAGATTGTATAAATTCACAACTACTAAAAAACAAAGGAAAAAGGAAGGTAAAATATCTGAAGCTGGTTCAACACCTACACTGTTTAATTCCCTCATTTCCAAACACTACGTAGGGCACTTGTATGGCAGCCAAGTTATTTATATAGTTACAGTTCTTAATATACTTGCATCGCTCACGAGAGCTGGGGAACACACCACAAATAAGTAACTCTTCCTCTTTCTCCCTTAGCTGAATTCACTTCAAAGTGTTTTACTTAACACTTACAATAGCTTGTGGGTAACATTTTTAATATATTTATACAATATTATCAACAGCCTATATTATCTGCTAAAGAAGATTTCTGTTAGACAATCTATTTTTTGTGTATTTTAGCCAGATTTTCGACAGGTAGATCTTTGGGGTTAGGGTTTTGGTGGGGTTTTTTTAGTTATTTTCAACTGAAAGGGTTTTCCAGAAGTCATTTTTCTGTGCCATTAGAATAGAGGGATCTGTTCTTTATCAAGCACAGGCAGCAATGACATTGCTAGTAATGCCTGGATGCTCAAAAGATCAGGGACTCTCTTCCTCTGACAATTTTCTTAGCCATGGTCTTTCTCCAACTAAAGAGCCTCCTATGGACTGTGATCCATCAGAATCACAATGGGCAGCCAACCTTTGCTCTTTACAATAATTTTCTGCTACTTAATCTTCAAAAACATTGCTCTTCTATAGTATTCTTAATTTACATACAGAAATATTATCTTCTTTCATATTGTGTCCAACACTTATGGCTCCTTTCTATGTCCTCTGTTTGCTTAAATGGTGCCAGGTACCATTGGCAAAGTATTTGAAGCAATTTTCTTTAAAGTGCTATGTGAACAAGTTTGGCCTTCTTCCAATTCTTACTTGGCAATTATTATTCAAACTAGTGAAACGAGATAGATTAAGATTTTTATTTAGAAATAAGTTTAGATACAAGATATTCCCTTTAACAAATATTTAATGAGAGGAGTGTTTTCAAAGGAGAGGAATCTATTCCATCACACGTACAAAGCAGAGGAAGAACTGATAGGATGGATTGATATCAGTACTGAGAAGTGCTTGATCTTTGTATTCCAATGGGAGAGTTAATCCTCAAGTGCATGCTTTGCAAAAAGTACTTTGCACTAGACAAAGCTATTGGAGACTATTCAAATCCAGGGTACTAGGAAAGTGTATGACTACCAGCTGGGTCAGTTAGTTCTGAAACTATCCAGAAAGCAACAATCACAAATGACTCACGACCTCCATAAACAGTTCAGCTTTCCAGTGGGAGGTTCTTCAGATCAGCTTTGATATATTATAACTACCAAAGATATGAGGTGCAGCTAAGTAATACCATGGTCTTTCATGGGTATAAGCACAAAGTGAAAACTATTACCATAGACCATTTAAAAGTTATTAAAGTTATAAGTACTGTAAAATGTTGTAAACAAAGGCATTAGTTAAAAATAACAAAACATAACGGACCCAATATAAAAGCATTCAATGAAACAAGAATTGCACAAAACCAATTAACATAGAAATAAGCAGAAAAACAACTTCCTGGAACTGGACCTCTCAGAACATTTTCTCCTGGACTTTTTTTTTTTTTCCCAAATAATCCGAATGCACGCTGATCTCAGTGGAGTCTACACACTAACCTGCCAACAAGTGGGCATTGCTTCTACAGAGAGTCAACTGACATCACTGACTACACTTGTAAGACTGCTGGCAAACATCTCCTTGCAGTAGGTAAGCCCTCCTCCTCTTTAATGAGGGTTTTACAACTTTGACCTAAGTTATATGATCCCATGTTTCTGGACAGGGTTACACTATCTGGAAATACAGTTCCCATGCTATTTATTATACAGTAGACTATACCATTCCCAAATTATAATCCTTCTATTATCAGTTCTTTTGTGTATTTCCTAATTTGCATTTTATCCCTAAAAGATTATGCTTTAATGTACTGTCTTAAATTAAAAAATAAATATATGCATTTCTGTCCTATTTTGTAAAATACTAACCCAATGGAAGACCTCAAGTCCTAAACTAAACTATTAAAATGCACCAATAATAGAATTACTGATAATCATCTCCACATCCCAAGCGGTGAGGTAGTTGGAAAACAAAAATTTAAAGGTGTGCATGTCTCACCTCTAGCATCAGATGCTTCTTTTGGAACCAAATAGATTACAAAAATGGCACACTGACGGTGGTTGGAACTGGTGGTTCCAGTCAAAAACGTAAAATATGAGATTCTGTACCATTTCTACCAGCTCTGCAAAGTCAAAATGAAGGAAAACAAAAAAGATTTGAGGGTGCTGGCCATGTAACTCACTCATTCACACAGACAGTAGTGACAGTAGTTTTTTCTTCCTGACAGATAACAACAGAAACCTGTACAAACTCTTAGTAGGCAGATTCCCTGATAACTGAATTAGAGGCATGCCCCATTAGCACTTCAATCACCTTACCAGGAACTGTCCTGAATAATTCTCTAACTCATCAATGCATTTGGTTCAGTCTTCAACGGGGTCTCTTCTGACTCCAAGAAAAGTCTATTTTACTTAAAGCATAGGCTTAGCTTCCAACCTTGGTATGGAAGGTACAGTGCAAAATTACCTCAGGCATCATTAAACAAAATAAAAATGCTACAACAGGAATCTGTACACAACAGAAATCTGTACACAACAGAAAGGTGAATTTGTGGGGCTTTTGTCGTAAAAAAAATTTAAATTAAAAATCTGATTTAATTGTTAGACCTTCTTATAGAGCTTCTTACAGCAATCACAGCCAGACAATGATCTCTTCATGAGCGCTTGATGAGAATAATTACCCTCAGATAAGAAGAGAATAATTACACTGAATTCTTTTGCAAGGTGCTTGGAAACCTACTAATGAAAAGTTCTGTTACTAGCTATGTATTACAAGTATTCTTAATAATTACATAAAACAAGTACAACTTTTTCTAGAGTTTCTAGTTTTATTTGAAAGTTCAGCTGTACCAATCATTACTTCATCATAAAAGTGATTCAGTGAGCTAAGGAGGGTTAACTTGGTGCAAGCTTACAACAGAACCACTTAAATCTATTCACCAACTTACTGAAGAAAATATATCAAATATTTTTAACTCTCCATCAGGAGCTCAGTATAGTTCAAAGTCAATGGTTTTTTTTTATAGAATGGTGAAATATGTTACGAATATTAGAATGAACACCTGTTGACTAGGTGAGAAGAAATTCTACAGTCTGCTGTTAGAAGCAGTGATGTGTTGTACAAAAAACCAAATCATCTTTCCTTGAAAGTAATTCACAACAGTTATAGCTCTCAATTTTACAAGCTATTTTTTAATCTTATAAATATCTACCTATATACATACACATCCCCCAACCCACCACCTCCTTCCAGCCCCTAAGAAACTGATAATGACTTTTTCCTAAAATTCCACTGGGGGCGTGGGGGGATATAAAATTTTTTTGAAATAGCTCTGCTTTGCTTGACATTCATACTGCCTGTGAAAAATTAGGCCCACTCGTGCTAATATTCCTTGTAAGAGCAATCAGGTTAGAAGCTCCTAGCATGAAGCTATTTCTTGAATCAGGATTGCAGGACCAAGTCGATAGCTAACACCCCTATGGATCACCACAATGTTACTATTATGGAAAAATCTATGATGCTATTAATGAAATAATTTTACCAGAAATCTCGATATAATGAGAAATCTGTTCCATTAATAAACCTCTTATTTTTATGTAAGTTAACTCTTCAAGGAGTTAACTCCTCTTCAAGGAGGAGCTGGTTCACAAATCATCTTCAAAGCTGTCAATATTGTATCACAGTAAAACACTTGCTATTTTAAGCAAGCTCTTACTGTATTGCATTTTATTAAACAAATATTTTAGATTTTAAGTCTTAAGTTTGCAAATTATTTGTAAAAAACAGACATTAAAAAAAAACTGTGTTCCTTACAGCTTTCATATGTGTAGAAAGTATCTGCTGCAAATGCCCCCACTTAGAACACAAGATGTTGTTCATGAATCAGTAACCCTTAGACAGGCAAATCTCATCCTGGCAAAACGAAATTGCCTATGACAATAATTTATCATTATTTTTTTAAGACAAAAACCTTTTCTATTAAGGGGGTCTTTGCCTCATTCTTTTGTGAAAACATATCTTAAGTCACAGAAAAAAGAAGGCTCTTCAACACTCAAACGTCGGACTTGACTCAGGAGGTCCCTGAGCCTCAGATAGCTGGAGGTCTGGCTGGTTTCCCAAAGCCTCACAACATGCTCACCCAGTTGTTAGGGTGCTCCCTAAGCATCTGCTGCTTGCCACTTGCAGGAACTGGAATCTGAACTAGACGGACCTTTGATCTGACCCCATCCAGCTGGTTTAACCGTATGTTTTACTGTCCAAGTCGAATTTAAGTACAGAACCGCTAAATTGTTCCTGCCCTTTTCAGGAAACCTTTAGGAAGCCAAGGTGCTCGACCGCGTTCGCGCACAGACGTTTGTGGAAAGCCATGATGCGCAGACACAGCACAAAAGAACGCGAAGGAGTTGAACTCCCTACGCCAATTTTTACCGTATCGCCATTTCCGAGCCCCCTGCCCCCCTGCCCACCCCCCGGGAAAGGCGGGGGCCTCGGGGGAGCGCAGGAAAAATAACCAAGGGGATGGGAACCACAGGAAAACGCCCGGGCGCCGGGGCAGAGCGGAGGCCGGCGGCAGACACCCCGCTCGGGCGGCCCCCGGGAGCGGCGGGGACGGCCCCAGCGCTGCCCGGCGTGCGGGGCGCCCGGGGCCGCGGCGCTGAGCGCGGCGGCAGCACCGGCAGCACCGGCACCGGCACCGGCGGGCTTCCCAGGCAGCCCCGCTCCCGCGGCCGGCGGGGCGGGCAGGACAGACGCCGGCGGGGCAGCCCCCACCCCGCGCAGACCGACCGACCCAGCCGCGCGGGTGCCCAGCGCAGCCGAAGGAAGGAAAACAGCCCCGCAGCGCCCGGCCCGGCCCAGCCCAGCCCCGGCGGCGCCCCCGCCCCGCGGCCCTGCCCCACGCATCGCACCCCCGCACACCCCCCCCCGCACACCCCCCCCCCGCACTCCCCTCCCCCACTCACCTGGGCGGCCGCGCGCCCCGCGCGCCCTCCCGCCCGCCCGGCTCCGTCCCCGCGCGCCCCGAGCGCCCGCGGCCGCGGCTGGGCCCGACTCCCGCCACGTGACCCCGCCGCGTGACCGCCAGGCCCCGCCCCCTCCCCCCCGCCCCGCCCGCGGAGCCGCGGGGGCCCGGCGGGAACGCGGGGCCGGCAGCGGTGCCGGGACTGGCAGCGGGGCCGGGGCTCGTTCGGGAACAAAGCGCCCGGAGGTGGCTCTGCCCTGCCCCGCCCTGCCCCGCCCCGCCCCGGGACAGCAGAGGGAGGGAGAAGTCGGCGCCGGGGGCGTCAAGCCCCGTCACGCACCTCACACTCCTCCCAGCGAGTCGCGGGCACCGCAGACTCGCCGCGTTTCGACTTAAAAGCCACAACGAGTGAAAATTAACCGTGTTGACCAGTGCCCCATGCTAAGCGTAACCTGTGCTCCCAGAAAATAGTACTAACAGCGGGTCAAAGGGGGGTTTAAGGGGAGGAAACGCCTTTATCCTCAAGCTCGGCAGTTCAGGAGGCAATACTAACACTACAAAACCTGGAGGAGCCTCAACAACAAGGGATGGGTATTGCAAACGAGCTCTGCAGCTGTATCCAGGTACCACATTCACTAAACATTCCCTTTCTTCAGAAGGGAGCAATGAAATGCCTTAACATAAAAAGTGTGAAGCACTTAATACCTTAAGAGAACTAGGAACAAACTTTAACTATCAGCTCTTAAAAAAAGCCATCTAAAAAATTGTACACGGGGAGCAAGAAGTGCAAAGACATAAAGCACTGCTGGCTTTAGGAACCAAAACTTACTGACCGTTTCAGAAAGCAAAAAGGTTTCTGTTTTTCACGGTGTTCCCTGAAGCTCTATAAGGATTTTATCTTAACCTTTAGCACAAAGGGTCCAAACTTTTTGCCACAGGACCATCTAGGTCTGCGAAAACCTGAAGCCTGAGATAATGTGTTAAGAGCTAGGTATAGGCTTCTTCTGTTAGTAAAATTCTCATTTGGAAACATGTTGCTTTTTCTACTGAAGATTTTCAGTTCCACTACAATAGGTAGACCCTTGGGCATCTCTATAGCTAAACTGTAATAAAAAGTTTTCAGGGAGTTAGGACTCCATTTCTGGATACTTTACAACAGTTATTATTATCAACTGGTGAGCTGTGAAGACCAGAAATCCTGAATAATTAACCTATTCGGTTCCACTGAATTCTTGTGTTTAATATAAGCATCTCTGCCTTAATTCTTAATTTATAGGCAATCATAAGAATTAAGTAGCAGAGCAAAAACCTTCACAGAGAGGTTTCCAAAACACAACTGCAGTTTTAATCCAGTTTGCAATCCTGCCTTCTCCACCCATGTATTGCCTACCAGTCCTTTCTCTCAACTGTATTAGAAGTTTTCCATAACTGGGTTCATAATAACAAGAGAAAACTATGCCTGGTAGCTGTTCACCAGTCTCTACAAGCTATGATCATGACTGAGCAACACCTGGGAGGAGTCCTACCCATCCTGAACCCTGCACATGTGGAGGACTGGAAAAACATACACAGGAAGATGAGCTCTCATCATTGCTGCAGCTCATTTTAACAACATACCACATGCATTTTCCAAAAACAAATTCACACAGATATACAAGAGTCCCTGGAACTAGAACCAGATACTTGAGACTGTTTCAACTTTGCAACAGGGCAGCAGTTCCCCATCTTCTTCATCTGTGTGCGTGAATTACCAAGACCTGATTCCACATCAGGGAGGGACTACAGCGTTCGCCCACGTGCAGAAGAGGAGCAACAGCAACCCCAAACCAAGCCCATAATCTGAGTGACTGGAATCCAGGAGTATGCTTGACGTTAAGACAAGGCCTCAGCTTCCAAAGTGAAAACAGAAGTCAAAACCTCTATTATTTACAGCAATGGCACATGCTCTTCTAACTTCCCTGTAGGACACTCTGCTCTATGAAAGCACAGAAAGATCACACTTAGGAAAATACCACTACGTATTGCATCAATTTTGTGCAACTACTATTCTGTACTTTTTCTGTGACTAAAGGTACATCTCTAGATGTCATTTGAACCCAGAGTCCATCAGTGGTGCTATTAATCAGTATAAAGGTATCAAAATTTAGCCTTTTAGTCCAGTTTATTTCCGTAACAAGTTGTTAAAATTATATTTAATTAATAATCAAAAGAATTATCTGAAGATTTTAAAGGGCTCCCAACTCAACTACTGGTTCTGCTACACAAGTAATCAAGAAGCCTAGACCTCAAATTAAGGTATGTCATTATTTTACTCCAGTTTTTCAGTCCTCCTGTGATCCTAGGGTCTAAAAACCCCAGGGTATAAGAAGAAAAAATAAGGGCAAGCTCAGAGTTATCCATGTGGTGTGAATGGCATATAAGGTTTTGAAAAACATGTTGTAGATAAGAAAAATGACACTTTGGTAAATAGGAAAATGGAACAATATACACTAAGTTGAACAGCAATGCAACTTTTGCTTTATTTCTTTGTCAGATAACTGATGTGCTAAAAAAGGAAAATGTATTACTGTATAGATTTTCTTTCTAACTTTACTTAGTATTTCAGACAGTGCCACACAAGATATTAAACTGAAGAGATGAGGATTAGTAGTGGTGGCAAGGGATGTAAACTAACAGGTATGGCAGTGGATGGTACTCCAAAGAAAATTGTCTGACTGAAGAGATACTACATAAATGGAGGTCCATAACAGTCATGATTCCGATGTTTTTTATATTTTTGTAGCTGACCTTAGAACAAAAACATGATTGTGCTAATAAAATTTGCTGATGGCACAAACTTAAGAACCAACAGTACAGACTAGAAGTGGAAATATATCGTTTGGAAAATAATGGATGACCCACAGAAGCAGACTAATTAAAAAATGGGATTACATATGGTAGTACAGAGTTCAAAAATAATGAACTGAAGGACTTACACATGTTCATTTTAAACTGAAGGCATCAACTGAAAAGAGAGTAGAAAAATCTGTGTCTGCCAATCAGCAACACAATATCCATAAGGCATCAATGCGATGAGATCATGAACGAGGATAATACTCCCAGGGGAGTATCAAATTAGCTTTTAGTGAGACAGATCTGGAATATCAACAGTATTGCACTGGTACTGTGAATACTTCACCCAGAATTCTGCATACAATTGTGATCAGTTACATTGAAGAATGATAAATTAAGCTTGAAATGGGTACAGAGAAGAGCCAGGACAGACGTGATTCTATCTATACGTTACTCTATTAAACAAACACAGTCAATTTTTGCCTATTTCGTGTGCTACATCAGGTAAGGCCCCCTTCTTATTTATTTAATAAGAAATTTATCTATATGAAACTCTAATTCAAAGTAAGACCTTTGAGTATGTCTACAGTATAAAAAAGCACTCAATAAAACTTTTTCAAAAAAGCTCACATTGGAACAATAATATAAATAGCAGGTGGTGGAAATACTTCCACGGTCCCTAGGCTTTTCAGACAAGTGCTTTAATGGCTGAGATATTAGTTTATATCTTTTTAGCTTAAATCTACAGGGATCTATGCCATATATATATGTATTCTTCAAAACGCCTTATCATTTCAAAGTGTGATTTCACAAGCAGTATAAGTGAGAGGACAGAACAGCAAAGCTTAAGCAATCCTTATTTTTTTTTTTTTTTTGCAAAATTCAATGGAGACAACATACAAGTACAAAAATAAAAAGTTCTTAAAAAATATGGAAGAGTAAGAGACAAGCCATCAAAATATTCAAGGTTTTAAGCACTAGAATTCTATCAATAGTTTATCACAAGAGTCCCAAATAAGTCTCCTCTGTACTATCACCCTCTGTGGTAGAAAATGCAACAAATACTGAAATGGTTGCAAAATAGAATGTTAATTCTTGAAATATAACATAGTTACAGCACAATACCTGCATTTGTTGGGTAGTCCTATAAAGGAACATGATCAAATACTAAAGTCCTTTTACTCTATTGAAAAAAATAATTTAAATCTAGACTTAACAGTAGGAAAATACATTGCAAGACTATAATTAATTTCTTGGTGTGTTTGTTTTTTTTTTTTTTCTTTTATGGTCTTAGCAAGATATAATACGATGATAAACAGCAGCATTATGTACAAAGAAAAACCCTCAAAAAAATTGCTTTCATGGATGCCTAATGAGGGATCTTACTGATCATTTTAATTTCAGTTTTAGAAGAACAAAAATATTCCAGATGTGAAAGGTCCTGTTATAATTTTTATCACCCCAAGTTCCTATGTTTATTCTCTCTTGAGAACCCCACCACCTGCTCGAGGCTTACAGTGATGCTATTCAGTGCAAGAACTGCAAAAATTTGCTTTCCTTCTTAAATTTAAAACAAATACTGTTAAGCAAGGAAAGGTATCTTTTTCCCACCAGGTAAGTGCACTGTAGCTGCAGGGATTATACATATACACTGTATATGCATATACATGCACACACAGACAAACACACACACAGTGTGTGTGCATTTATATATGTGTGTATGTACATAGAAAAATACACACACAACTCCTACTCTGTCACTCAGGATTGTCATTAGGCCAGGATGTGATGCTATGAAGACCTAAGAATCTTTGATTGACAGTAAAATTTAACATGCATACATGTTAAGCTAACACACTAGGATAATAATATATTCTACAACTAAATGCATATTTTCACATGTATGTTATGAAGTGCCCCGACATTCACTTATACTAAAGAATACTTGTATTTCAATAGGTAGAAAGTGCAGCACAGACTTCCATTGTGCATTTTGTATGTCTAGAATACAAAGCAAGGCTGCAGTCCTGCTTAGTAGGAGTAACAGAAAAATAAGTACTCTTATCCCCATTTCACAGATGGAGAAATCTACACTAGGGCAAAGGAAAGCTACTTGCTTAAGATCAAAAAGTAATGTCAGACTTTTCACTTCTCCATGAGATTACATTAGTTAATTTAAAGGTGAACTATTCTTTAAGCTATGAGAGAGTCTCACCAAAATAATCACAGAATCATAGAATATGCTAAGTTGGAAGGGACCCATCAGGATCATCGAGTCCAATTCATGTCCCTGTGTAGGGCACCCCTAGAATCACACCCTGTGCCTGAGAGCATCATCCAAAGAGTTTCAGAACTCAGGCAGGCTTGCTGCTGTGACCCCTTCCCTGGAGAGCTTTTTCCAGTGCTCAACCACCCTCTGGGTGAAAAACCTTTTCCTGATATCCAACCCAAACCTCCCCTGATTTGAGCTTCCTGCCATTGATCACAGGAGTGGGGAGATCAATACCTGCCCCACCTCTTCCCCTCATGAGGAAGCCATAGACTGCAATGAGGTCACCCTCAGCCTTCACTTCTCCAAGCTAATATTGTTAACATCTGTCCTTCTCAGAGAGAACTAATTTTCACAACTTTAGCAGTAAGGCAGAAGTGAAAACATTACTGTTAAATGTAGCACTTGATACCACATACGATCAGCTCTTGAAAGCTAGTAGAACTCTGATTAGTAAATTCTCTGCAGTTGGTACCTAAACTTACATTTGCATGAACAAACCCTTAATTGCTTTGCTAATATTTGCTTTGTGTATTTATTAGTTCTTAATGATTTTCTTACCAACACCTGGAAGAAACTGGAACTAGGGACTTGGCAGTTTGTCTATGTTCTCAACACTTGCTACACCATTTGCATATATTTAAATGGTTGCTTCCTTAAAAAAGATCAATCACTTGGCACCAGAGATCATACTTAAAATGAATTGCATTGAATACTTACTGGTGCACACACATGTTATTCTTGTATTTATTCTCATTTTCTACTTTTGAAAGAGAAGAAAATTAAATCTGTACAACACCCTTTTAATTGCACGTGATACAACATTATTGCATTACTTCATGCTGTCACAGACATTACAAAATGTGCATGACCATCATCATCACAGCCTGGGTGCTTGGACAAAGGAGAAATGTGCCTGCTATGTTTGAATGTAGTGGTTTTTGAGAATGAGAAATCCAGACCTTGACATTCCCTCTACCCAGGAGTGACAGCATACCCAACTTATGATTCTGCCTCAGATGTCTAAAGGCAAGGGCCCTGACCAGTAGAAACTAAGGTTTTGGCAGAAGCAATTAATCTCAAGCTTCAGCAAGGATGAAGTGTTGCCAATCTCTGACCACAAGTCTTAAAAATAGGCCATTTGTATCAGTTTTCTCTCTTTGTTTCTATGACTTGTTTTGGTTATGATCTTCATGTAACTATGGCAATAACAAAAAAATCCACTACATGGAAGCCTCCTTTCCCTGTTTCAAATTGAGACTTGTAGCATGTTGCTTCCTGCATTTAGCAATTCAAACAATAGAAGCTCTTTCTAGCACCTTCACAGTTCCTTTTGTTTTGTAGTACATTAAAAAAAAAAAAAAAAGCTAGAATAACTCTGCATACTGAAAAGCCAATTTCAGATTAGTCTAGTTTCTCACTCCTAAACTATTTTAGGAACCACCTTCCGAAACACACACCCTCAGAATCCTTCATTCCCACTCCCTACAGCTCTTTCTGGCTCCTGCTACCACACAGCAGGCTAAACAGAAATGGCTTTTAAAAAAAAACCTACTCTAAGCCAGAAAGGGAAACATTAACAAGTTCCAAGACTTCAGGTTCCCTGGTCCTCCTGACAGATTTGTTCACATGCTTAGCTTTGCTCACTCATCATCCCTACTCTCCTTCTCTCAAAACCTGTTTGCAGCTGACTTTGCCCAAATGGCAACATGGCCAGCAGGAAAAAGCTATTGCAGTTCTCTGTCACACTAATCTTCCCATGGCTGTGCTTGACAATATCCACTTCAAATACCCCGTAAGAAACCAGGCCTCTTTTTTTCTTAAATTTTATACTGATTTTTGAAATTTCCCAAAATTAAAGATGCAATCAGTCTCAAATGCAAAAATCAAATCATAGAATGGTTTGGGTTGGAAGGGACCTTAAAGATAATCTAGTTCCAAGCCCCTGCCATGGGCAAGAACACCTCCCTCTAGACCAGGTTGCTCAAAGCCTCATCTAGCCTGGCCTTGAACACTCCTAGGGAGCGGGCATCTACAACTTCTGGGCAACCTGTTCCACTGTCTCACCACCCTCACACTAAAGAATTTCTTTCTAATGTCTAACCTAAATCTCCCCTCTTCTAGTTTAAAGCAATTCCCCCTTGTCCTACCACTCCATGCCCTTATAAAAAGTCCCTCCCCGGCTTTCCTGTGGCCATCAGTTACTGGGGGCTGCTATGAGGTCTCCCCAGGACCATGCTTCTTATTACAGCTGAAAAGAGTTTTTTCTTTCATATCTTAATTTCAAGCTGCTTAATGATACAGAAGGATATCATTATTCCAGGGTTACTCGTTGCTTCTGAATCTCCAGTTTCTGGAATCCATACCTATATACCTAACGATACACATACAAAACATATTTTACACCCTGTAAAGTTCCAATGTTGAAGAATTCAGACTAAAACTACACTGTCATTCCACATGGAAAAGTGCTCCAATCCAGGACAGAAGCAACATAGAATAACAGACATAACATTACAAAAACTTGTGCTTCCAGCCCTCACGATGCATTGGCTCTGATGATAAATACAGGACCTTCTGTAAACCAATTAAGTTCTAGTTAATTGCAAGTACATTTTTGGATACAAAATTAAAATTAATTCAAGTGCAATTTATCTCTTAATTTTGTCCTTATGATTTTGTGATCTTGCTCAGTTTCAGAGTTAAAAAGATTTGCTAGGCACAAGCCTAAAATACTCTTCCCCCGGCTTCCTACCCTCTTTCTCTTCCATGCTCCTATCTCACTCCTCTAGTTTCAAAACATCTGGAACACAACACATAAAATACTGGCAAATTACAGACATTTGCTTAGTATGTTTGACTCTCACTATTGACAGTGTATTAGCTATGCCAACACTGCAGAAATGCACAGTACCTTCTTATCTGCAAGTGATCTCTTCACAACTGCAAATCATTCTGCACGCCCAGTAATTTACAACAGGGTCCATCTTTTCCGTAATAGAAAAGTGAACAGCTGTACAGCTCTGACAGCCTACTCCCTCAATCTACAGTCATCCAGAAAAATTGCTTGCTGTTTCTTTCCTGAGGGGTTAGTATTATAGCTAATCAATTATCTGCCAGAGTTTTGATAGTGGGTGGATGCTCTTTAGTGTGTTTGAGTCCGTTCCTGCATGGCTGTTATGAATCTGCTTTTCTTTTGGTGAAAGAAAAATATTAATCTGAAATGAGATCTCTTCCAGGAACCTTATACTTGCTGTTGTTACCAACACCTAGAATCAATCAAGCACTAACAGCTAAAAGCCAACAAAAATACTCTATAATTTTAACTTTTTAATTTGCTCACCGGACAGCAATTTTATAGTCCATTTCTATTCTGCAGTTAATCTGCTTATTACTGCTACACAATCAGAGGAGAGAAAATTACTTTTTCTGTCTGATTGAAAAATACAGCTACTAATGTCTGATATTTGTTTTTTTCCCCCTCATATTAAAACTTAACTGGTAGGTATTGTGGGAATTCTTATTTAGGGAACATACTGAATGTTACCTTTACATAGGTGTAAACCAATAAAACTTTTCATTTTAGGGGGTAATCAGGGAAAAAAATTGTCTCATTTCTGTGTATTATGAGCAGTACCCAAGTGATATAGATGCAAAAATAACCAGTGCAGACTGAGGTATAGTAAGATTAAATAGTTCTTGTATGTCTTCCATATGGTATAGTGCATGTGAACTAAGGAGCAAGTACCCTACAATCACATGCATTTTTTATGAGGAAATAAAGAGAAAAAACCTTCATAAAAGTTACTTCTGATTGTACCAACAATGTCTTCCTGTGATTTACATTTACTAAAAATGATGTAAGTTAATATAGAGCAACTCCTAAAGCAGGCTAATGGTGAGGAGATAAAGACCTACCAGTAACATCTGAAGGGAAGATGACATTTCAGACACATCATTTTAATGTAACGGAACTGTGTGCCTAAGCACAGAAAGCATTGGATAACTAAACACTACAAGATTTCCAAGCTAAATATACATTTCAAAAATTTGTTAATGTAAATGTCTTTCTAGAAGAACCTCTTGTAGTCGAATGTTCATCTCCAGCTGAAAGCACATCCAGAAAGATATTAATGTTCAAAAACAGGGGAAGTCTCTGACCCAATATTGCCCACACTGCAGCAACTTTTAAAAATATTGTTAAGAGCTCCCCTTACTGGTCTGCCCTCAATTTGTTAAGTCTCCAGTCCTGAAAATCTAATATGAAACAAAGATGGGTACAACATTATTTCTCTTACATATTGAAAATAAAAAAAAGAGCTCCATGTTACATTTCTCTAGAGACCCTATCTTTTCCATTTCTCATTAGTTACTAAGTCTCAAGACCAAAGACGGTGACTTATCTGAGGAATAATTTTTCTTCCATCATTATGAACTTCACAAATTTATTAAATCCTTTAATTTTGTATAGTTCATGTGCACATGTAAGCATTGCCAAAGTCTGAATTACAAAATTAACATAGACACTCAATTCTGACATACTGAGTAATGCTTCATTTCACTCTAACCTCCACCAGCTTTAAGGGGATCATTTCTGAGATCATGAACAAGTCAGTGTGGGAAAAGGACTGGAATCTGCTGTGAGATGGAGAAGTGCAAAACTATTTATTACAACAGCTTACTGTTTTCTTCAGTGGCCTACTGCCAGGTTGGAAGACCAAAATATATCCCTCAGCCTGTGTTGGTTGACAGGGTTAAAGACTTGTTGATTTATGCACATATTTATTACATTGTTTTCAGAATACTACTTTTCCAAGCTCAACCTAGAAGGTCAGTGAAACTGGACACTTTTCTTAGCTGGCATCATCACCATAAAAGTTAAAATAAGCCATTTTAGTAACACTATGAAATACCATTCTCTTCAATTCACAGTAAACAATCCTGTAAATGCATGAAATACACGTTCTCTAGTTTGTTCTCGCACACTGGATGCAGCCTTGCAGAGTTAACTTGAGAGAGAAAAACCAGTAAAATCTGTTATGTGACTTAAAAAAATAAATAAATCAGAAGATATGCTTTTGAATACATTCTACAATTCTGAAAATACTGTAAAATTGGATTTCTTAATGTGTGACACCACTTGGAGCAGTTTTTGTATAGCACACCACACTAGCTATCTAGCTCTGCACTGTGCTACAAAGAACAAAAACACCCTTATCATTATAAGCACACTACATTTCTAAAAAAACCCAAACCAATACCCCTTCCATCATTCTTTATTCCAAATAGATTCAGATGTCTACCTTTTTATGAAACAATACTAGCAGTTTAGCTACAAAGCCCAATCCAGTCAGTCTGAGTTTTCTCAGGTTAAATGGTACAATTCTCTGAAGCATCCTCTATTCTTGTTCAACACACTTTCCTTCTTGAGGCCACATCCAATTTCTCTGCCGATCACTGGTTATTTCCTCCTTTACTGTACTGGACAATTCTTCTCCCTGGGGTCAATGTTGTACCACAAATAAGAAAAGGAGACTTGCATGTTGGTAATAAGCTAAGAAATTAATTATAATCTCTATATCTATATTGATTAACTCAGGGTCATCTTCATTGTGCTGCCAACCCCCATGTTACAAAACCCATCTTCATGAGTTAGTTTATCCCATAAGTTTTAAAAGTATCTAAATAGGCAACAGCATTTTCACTTATTTGCTGTTGCAGTTATATTACAACAGCTTTTATTTGAAGATCATTAAAAAACAAACTTAAAGAAATAACCTGAGGCTTGAGCAAAAAAACAAAACACCAAATAGGATAATTTTCAATAAAAGTCATGAGGTACTCTTGGTTTATTTTAATAGAAAGCTGCATTTTCAGCTTCTACCCCTCTCTTCCCATTTAACAAACACTTTGTTTGCATTGTTCAAATTCTCCTACCTCCCTTTAGCGATCTCTTGTCCTTCTGTCATATACCACTCCAGTCTCTACAGTTGTGGTAATGAAAAGTGACATTTACAAGGCTACTGAAAGTTACAGTAACTATCCAAGAGCAACTGTTCACAACACAAAATGCAAACAAGTGAACTTGCAAGCTTTTTTAGAGCTACTAAGTATAAATAAGTATCAAATAAAAAATGAATTCAAATAAGCATCCTTTAGGTAATTATTCTGCTTTGCTCTTCCTCCAGGAGAGAAGATTCTTCAACTTGGACTCAAAACAAAAAGTGAAGCAGCAGCTCAACTCTTGGCAGTGAAAGCCCATTAAGATAGTATTTGCTGCTTCAACAAGAAGTCATCTGTCATTCAAGCTCTGCTTTCGCTGCTCGAGTAGGAGCTGAGCAGAGAACACTCCCTATGCTACACACCAGGCAAAAAAAAAAAAGTGAATAACCTGTGAATAGAAATGTTTAATTAATTAATAATAATATTCTGAGTACAGCAAGAGCTGATGTTCTCACCATATCAACTCTATTAGGAAAACATGTATTTATTTAAACAGCTCTCCTTAACTTTTTATTCTCAAATACTTCCAGCCTTCAAAAAAAATTAAAGAGATTCTTATTACAGTATTTAATTCCCTGTCCCTGAGCTCAACTCACCAGTAATTCCTCACACCTAAATCAAAGCAAGCAAAACCATTTAAAAACTCTAAGTGTAAATACTAACCACCTCAAAATTACATTTTTAAATCTAGTATCTACATTTCTTCCATCTGGCATGTGCATTTTTTAAAGCACACAAGTCACAGGATTATAAGCTTTTTTTTTCTTTTTTTTCTTTTTTTTTAGTTTCCTGGGTCCAAGCTTACTGAACCCCAGAGACCCTCAGGTGGTGGTTGTTTGGTTTTTTTCATACATATACATACTGAAGTTCTAAGAGCTTCTTCACTGGATTTTCTTCACTATACTACATCAGCAAAGACTATTTTTTCCCACAGAAACTACAAATAACTCAGCTCTGTAGACCCCATAAGGAGATAGTAATTTGCTTCTTTGTGTCTTTTTTATTCTTCCAGCACAAAATCTGTTAGGCCTGGTTAGGTTGCAGGAAGGTTCTAAGCCTTGACAGGTTTAGAAGTTAAAACCCATAAACATGTTTGCTTGGAAAAGATTAAGAATGCATGCCTAACTGTTTATACAGTTTAGAACTTCTATCCCTCTGTATTACATAAGCCATTTACCACTGGAAATATAAGCTAAAACACAGGCAATGCAACAACAAAGCTGTACAATTAAGCAGAAGAAAAAGAAGTTTATCATAGACTCAAAAGGAAAATCTCAATAGAAATGTAGAACTAGACATGATAAATAGAGAGAAGTATAACAGGTGTATTCTAACATGACTTTTATTAAAATGTTGTCATTTGAGTGAGGGATCACTTACCTTTCATCAAAATCTGGATGGAAAAAACCCTAGGATTCCAAAGTAGGGCTATAAGACACTTCTAAATAAACTGTATGAGGCTATCATGCCATGCCAAGACTACTGATTATCTACTTCAGCAAAAGAGCTCAAATAATCTTCCGAAAAATTACAGGCATGAGGTCAATGTTTAACTCATCTCTAGAAAGAGGCAAGGAACCACAAGCCATTCATTAAAATTTCAACTTTTTATTTCAAGTGAAGATGTGTAGCTGGTTCTTCATCTATGTAACGAGGGAAGCATCCACTCGTAAAAGAAAGATGAAACAACTTGGACCAAACCCCATAGTTCTGTACAGCCAGAGGGAAAGGGATGGATTGGGGCAGAAACTACATGAAGGTGAATTCCACAGGGCTATGTGCTCATTCACACAATATGCAATTCTGCACAACACTCTTTGGATAGCTTTTTGACTAAAAACATCCAATGAACCTTTCTTCTGAAGCTTCCCTATTCCTAGAAAAGAAACAAAACATAACCTCAACTAACCTGATATCTACTGGACAAGCAAAAAAAAGCAAATGGAAGAGGCAACAAAGAAAAATGTTCCTTATAAAAGCCTATTTACAATTGTTTTTCCCCCAAAGATAAAAAGATGGCATCTACCTAATGAAGAACAGCAAGTCTGAAAACCAAGCTTCCCTTTGAAATAATATTCTAGGAAGTCTTTCATTCATAAATTATTACTCATAAGTCAAAGAAATTTGACTATTTTGAGTAGTAAGTAGGGTAAGAGAAAAGGTAATACACAATATTCTTTTTGTTTCTGTCATCTGTATCTACCACATTTCTAGACAGAAAACTTCACAGGTTTTATCATTATGCACTAGCTGGCTTACTAAATAAGCCAGGGTCTGAGATAATGAGCTACAAATGCAAATCAGAATTTTTACTCTATGTATAAAAACCTATGAAACTATAAGGCTCTTTGGAGCAAAGTGCAAGCAGGGAGGAAGAGCTAACCTGAAGGGCAAAACAATCCCAACCCACCCCAAAATTAAACTAGCTTTTTTCTTCATAGGTAGATCAACAATTCACCCCTTTAATTTGCTATTGTCAATATGCAAGTAATCAATTTGCAGTTAAAACGTGATGATCTGGGGTAATGGATTTTGTTGTCCCCATCTCTCTATTATTCACCACTCCCCAAACCCAGAACAACACAGAAAGCACAGCCTTGGTAAAAGCAGGCGAGTAGTATGGGGCATTTGTAAAGTGTTTAGAAAAAAATAAACAAAGAAACAGCAAACCAAAAAACCACCAAATCCAAGAGAAATCTCATACCAACTTTTGTTTTGGTGTATAAAACCCATTAAACCAGGACAATGTAATATGTCAGAGGCTTTAATATACCATTCTAATACAGAAACACTACTCTCATCTTTGAGTCATACAATCTGGCAAGTTAAAAATTCTAAAGAAAAACAGGGAGCGCACATTAAAAATTCTCTAGGCCACTCCTCAAGTGTATCATTTCAAGGATTTTAATGAATGAGAAATAAAATCCAATTCAAAAGTATTTTGCCTATGAAAATGATCAATTTTCTAGAGTAGCCACTTCCTCTTAGAACTAACAGTAGCAAAGCAAGCTATTGAAACTCACTATTCCAAAATTTGCAATAATCTCACTTCTCTAGGTGGTTTTTTTACTTCTGAGTAATAGGAAAAGAGTTCTGGTCCATTAACTCGCCCACTCTCTCCTGGAGGAAGCTAACCAACTCGGCTAATACAAAGACATGAGTTTCATCCAGGTCTTGTATGATGAACTTCTTTCCCAATGCATTTGACTCATCCAGGTAGAGCAGAAACTGCTTCATTGCTGGGTCACTGTAAAGACAAACACACATCAGATCCCAAAACACTGTAATAAGATACAGTTAAAAACAAACAAAAAATCCCACTCTTTGAAGACACTTCCAAAGTTATGTGGGGGATTAATGTCCAGAATTGCTCACAATTTAAAGAAAGTTTATGAAGCTTTTGAAAAAATTGCTTCTTTCACAATAGTAAGTGCTTGGGTTACTTTAGAGATAAAAATAAACTGACAACAAGTCTAAAGAGAAGAACTGGCTGCTTGATTAGCAGAAAAGTGCCTCCATGCTGCTGTTATAGAGTAGCTTAAAAAAACAACAACAAAAAAACCCCAACCAATCAACCCTTAGTGGGGCAAGCTTGAACTTCCATTTCTATCTCCAGAAACAGCACCATAAAAACATTTTTTCTTACAGCACATTTGTGTTTAAAAGTAATCAAAACCCATGAGAAAACAGTTCTCACACAAAGTAGTATAGCACAGAGAAATAGTGGTCACACGTAAAATGTATATTTATCACAGTGTAATTGACCAGTTTCTTATTTTTCCTGATGTCACCTTCCAAGTTAAATTTAAGTGTTTACAAGAAAACCTTCTGAAACTATGACAATTACAGGTAATTGAAACAGCTGCAATATACTAACCAGCCGGATAAAGTGGTTTCAAAGTTTAAGTTTTAGCAAAGAGCATGTTTTATAAAAAATGAGTAACAGAATAATATTGCCAGAATTCTTAAAAAATTCAGTGGATCAAAGAGCTTATCTTAAGACAGCCAGCTGCTGAGCTGGTTAACGTCCAGTCAGTTCAGCAGCTGGCTGTGGCAAGCTCACAGCTGTATGCACGATGCAGGCACATAACAAGAGGTTCAACATTCTCTGGCTTTTGTGCAGTTTATAATCTGTTAATATATTTACAGTCTAAGTGTACAGCAAAAATCTTATATGCCATATAATTCTATGCAAGGACCCCACAAACCTTGACTGATGATTCTTTTTACTTTGGAGGCAAGCATTTATCTGATTCTTAGTCTAGACTTCAGATTGCATGAAAACATGTTTACTGCATATACACCAAAATGTTACTTCTACAAACTACAAGCATATTGCTTTTGAGTACGATGATCTACAAACATGTAAGCCTCGAATGGAATTTGTCAGAAGTTGACAAAGACAGAAAGGATGAAATATTATCTCATCTTCATGTAGAATCAGTAAAGGAACACACCACTTGCAAACAATAAAAACCTACTTATTTGAAAGCAAAATAAAGAACAAGAGCAAGCATCTAATGGTTAAACATAAGTAGGAAAGAGTATCTTGGAAAGAAAAAAGGAGTCTGGATTTATAATTACCTACAACTGCTTCTCCTTCCCCCAGTGGTCACAGTTTTCTTCTGTCTGCTTCTTCAGCATTACCCCTTCTCACAACATTTTTTTTTTTTTCTGACTAGGCTCCTAAGTTACTTAGAAATATGTGCATCTCTAAATAAATATGCAAACTCTGACACACGAGAGACAATAAGTGCTGTTACTAACCATTCAATCAGAACACCTTTCAGGACATTCACCATCTTCTCAGCTCTCTTATAAACGCTGAAGAGGTGACGGGGATAACTCTTGCTTTGAGTTACACAGACGAACTCTGAAAGAAAAAGCAACAACGCCTCCGTTGAACTCGGAGATGCCTCAGGCCGGCTCGCCTCCCCGGACCCGCACGGCTGCCAGGCTGTAAGGCCGAAAGGCCGGGCAGTCGGAGAGAGGCGCGCCGGGACAAGTGGGGCACGGAACTGTGACAATGAAAGCCCTCGCCCCCGGCAGCAGCCGGGGCAGCCCTACTCCCGCCCCGGGCCCAGCCGCCCCGAGCTCGGCCAGCAGCCCGCGGCCCAGCGCCGGGCCCCGCGGCCTTGCGAACAGGCGGCCCGGGCGCAGGGAGACAAGCCCCAACCCGCCCCCGGGATGGCCAGGGCCCGTAAGCAGGCGGGGCAGCTCCCGACCAGCCGGTCCCGCCGCCCCCCGAGGCTCCGGTCTCCGCCACCCGTCACCTCCGCCACCAACCGTCGCCTCCGCCACCAACCGCCGCCAACCGCTCCCCGGCGGAGGAAACGGGCGCGTGCCGCGCGCAGGCGCACCGGGCCCGCTGAGGCCTCCGCCGCCGGCCTCGCCTCCGGATTGGCCGGGCGGCCCGCGGCGTGCTGACGTCACGGGAGCGCGGAGACGCCGTGCGGGCGGCGGCGGCAGCAGGTGAGTGGGGCCTCCGCCCCAGGGCGGGGGGTCGGGCGGGGTCGGGCTCCGGGGCGGGACGCGGGGGGGTCTCAGCCCCTCAGTCGCCGCCGGCCGAAGCGGCGTGCTTGTTTACCTCCGAGGGGCTGCGGGGTGTGTCCCCGGTTAATGTACTGTTTCCAGCATCTCGGCCTCCCTGGGCTCCCGGAGCACGGCGGCCAGCGCGCCTGCCGTGCTGCGCCGCCCCGGGGGGCCCGCGCTTCTCACGCCCTCCAGAAGCGGCTGCGGTGCCTCCGGCTTCGCCCACGCCGTGTGGGCGCCTCAGAGGCAACAACTGAGGGGTTTTCCCCCTTTGGGAAGAGGCACAGGGTCGTCCCCGCTTTGTTCCTTGGCCATTTAGATATTGCGTTGCCTAAAATTGTGAATTTAAAGGACGTGCCCCAGTTGTGAGGCAGCAAGAGCTCCTGCCCTACCTGCAGAAGCGCTGACCCCACACGGCCCCAGGGGCGCGGGCTGGTGCGGGAGCGTGTTGCGGGCTGCAAAGCTTCCTGAACCAGCTGAGAAACGGTGTAACGTGAGTCTTCTTGCGTGATATTTTTATATGTAGTTATAGGACGAGGGGTTACGGTTTTAAGCTGAAAGAGAGTAGACTTAGATTAGCTATAAGGAAGAAATTCTTTACTGTCAGGGTGGTGAGACACTGGAACAGGCTGCCCCGGCAACTTGTGGATGCCCCTTTCCTGGAAGTGTTCAAGGCCAGGTTGGATGGGGCTTTGAGCAACCTTGTCTAGCAGGTGTGCTAGATTATTTTTAAGGCCCCTTCCAACCCATACCAGTCTGTGAGTCTATGATACGTGCTCTTGGACCTGAACAGAGGTTTCTGGCAACAAACAAATGGTATTCACTTTGGCCTCTTGTGTTTGCAGGTGCATGCTTTGAATTCAGGGAACTGCGGCACTTGCTGTTGCTGAACTGTGTATTTATTTCATTTACAGACTGTGGTTAGGCAGGAGAATAAATATGAGTATGGTTCTGTGAATAAAGATAGAAAAAGAGCTGTCATAGTTTAGACAGGAAGTTTGGAGGCATGGGAGGTGTCTCCAGAGGACTAATTATCAATGTCTTAGAAGTGTTTCATAATGTTGTGTGCTGTGTTGAAGTGAATGGGTAAACATGATACTGAAATGACAGAAGTAAAAAAGTTGTCTGCTATGATTGTGGCAGTGCTGGGGTAATACTGACATTTTTCCAAAATCCCCCAAACGCAAACAAGAGAACAGAAAAATTAAAACTTTTTAGCAAACAGGAAAAGGTATATGATAGGTAGTGGTGTGGTTTTAAATCTATTTAAACAGATTCACTTAACTCAGTTATTTCAGTCAGTGTAAATGTATCAATGCAGACACTAAAATTTCACCTACCTTAAAATACAAATTTTGTGTTACTGCTGCAGTGTGTACCACAACAAACTTATATGGGGTTTGTGATTGCTATAGAAGCTTAATGTTTTTTGTGGATTCTGGCATAATTTTTGCATTAAAGATACTACACGTTCTATTTATTAAGACTGGAAATTATGTCTTTGGCAGAAGTAACAACAGAATTTTATTGTTGTGGGTCATCAAAGCCAGTTTGTGTATTTTCCTAACTTTAGGTAAGTTTTTCTTTGATAAATCAAATGTGGAGGCAGTAACATTGCTAATACATAAAATGGTATATATATGTGTGAGTGCTTTTGCCTGGCCTAAATTGCCTTGTTTATTAGTGCTTGTCTCGTGTTAGCTGTACTTTCTTTGAACTTTTATGTGGTGGTTAAGGTGCAGCCTTGATTAGTGGACTAAAGATCATGACTCTTTTACAGTCAAAATAAAAGAGTTACTTGCTAACATGATCACTTATGAACTTTAGAAGCAGTTGGTTACTGAGTTGTATTAAAGCCCATGTCATGACGAGTAATACCTTGATGGAGTTAGGACTGTATCTGGTATTGAAGGGAGAGCTACTGTGAAGTAGGAAAGGAGACATACAAGCAGAGAATTGGAGATACGTACTCACTAAAATCAACAGTAACATGTAATTGTATGAAAAATTGCTTTAAACTTTTCTTGTAATTGAAACATAGCCTGATAAATTGAGGATTTTAAAGACCTGTTTGATTATAGCATTTTATATGGAGTGAAATGACATAAACATGGTTCATGTTTATCAAAGATCATAAAAATGATCTTTGCTGTAAATAATGATCTTTGCTATCATGACATTTGCTGTAAAAAGATAGGAAAGAAAACTGCTACAGGTTTTCTGCTGTGATTTTCAAATCAATCATTACTTTTCCTTTTTTTAATATACAGAATGTCAGTGGCTGCTCACTGTATATTTTGCTATAGACAAATAGGAACTTCTGGTCCAGCCACAAAAACACACCTACCATGGAATGATATCAGTAAGTAAAGCTGTGTTTATATTGTTCTGAGGTGTTAATAAAAATGTGTTAATCTTTGTTGATATGACACCATGTATAATTATTGGCACAAAATCTAAATACCAGGAAACTTCGGGATCAAAAGCTTTTATTTGCCTAAAGTGGATGCTTTGCTTCTGGCCTTGCTTTGTGTAGTGATACGTAAAATGACACCAGCAGATTATCTGTGATTAGAATAGGAGATGAGGGTGTCCCTCCCCAGATGCAATATTAAACTATCTTAAACTCTGTTTTATATCTGTTATTTGGGTTTTTTTTTACCTCAAGCCATGAAACAATTACAACCATAAAGTTTGAATAAATTTTGTTTTTGTTGTTTCTTCCTCCTTATTTACTGGTAGTAGTTCAGCACTCTTCACTGCTTAGTCTCTGCTTTCTTTGATGCCTTCTGTATAGAATGACAATTCTTATGATTCTGAAGTTTATTTTTGAGTGTTAAAAGATAGGATATTTCCGTTTCTGCTCTACAGGAAGCATTGCATTTTTTTGCCTTTTCAACCTTCTCTGCCAGTTATTTCTTCAACATGTATCTGCCTCTTGTCTGCATGCCAAAATTCTTATGGTCTTGCAAAGACAGAACGTGGTGGTGGTGGTTGTGGGGCAAATCTCCCAATTCCTGCTGAGGAAAAGAAATTATTCATGATTGGTGAAATGTGTTCCATTGGGTTTGCTGCTACTGGTAATAAAAGAGTTTCTCTGTTTTGAGATCCTTACAACCAGATAACCAGCTCAACTCTATTAAAAAAAAAATAAAATCTCAACTCTTACAGGAATCCTTAGATTCAAAAGGGAAATTGTTGCAAGTGTGTTTATTTAGCTGTTTGCTTTATAAATTAGATTCAATGGAATTATTGTTAAGGTATTTTTTCTTAGGGAGTGTCTGCAGGACTTTTCAAAGAACGTACATACTCCTATATGTATTCACATTTGTTGAAGAAATATCCATGCCATATAAGAAAAAGTGAACTCCTTAAAATAATCTGAAGTTCCAAATGAATGCTAGTGATGCAGGCAGAGAAAGCTTACTGTTGATTTCTGCAGCAATTAATGTAACTGATAGGTGGTAGTACTGTAAATAAATAGGACTGGCAGGATATGTGTTTTACCATCTTGCTGAGGAGAGCAGGAAATTCTAATCATGTAATGTTTTCTCAGTTTGTAGATTTAGGTAATGATTTCCTGAAAGCCAGAGAACAATAGAAAAATTTTAAAAAGCTTACTCTTAATGGCTGAAATTCTTACTGTTTGGTAATGAAATGCAAACAACTTTGACATGAATTTTTTTGTTTTCTTCAAGGAAAAATTGCAAAGGTAACTGGATCACTTATACTTGGGTGAGTTGTAACTGACAAGCCTATATGTAACTTAGATATGTCATTCAAATTTTTATTCATGTATCTTTCAAAAAATGTCAATAGCAGGTGACCTTTAGCCATGATAGAATATAATTTTGAAGAATATTTTTTGATAGTTATTACTTATTTAAAGTATTTTAGAGTGTTTTCTCTACTTTGCTAAAATACAATAACATGCTGACTGTTATATACTTGGTAAATTCTGGATGATTGATACAAAAATGATTGCTAATGTATTTTTGACATAATTTTAAAAATTAATATTCATATGCAGTTTTCTTTTATTTAAAGAGGCTTTGTATTCATTACATATGAAGTTATGTCCTTAAAGAAGTTACTGCAAATAGATACTCAAGCTGTACATCAAGAAAAATTGAAATCCTATGTATACATACGTACAACTCCTCTAAGTCCAAGTGAATATCAAGGTAAGATGCCTAATTGTATGGATTCTAAAAATAGAATTTAAAAATAATAGAATGTTTCTGGAAGTCACCCTTATGCAAGGAAAGATATATTTCCTCAGATCTGTTACAAAAATAATATTATTCACAATGTCACCATATTTATCTCTAACTGATGGCTGATTTTTTCAAATACTTCTATACATACAGTTCTCTTTATAGGAGACAATTATATATATGTGTTTGTATCCGTATTTCACAGATATAGATCATAGAATGCCAGGTTGGAAGGGACCTCAAGGGTCATCTGGTCCAACCTTTCTTGGCAAAAGCATAGTCAAGATGGCCCAGCACCCTGTCTAAATCTTAAAAGTGCCCAATGTTGAGGAATCCACCATTTCCCAGGGGAGATTATTCCAGTGGCTGATTGTTCTCATTATGAAAAATTTTCCTCGTGTGTCCAATCCGAATCTCCCCAGGCATGACTTGTACCCATTACCCCATGTCTTTTCCATGTCATTTCTTGTAAAAAGTGATCTTTGTAGCCACCCTTGAAATACTGGAACATGGTGATGAGGTCTCCTTTGAGCCTTCTTTTCTCCAGGCTGAGCAAACCCAGTGCTTTCAGCCTTTCCTCATATGGCAGACTTCTCAGTCCTTTGATCATCCTCATGGCTCTTCTCTGGACCCTCTCCAGCCTGTTCACATCTTTTTTGCATAGTGGGGACCACAGCTGAACACAGGATTTCAGGTGTGGCCTGACAAGCATGAAGTACAGTAGGATGAATTCTGTCTCTGCTGGTGATGCCCTTGTTGATGCAGCCTAGCATCTTGTTGGCTTTCTTTGCCACAGCAGCATACTGTTCAATCATATTGAGCCTGGTGTCCACCAGGACCCCCAGGTCCCTTTCCACAGAGCTGCTCCCCAGTCAGATAGATCTTAGCTTGTGCTGCACTCATGGATTATGTTCTCCCAGGTGCAAGGTCTTACGTTTGTCTTTTTATATATACATACATACATTTTCATACAAATGTAAATATAAAAGAGCTGTCTTTCTGACTTCCAGTAATCTAAAAATGCTCTCACAGGAATCACATACCAAGCCAGAAAAGAAATCCACAAAGCTGTGAGGAAAATTCTAGAAACAGAAGCTAAAATTTTCCGGAGACCTTTTAATGGTGGGTATTGAAAGAATTACTTTATCTATAATCATTACTTTTTAATAGTAAAACATAAGCCTTTTAGAAAGTAGTTTTTGTTTTACTAGCTTAACATGTGATTTTGTGTTTGAAACATTGGTAATAGTACTATCATTTTCTGTATTTATACGGAATATTATTATATTTTCTATGTATTAAAACCATGCTTCTTAAAGTAAATGCAAGTGATGGTTAAGAAGAGATTTGAGGTTTTGTTTTTTCCTGTTTCAGAAGAGGTTTGAAGTTTAAGGTACCAGTTTAATATTTGTTACCAGGATTGTGTACAGAAGGTATTTGGGGGATGAAATACTCTCAAAATTTAATTCTAGAAAAGTATGTTGTTCTTTCATCAGAATTGCCAATATTAATGGAAAGCAGCATGGTCTTTTTCTAATAGTCTGTTATTGCTTTTTAGAGTGATTTAAAATAAGAATTTCAATTAATATAAGAAACTGTGCTCCTGAGGTGTACTAATCTGTTCTCATTTACTGTCTGTTAAATGGTTATAAAAATAAGTACCTCCATGGTGGTGCTATGAAATTAATTTTTCAAGGTCAGAGCCTCAAGAGTTGCTCTTCATTTCCGTCTCCTGCTGACAGCTGGCAATTCTGGTTAATAAGTGCCAGCTAGGGTGTATATATGTAATATATATATACATATATATGAAATATCAACTTTGTGCCACTAAAATGAATTGAAATCATGCTATTAAAGGATCAGCATTTTACTAATGCCATTCTATCATTGTGTATTGCACTAATTCAGGTGTAAAACATTATACTCTAAATTACTGTTAATTCAATAATATTCAAATATTAAAATTCAGTAATATTCAAATAAACTTTTTTTTTTTTTACTCAGTGAATAGAAACATTGCTGTTAAAATGCTCATTGATAATAACTTGGCTTTTATTTGTTTCCTGGTAAAAGAACAATTCAGTACATTTGATGGAGAAGATCATGAATGTGCCTTATGGCTCCTCTTAAAGAAAAGTCAGTCAGAAGACAAAGAGGTCAGGCTGAAGGCTGTACAAGACCTGGCAAACAACAGGCACTGGCATGGTAATGTATGCTAATATAGCCTAATTCATTCCAGAAATCTGGCAAAGTCTCAGCTGTTGCAAGTCTGCTACCAACAGGAAAAAAAGGCTAGTAGCTGCAAGGAGTGTAGATACATTCTGAAACTTGGTCTAAAATGTGGGGGAGTTTATTTACATTTCAAGCAATTCTTTTTTCCTAATACCCTGATACCTGGATCTGCAGCATGGGACTCTCTCTGCTTCCCCACTAGAGAATCACAACCACTGCCATGGTGTGAGAGAGCAGTTCATCAGTTCCTTAGCTTTTCTGTTGGAACGGATAACAAGGTCACGAGTTCAGGGTAACTGAAAGTCTGTCTTCAGTAACCAGGGCTACTTGGGTGCTATCCTGCCTTTTCTGAGATCATGTGATTTTGTGACTTAACAGTTTTATTGAAACATAGCTTTTGCATAATTTAAAATCAGGTGTCTCTGTCTTGGCAGTTATTGGATGTAAGGTTTTTTGATACAGTATGCAGAAAAAAATAGGCAAATGCCTGTCAATTTTTTAACTCAAGCCCAAGGTTTGTAGTCCTTGTACTCCTTTCACAGTGGCAATAATGAACGTCTGCTTTTGCTTGTGTTCAGTTTGTATCTGAGGACCTTAATTAAACTGGTCTATAATGAGCAGCTAGTGCCCAGGTGTCTTCAGTTCAGTGTAGTCCTGGTGGAACAGCTGCAGTATTTGTCTTCTGGAATTTGTGATTACAAAATCAGAACTTATTTGTGTAGCTTACAGAGAAGTGGTATTATTTTCAAGTATGTTAACAAAGTACATCAGAAACTACATTTAAAAGCAGCTGAAGTGTAGTTTTAACCCTAAGACCGAAGCTCTTGTACTACAGATTACCAGTATGGCACAGTTGCCCAAACCTGTGATCAAAGGACCGCTATAGGTTTGGCTCGATCCAAAGATATCGACCTTCGCTTTTTCCTGCCTCCACCACCATTGCCAAAAATGAAGAATGTAAGTAATTGCAAAATAGGTATTAGATGACTTTTGCTTGCTCATTTGTTTTTAGTGCTTTTGGTGTTGGTAGCCATACTAAAGTGGAGTTCTCCTAAGTAGTAAGATTGAGATCAAAACAAAAAACTATAATATGGTGATATACCCCTGGGGTATATCTGCATTGGTTAAAATGTTAAAGAGCACTCCAAGTCCAGGGGTTGTATTTTATGGCTTATTAATGTATCTGATCTCATTATTTGAGATCTTTTATCTTTGTTTTGCTTCATGCTTTGAAGAAAACTAAAAGCTGGTTGTGCTTACTTCTCACAGGATTGTACCATAGAAGATGAACTTCGCTTGTTGTTAGTGTCGTTACCCCAGTCTGGTCTTGATCCGTGTGTCCAGTACTTCACATCTCTTGCTTTACGTGAAACCAGTCAGACTCTGGCTGCACAAAGGGTGAGTTCCACCTGCAGAATAGAATGTTTTGGGTTCTTTGTTCCTGCCGAGTTCAAAGATACCATCTATTGCTGTATTTTTGAGTATTATAAGAGGAAGAGAAGTAGACACTTTGTGACCATACAACATAAGTAAAATTTCTTCTAAATACAGTCTATCTGCTTGAAAGCTTGTTTATCTTTCCGAGCACTACTAGCTGATCTAGTGAAAGGTTATGTTTTTACTTACATTTTGTCCAGAACATTTCCTTCCCTTTGCAGTGCTCATAAAATGATTTTTTTCACTTTCATCTGACTGTTGATTGAGTGTTCTTTCTCTGCTGAGATGATCAAACCTATTAGGTCTTAATAGCAATGCTATGTTGTTAGCACACCTTAAATAGCAACCTCTGTTATATGACGTGGAAATGCCTCCCTGTAACAGGTCACTGTTGCCAAAACCAGAATTTGAATCATCTAGGGGTCTGTTTGGACTTGGAAACTAGGAATTCTTTGGCTCTGTGCAACAGCTTCCTAAGCAACTTTAGGAATGTCATTTCAAGTGCAGTTATTTCTTAAAAATAATAACTGTAATGCCTATGTCACCCACTCTCTCTTGTGCATTTTATTATTTATTGACAGGAGGTGACTTTTAAAATTGGTGATTATTATTTTTAGTAAGATACAATAATAAAAATTACCGTCATATTTTAATGATGATGTTTAGAGTTTTCAGAGTGCAATAATTCTTTATTTTCTATTACACAATTACATGTAATATTTTTACCCTAGGACTCCTTTATTTTTTTTCACAGCCAGAGCTCTTGCTTCAGAGGGAGATTTAGTAAGATGGCACACAGGGATGCCTTTTGATGATCATGTTCTCAAAAACTTTTCTTTATTGAGGTTATGCAGGTCTTGCTACTGCATGATTGAGGAAGACTGGTCTTCAGAGACTATGCTACATATTGGAAGACCTTTTTTTCCCTGCTCTTATAATTTTTGCAGCTGTGGAAATCTCGGTGTGGTCTGATTCTTGCTTTTTTATGCTGAAGCAAATGATCTTAAGACATTCATTAACAAAATGAAAATCCCAGATTTTCTCTCTTTATCATATGTTTTGAAGTTAATAGACTGTGGAGACTACTGACTGAAAATCTAGTTAATTTTTTCAGTTAAAAATAGTAGATATTTTTATGGTGTACAGTTGTGTAATTTGTACATTTTGAAAAGTGCATGCATGCTGTGCACTCCTTATAGCAATTTCTGTAGATCATTACACAGTTAATGTTTTAATTTAGAAATGCTTATTTTATGTTGCTATTTGGAATGTGGTATAATTTTTACTGATTCTCATTTCAGGGAGGCTTGTGGTGTTTTGGAGGAAATGGACTTCCATATTGTGAGACATTGAGTAAAATCCCTTCAGAGACAGTGGAACTCTTTTGCTTGCAAGCTCTAGTACAGCATTCTAAGGTAATTCATCCTTTAAAGTGTAATCAAAAAGCTACATCTATAAGTATTCCTTTCTAATGCTCACTCATATGCTGGGACGGAGTTGCCATTCCCTTGTCTCCTATGTCTCACTTGTTCTGTAACATTGTTCAGACAACTGAGACTCATAAGAATTATAAGGCAGCACAACAAACTAATTTTTTCTCTTGGGAAACGAATCCAAGTCCTGTTACTGTTTCTAATTAGTCCATATAAGTTCCCCTCTAGTATTCCTGGAGTAAAGGGCAGCTCTGACACAGAAAATCAGGAGGGAATGTCTGAAGACCAGGTGGCTTTAACAAGTTTTTTCTGTGTAGGGCTACCTCCCACTGATGCCCAAAGTCATTGGAGATAGATATCATGAGGAAACACAGAGTGTTTCCACTCTGCAGCTTCTCAGTAAGCAAGGTACTGATGATGTGAAATTCTCAATGCGAAGTAAGTGTGGATCTGTGTGAAGCTGGTGTACATCAGTCCAGAAAGCTTACAGGCAGTCTCTTCTTGTGGCTTTTAATCTAGGTCTGGTGCCAGATTTCCCAAAAGCAAAGTAGCCTTGTGATTTCACTCTAATCAGGAGCCAGAATAAAATGCAAACTGTGGATATCCACAAAGGCTCTTTCTTCAGTGATTGCTGCCTTTGTGCAGAATATTGCACAGCAAGCAGCCAATACAGTGTATCTTCCTAGTATCTCTTCTTGCAGAGACAGATGAAGACTATGGAAACTTTGTGTAACTGATTTTTCTTGTCTCCTATTGCTGCACTCTTCTGTGCAGGTTAAACAAGTTGTGACTGCACTCATTCAAAATGTCTCTCTCTTTGTTGGAAGATTTGAGGACATCAGCAGTTCCATAACTACCACACATTCTT
Organism: Apus apus; assembly: GCF_020740795.1. NCBI lineage: Eukaryota > Metazoa > Chordata > Aves > Apodiformes > Apodidae > Apus > Apus apus. The sequence continues at coordinate 99,941,088 of NC_067284.1, read as the reverse complement.
AAGCACTGTAGAAAACACGTTCAAGTCATAAGCATGTGGCCAATGTTAGTTGACACTAAAACTAATTAGTGCATGTTCATCTGCTTGGACTAGAATCTGTTGTTACTCTTAAGATCAAAAATTACAGCAGGACTAGTTGGAATGTAGAAATACCTCTGCATTCCAAAGAGAAGGGGTTCTAGTGATTGCATTTTAGGTGGTGAACCGGAAGATGAGTAGCCCTGGTTGAGATAGTGCTTTAACAAATGCAGAGCATTGTCCTGCTCAGAGTCTTGAACTTTGGTTGAAACTTGATCACGCCAAGTGGAAAGCAATCTCATCTCCCTCAGATGTGGAGGAGAGTAGAGTGATGGTACTCGGCAGCTTTCAGGTTATCAATCCATAGAAATCATGCATTTAGCATATTAAAATATTTATGTCCTCTTCAACTGTGGCATAATAAATTCTAGATTAATAATAAGGGCTCTTCATCATACTGGCTCCTTAAAATTTCCTAATTTGTGAATTAAGAGCATCTTAAAGAATCTTATGCAGAACATCTACTGATTGCCACTGTATTTACTGTATAATCCTAGGTTTCTTCTAACTGTGAGAAAATTGAGGCTAAAGGAGGCCTTCAGCTGCTACAGAGGATATACCAGCTACGTAAAGATTCAGCAAAAATACAGAGGAACATCATTCGCATTATTGGAAATATGGCTTTGGATGAACGTCTTCATTCATCCATAGTACGTGCAGGTAAAAGGAAAGCAAGTGCAAGCAGTCTGAATGTCAGATTTCTATTCTGAAATTTTCAGAGGGTCCAGTGCTTTTGTAAAATCCAAGGAGCCATGGTAGTGGTGCAGTTTTTATATTTGGCAGGGTGGGGAGGTGGCGTTGAGTTTTTTTAATACAAAAACATACAGTTTAGATGGCATTGATTAAAATCTTCTGTATGCTGTCTAGCCAATATACGTCAGTGCTACAGAGGTGTTCTCAGTGTGATGGATGGTGAAAACTGGGACTTGGTTGGTGCTCAGTTCACATCACTGGCAAAAATCTAGAGTTTCCTACTCTTGCAGATTATCAGCCTTGTAGATTAATTCTTTTTTTTTTTTTTTTAAACTAACTGTTTCAGTGTCATAAAGGAACAGACCAGCTTGCAGTCCTTACCTTTTGGAACAAAGTGAAACATGCTTTCCTGCCCTCCCTTGTTTGTGTTAGGCTAGTAACTTCTGCTATGCTTTGCTCTGATGCCCCTTTTTTAATACCCCCTAAATATCACAATGAAGATTCTGTACCAAATAAATAATTCACAATAATTTGTTAGGACAGAATTAAAAAATAATAATAGAAAATATGCTGTTGTGTATGTCCAAGCTGGTGTCTACCTCTTAAATGTCCCCCGGTTGCAAAAAGAACTAGCAAAGGCACAGGGAAAGACTGTGAGGATGACTAAAAATTTGGAATGGCAGTGATATAAAGAAAATGAGACTAAGACACTTTGTATTGGAAAAAGTGACCAAAGGAGAATATGATGGAGATTTATAAGGTCCTCACTGGTGTAGAGAAGGCAAAGGGGGAAAGGTCTTCTGCTGTTTCTCATAATGCAAAACCAAATTTTCTTGTACATTAAATTATCAAGAAGCAGAATAAGTAAATATAATTTTTTTCCCATACAGCGTATGACCAAACTAAAACTTGCCACAAAAAATGTGATTGTTGAAGACTTAAAGCTTCAAAAAACAATTAAACAAATTAATGGAAAGAAAAGTCTATGAAGCCAAGTTGATTGCCCTTTTATTGCTCTAATCTTTTATTGTTCCACACTGCCATTACTGCTCACTTTTGGAGAAAGACAGGTGGACTACAAAGGCCTTTGGTCTGAGCTGTAGCACCATTCTTACATTCTTATGACTACTGCTAAAACGATATGTGTAGAGGAAGAGATCATAACAGAAGAGTCAGCAACTCCCAGGTTCAGCACTGCCAGTACAGTTTTAGACAGCAAACTGGACTCCAGAGATAAGCAGCAGGATGCTGCTGGTCAACAGTTGATAAGACTTCTCTTTTATTGCTGGATGATGCATAAGAAGAAAAAACCTCTGAGGCTCTTTTCCTTTGCAAAAACTGCCAGCATAGGAGGAGGAAGAAGAGCAATGATACACAGTGTAGCATCATAGCATAGTGTAGTGTAGGCAGAAGGATTCTGAACACTGTTTTTGGCTTTTCATCTTGGCTCATTTATGAGAAAGGCAAAACCAGTTTTAATCAGACTAGCTTGGCAGTCTTTCGTTGTATTTGGAGAACTGAAAACAGAATTTAGATAGTGTTCTTAAGGAGAACTTGTACAGTGGTTAACATATATTCTGCTTAGAAATGTAATTTAAATACTTAATTCTTTAAAAAAACCCAAAAAGTTCTCAAAGGTACTTGCATTTAAACAGAACTCACATGTCAAGCCATTCCTTTTATCTGACCACAGGGAACTATCTTAAATTAGCAACTTACTGGCTGTACTAATATGGCACATGATTTTGAAACAGTACTCATGAAGTCAAATGCTTCTTTTTCAAATCAGCCTCCATTTGAAATCTTGCTTCCAAGTCTTCCCAGCTTTTATTTATTGGCTTTGAACTTGACTATTTGAGATTTATAGGCCACTCTTGCTAGCAGCAACAAGATGTATCCAGATTTTAAATAAATGCATGTGTGTGCATAAAAGGTACTCCTTTGCATTTCTCAGTAGTCTATGAACATCCCCATCCATGTCTGAGAAACTATATTTTACAACTTAGGTAAGGTATTATAAAATGTCTGTTTTTTCTCGAAGTAGCTAAGACTTAAATTTATTGAAAATTGTTTCAAAGGTTTCCTTCATTAGTACTCTTCTGTTTTCTAGGTATAAATAGTGTACTATTTTTAGAATATCCAGAGCATTTTAACTCCTTAAGTAGTTTTTCACACACTGGATTTTGAAATTAGAAATGCTTGTATTCTCACAGCAAGCATCATTTTTTCCACCTGTCATTACTCCTGTGGGTTGTTTTCTGTCTTTCTTATACTTTAAGCTTAATTTTCTCTTTGGGAGACATTTATTTTTGCTGTGTTTCTTGCATCTTACCTGCAGAAAGAGACTGGAGATCTGTTCTCTCTCTGACAGCTGTGCAGCTCTCTCTGACAGCTAATGTGTTCTCTTTTTTCTTCTGAGAAGGGGTTCTCCTTCAGATCATAAGCTGAACAGTAGTAAAATACATTGCCTCCTTGTGACCCTGGGTTTTTGAATCTTGGAAGTTCCACTTATCTAGTGTTGGCTTTTCTGCAGTAAAGAGAGTAAATTGAAATAATATCTTTTGATGCTACCATTCTTAAGATTTAATATCTATTTTCACAAGTATAGTTTGAAGGATGTTTCTGAATTCTTTTGTTTGGATGATGTTTCTAATTAGTTAACCTGCCACTTTATGCCTTCCATATAGGTTGGGTTTCTGTACTTGCTGAAGTAATGAAATCCCCGCATGTCATTCAGTCCTCTCATGCATCCAGAGCTTTGGCTAATCTAGACAGGGACACAGTGAAAGAAAAGTATCCAGATGGTGTTTATGTCTTGCATCCACAATATCGTAGCAGGTAAAGGAGAAAAAGATACTGTACGTTCTATACTTTGAGTTACTTGTTACACTGTTCGGTTACAAAACTCTGGAAGAGTTGATGTCAGAGTGCTGCTGTACTAACATCATCTGCTCCTGTTTGTTGGTGGGTTGCAAGGACTGATTTTAGGTCTTCAAGTAGGAGAATAACAGAAGTGGTCAGAACAGTCCATAACCAGGAAAGGAGTATTATTGTATTGTATGGAAAAATCCAAACTCAAACCATGATATGAATGACTGCTTTGCATGCACTGCAGACATTTAACATTTGCACTGGCTCTCTTGGGATACAGTGCCTTGTAATTACTCTGCTGACAGCAATACACGTTGGCCTGGGATGCAGTAAATGTACAGCTTCAGCTTCTTTTTAGTTGTGCATCTGGGACTGAAGCAGTCTCCAACACGGTGTGTTACTTAGTAGCAACTATTCCCTGGGTCACTGGTGTTAGTCAGGTTGCAGTGAAGATCTAATTTGATGATAAAGCTGGAACTACCAAGCTGCATTAACAGAAGCTGGAGATAATGGTGTTTTTCACTGCAGAAACATATGGCTTGTGAGTTGGGTACTTTTCATACCTCTCTTTGTATCTCTCTTTTCTGGGTGGATTTCTGGTTTTTGTCTTGATCTGAGTATCCTCTTTGAAACACCATGAAATGTTGTGAAATGTTTCTATAAGATAAGAAATCACATGTAGTGTTAAAAATAGCATTTTGGCATCCCTTAGGTTAAGAGTTCAGTGTGTAAATTTAATTTGCTAAAATATGTACCATCATCTCTTAAAAATTCCTTTTTCTGTATCAGTCAGCCCATCAGAGCAGATGTCCTTTTTGTTCATGGTCTTTTGGGAGCAGCATTTAAAACTTGGCGGCAGCAAGACATTGACAGACGTTTGGATAAAAAGACTTCAGAAGAGGAAGAGGACTATAGTCAGTGCTGGCCCAAGGTAGAAGGACAATAACATTTTCACATGTGGCTGCTGTTTTCTCATTAATTGGAGCTGTCCAGAGGATCTAGAATTAAACTGTCTGGCAGCTCTTTTTTGAATCACATGACTCGTAGCCTGTTATACAAGTAGCATTTTCCAAGTTCCTGATATATTTTTGTTAGCAAGCTGAAATTTCGAAGAGGTTGTTCTTGCAAAAGCAAATCCCTGCTAAATTTAATGCTCTCAACATCGTTGTTCTGCTCGTGAAAGAGGAGGCAATGGCTGCTTTCCTCATGCTATATATATATATTTATTTTTTTTTTATATATATATATATATATATGGGATGATAAAAAGATAATAAAATTGCAATTTAAATTAAGTATCCTTTCTTACATAGGTGTCTGAGCACCTCAGTTGTGGCAGATTGCTACTTTAGTATTGTTGGTAAATAAGTAATCACTGCTTCAAGTAAGTCATTGGTAGAACCACCTAAGTATCTCTATAAACTTAAGATGCTGGTGATCTTAGTAGTTCTCGTTTCACCCAGGAGAGGGAGCCAGGAACCCACGAGTTAGCAATCCATCTCCATCCTTTGCCTACTCTGAGAAGCAGGCTGGAGTTCGACATCATGTAATAAAAGAATTGTCTAAACACAAGATGTATCTTGTATAGTAACATCTTTGCTCCATTGCTGAGAAATTGCATGCAGGAGTTTTGTTAAATACTTCAATTATGAGCTCCTTTTGGTTTTGCTTTTCTTGAATTTAGACATGGCTGGCTTCAGACTGTCCTGCCCTTAGAATCATATCTGTGGAATATGACACCCACTTGAGTGACTGGAAAGCAAAATGTCCTGTTGAGGCTCACAGGTAACAAATGTAGTGTCTGCAGTTTGGAGGGGAGGCAGGAGGGAAACCTGTAAAGCTGATCACCTGGTGTGAAGCAGTGAATTTAACTTTTTTTGTTGCATTTGAAAATCAAATTTGGAAAAACATTAGGTACAGTCATGATATGCTCTAGCTTTTTAGTCTCGTGGGTAACTACTTGTGGCAACTTCATAAATTTTACAGTCTGTTCTGTTTTGTGTTTAGGGGAGACACTAAATTATGTTATTAGTTGACGTAAATGTAACAGCAGTTTTATACCTTAAGGGAAATACTCTTTAAAATTAGCCAAAAATGTTTCATAAACACAACATAAAAAAAATGAATTCTATACTACGAATTCATACTCATGATAAAATGAACATATAATTTTCATAGAATCATAGAATTGTTTAGATTGGAAAAGACTCTTAAGATCATAAAGTCCAACCATTAAACCAGCACTAACAAGGCCACCACTAAACCATGTCCCTCAGCACCACATCTACACACCTTTTAAATACCTCCAGTGATGCTGACTCAGCTGCCTCCCTGGATAGCCTGTTCTGGTGCCTGACAAACCTTTCAGTGAAGAAATTTTTCCTAATATCCACTCTAAACCTCTCTGGCACAACTGGAGACCATTTCCTCTTGTTCTATCACTTGTTACTAGAGAGAAGAGACCAACTCCCACCTCACTACAACCTCCTTTCAGATAGCTGTAGAGAGCAAAAAGGTCTCCCCTCAGTCTCCTTTTCTCCAGGCTAAACAGCCCCAGTTCTCTCAGCTGCTCCTCATAAGACTTTTGCTCTGGAACCTCACCAGCTTGGTTGCTCTTTGGACTCACTCCAGCACCTCAATGCCCTTTTTGTTGTGAGGGGCCCAGAACTGCACACAGTACTCGAGGTGCAGCCTTGCCAGTGCTGAGTACAGGAGGAGAATTACATCCCTACTCCTGCTGGCCACACTATTTCTGATACAAAGGTACTTTTTTTCAAGAAGTCTTAATTTCTGGAAGGTGATTAGTCTGAGCCTTTGATAGATAAGATACAGGAACTGTGTCTGTTTTGGTAAAATAGTGTAATTGCCCTTGTCAGAGGAATTGTTTTTACTGATCACGAACCAGGGTAGGTCAGAGGAAGATGCTACCTCCAAACATGTTCCTTCTAAAAAATAAAAATACTTTGACCCTGTTAAGGTTATTTGACTTGAATGGATTTTAGGCTTGTTAATTGAGTTCAGTGATCTTTAAATCAGATCCTAATGTGAATCCTGCTAATAGTGTTGGATTTGGCAGTGCTGGGTTAATGGTTGGACTCAATCTTAAGGGTCTTTTCCAACCTCAATGATTCTGTGACTCTAAGAGAACTTTTTTCCTGTGTCCATCTGGAGTAAATATAATGGAAGAAAATTTGAAAAAGAAAACATGTATTTGTTGAAGATAATGTCTTCTTCATTAAAAAAATGAAAATTACATTACCTGCTGTCTATGTTCACCCAAACATTGGATTTGATTATTTTATAATTTTATATGGCTAATAAAAAATGAAAGATATTGAAGATATTTTCAACTAGCAGGAACAACGATGTAGCAGTAGAATCACAACTTTGATTGCTTTAAGAGCATAGGCTCATTTGAATTGTTATGTCTCTCAGCTGTCCTAAAGCCTGTTGTTCAGCTGAAAAGACACATTTGAGTATCCTTTTTCGTATGTGTTATAAAAGCAATTTCTAGTGAGAATGCTGAGATCCAGTAGCGATTAAGTGAATTACTTTGCACAGTGGTTACCCCAATATCCTGTTGTTTTCATTATCCAAGGGTCTTCTGTGTTTGATTCTTGTTACACTGCAAGGATTAATGATGTGGCACTTTCAGGCTTGGCTTGGGAATTGGCATTGCTTTTGGGTGTACCACAGATAAATTTTCAACCCCTAATGTGTAGCTTATGCTTTCCAGAGCTCAGTCTTTTAATATACAAATCAGAGTTTATTGCGCTTTTATACCATTCCAGTACAAAGGATTTGGAGATTACTGTCTGGGAAGTCTAACTGACGTTATCTCTGATTTTTTTAATGTATTGGTTGATCATGCACTCAGTTATTAAATTCCTGTACATTGCTTCACATTTTGAGCATTGTTTGCAAAGCACATTTTTGTAAAAAATTAGGTATGTTCTTGTTTCAGGGGATCAGGTTCATTACACATTGATGATGCTTTCATAAAATGAAAACATAATTTTGTGACTGTGTATAAACAACACTATCTAAAACTTCATAAAGAGCTTTATTTGAACTAAAGCTAAAGGAAATGAGTGGGGAGTGAAATGAAAATACATCTTTCTAGCAAGATCAGGAAACTGAATTTAGCTCAATTTCTTTTGCCCTTGCAAAGCCAACCTTACAAAAACTTCTGGCATTTTTCAATGTAGCAACAATATTAAGTTATTAGCATTTTATGCACTTGCTTGTGTTTGTTTTTTTCTTGGCAGGAAGTCTATTGCTTACAGGAGCAATGAGCTTCTTGACAAGCTCAGAGCTGCTGGGGTTGGAGACAGACCTCTGGTGTGGGTATCACATAGCATGGGTGGTAAGCACATTGCCTGTTTGATATATTGATTTGCTGTTATATTTCAGAATAGGCTGTTGTCCAAATTCAGTCTGAAATGCAATTATTCAGAATAGTTTATTTAAAAAATGTGCAAAGACCTAAAAATGGAAAATAGATTTCTACTTTCTGAATGCATTATCTTCAATAGTATATACATTTTGAAAGGATTTTTATTGCTCTTTGTTTATACTGCATTGATTTAAAGCCACAAAATCAATGAGTTGAAATTCATGTAAATGGAAATTCAGAGGCAAAATTTTCTCCATTATCAAGCATATAGGAGATGTCATTAGCAACACTTAAGGCAAACCAAAATTGGATTTGCATAATTCATTTATATTCTATTTTAATGCCTCCACAGGTGTGGTTTGGTTATTTTTTTAACTTACTCATACGTACCTGACAAACTAAGAACTGATCAACTGAGACAAGAATATAGTTGATTGTTTCATGGATAATATAGCATGATTGTTAATTTCACAGTAGTTTAAATCCCTGCATTAATTCAGTGTCTCTTGCCAGGTCTTCTAGTCAAAAAGATGCTGGTGGATGCTTCCAAGAATCCAGAAATGGATAAAATTGTAAACAACACCAGAGGAATCATATTTTATAGCGTACCTCACCATGGTTCCCAGCTGGCTGAATATTCTATAAATGCCAGATATCTTCTCTTCCCATCTGTGGAGGTTAAAGAACTCAGCAAGGGTAGGCTCACTTTGCTGCCATTTAACAACAGGGATCTATGCTAATCTGGTCATGATGCTTTTTTTTATTGTGCTGTCAGAAAAAGCTGGATAAAACCAACTAATCTCCTTTTTATGTTTTGGGCTGTGTGTTGAATTACTGTAAGTAACTCTCAGTAAGTGTTTCATTTGAGTGCAGAAGCAAGGGGAAAAAAGCATGTCAAAACAATATTCTAGAAGAGGAGTTTGGGCCTTTCAGGAATGTAGTAACTCAGCATTCAGACTGTTCCCTTCTAAACAGATTCCATGCTATGCAGAAATAAACAACTGTTGCATGTGATAGCTGGAAAAGGGATTTTAAAAAAAATGCTACTCTTTTTACTGCAGTATTAATTTTTCCAAAACATCTCTTTATTAACTCAGTCTTGCCAGACAAATGCTATAATCTTGTATTGAAGATAACAATGCAAAAATTATGTTGCTCCTCTTCAGATTCTCCTGCCCTCAAAAAGCTGAACGATGACTTCCTGTCTTTTGCCAAAGATAAGAAATTTTCTGTCCTGAGTTTTGCAGAAACCCTACCAACGCACATAGGCAGCATGATAAAACTGCATGTTGTACCTCTGGAATCAGCAAGTAAGTCAAATAGCCATTAAATTTTGTATTTATTCATGTAAGCATTGATAACAAGGAAGGATTATAAATGCTAAGGCAGAAAGACATAGAAAAGTACATCTGTTTTATGAGGTGGGTTTTTTTGCTTACACTTCGGGTTGAGTTTAAACTGCAGTCTCCCTGCTGAGATCACAAGCAGCTGCATTTATATCTTCGAATAGCAAGTGTTTGTTTTTATTTTCTAAATACGAGTAACACTTCCTTATTGAAAAAAGCAGGGTAGGCCCTGGGCTAACGGGACATTGCTCAAGTCCTTTCCTTTGTAATGATGAGTAATGGCTGTTTATCCTTGTACAGGCAGGCTGTGTAGTGTTTCAGAAGCTCCTGCAAATTCCAGCTATTACCTCCTTTAAAATTAAGAAAGAAAATTAGCAAACTGCTAAAGGAAGGCAAAAGTCACAAAGCTGTTTTTCAGCATTAGTCTTCCTCCTGAAGAGTTCCCTTCTCTTTGCCTTTTGTAGGAGAAAGGAAGACCAGATGATTCTTTCTCTTGCTTTGTTTATGGGTTTCAATTTGAAGATTGTTTAAAGTCTGATATTTCCAGGTTTTTCCCTGAGCAAAACCCTCTTCTACACGGCACTGTAGCAATGTGTATTGATGCTTTTAGCACATTGAAATATCACAAAGACAAACCAGTTTAACTAAAGACAGGACAAGTTGCTTTTGAGAGAGAAATTGCTAATGCAAGATGTGCTTTTCAGTCTAGGTGATCTTATGAATTTTGGCAGTTATTTCTTCTTCTTTCTATTTTTTTTCCTCTCCCAGAGTTAGGAATTGGAGACCTTATTCCAGTGGATGTTAATCATCTAAATATTTGTAAGCCAAAGAAGAAGGATGCTTTCCTGTACCAGCATACATTGAAGTTCATTCAGGATGTCTTAGCCCAAGAATTTGGAGACTGAATTTTTGCCATCCTTGGCTGCTTGTTTCCTCCATTTGGTGTAACACAGTAAGTTCTCCTAACATTTGTTAGAGTATCTGCAGAACTGCAAAGATGCTGCATCAATGGTATCTGCTGCTAAAATAATTTCCAGTACAACTCCAACTTAATTCTAAAACACATTCAAAACAAATACAAACTGAAGTGTTATAATCTTGGCAAAAAGAAAATGTGTGTTGTGTTACAGTGACCATCATCTGTCAACAAAATGTGTGTAAATTCTCTGGCGACTTGGCTGGGAGCTGATGTGGAATCAGAGAATCATCGCTTAGTCTACAGATATCCCCAGATATCTGTATCCAGATATCCCCCTCTGGAGCAACAGAGCTAGGCTATGGAGAGTGCAGAAAAACCACTTGCTCTGTAGGTGGTCTTCTTAAGGTAAATGTGCATCTGGGACTAAAGTCTGGTAGACAGGATCAGAAGCAATTAATTGAAGAGGTTGATTGTTGTGTCAAGGGGGAGAAGAAACATGTGGCTGCCTCAAAGCTTTGGTTTATTGTATTTGTTTAGTTTATTGTCTATGTTAGGCAGTCTGACTGGAGCCTGAAGAAATTTATCCAAGTGAGTGACAACAGCATTTTAGTCTAGTGGCCCAATTACAGGAGTTTCTGTAATTTGCCTTTTCATGTAATAGCCCACCCAGATTTGTCAGGAAAGACAGCATCTGTTGCCTGTGTGAGGAAGAGATAGCTTGGTAGGTTGTCCTTGCATAGACAACTGTAGTTGTTTTAATCTGTTTGTATAGATGAAAACAAAACAAAGGAATTGTTTGCCTGCTTGTACATGTTTCTCCTAACCTTAGCAACTTGTGAGATTGCTTTCTTTGGGACACTATGTGCCTGGTCAGACTCAGAGCAGTTCGGTGCTTGTTCCCATGGAAGACACAGAAGAGAGGCTTAGCTCTTTCGCTTTACTCTTGGGTCATAGCAAGAAGATGGTACATTCAAATCTCTGGCTCATGTTACTCATTTAGAAACTCTTTCTTCAGCTCCTTTAAAGAAGAGCATTGAAAATGCTCGAACAGAGTAAGAAACATAGGCCTGGATAAAAAAGCTGATGTTTGGAGTTTGGAGCTCAGATAGAGAAAAAGTAAAGCAGGAAGAAATTCAGGTGATCATAAAGTCCCACTGGAAATGCAGAAGATCCCAGATGTTTTGGTTTCTTGAAGCTGAAGTGTGTTTATTGTTGTAGATAGAGAAAAAGAGCAGTGTTTTCTTATTTGAGTTCGTGTTTACGTTAAGGATACTTTAACGGTACTGGTGAGTAGTATTTATAGAAAAAACAATAACACAAAAACCCTGTGCTTAGCCACTTTTTTTAAGTCATAATTAGTTTGCAGCATAGTTAAAAGCAGCCTAGTCTAATTGTGGTCTTTTGCCTTCCTTTCTTTCTATCTCCAACCTGCTCTGAAAACAAACATAGGTTATGATTAGGCTATACTGCCCTGGCTGACTATTTGTTAAATAAGGCCTGTATTGATGACAGGCTTAGTATGTCTTTTAGCATCACTTGTGTGAGAGGGCTCTAATACCGATGGCCTTAGAATTATGGCTATGAAAGCTACGAAAGAGGTGGGATGCACCTTGCAGTTCTGCCTGGGCTTGGTGCAGGCAGCATTGGCCATCACTGTCCTGCCAGGTCCTGAGGCCACCTCAGCTGTTCCCACTTTAGAGCACTCTAGCCTGAAGGACACTACATCTTAAAATGCACTCTGAAAGTTCAGCCTTGACCTGCTGGAGTTGTGTAGCAGTACAGAAAACACACAGCACTGCACTGGCAAAAAGAACTTTTTTTCCCCCTAACCAAGATGTAGATAACACTGCATGGCAGTATTTCAGATAAAACATGTAACAGAACTGTTGTAACTTCTGAAGAGTTTATCCTTTTTACACTGTGGTTTAAACTTCAGAGTGTAAATATATTAGAACACTTTGTATTCACAAAGTAGAAGTATGTGGAATTCATTGAGAATAAATAAGACTTCCAGTTGGCTTTCCTGCTAACCGAATGAGTGTTTAGTGTGACAAATCTCATATTGATTTTAACAGACTTCTTTGGCTTACAGGGATTCAGATCAATGACATTGCACATTAATCTCAGTAAATGCATCTCTCTTTTGTTACTCTTAACTGGAACTCTTGACACAACTTTCTTGTTTTTGTAACTATTATGTATATATGTGTAACTTTTAAAACTAATATTGCAGGGGGGGCTTGTTTGGGTTGGGTTTTTTTGAAATATAGTAATGACGTGTTTTTAAAAATGTACTAGATATGCCAAAAGTTTATTAAAGTTGAATAGTCTGCCAAATTAATGCTCTGGATCGTGTTCACTTTTGTTAAAGACCTGCATTATTTTTTAGTGGTTGTCTCACACTGAAAGAATGCAATGTTTACCCTTTATCTTCTGTAAGAGGCATAGTAGTGGGAGCACAGTCATGGATGTTTTGCCACACTAAATGATTTTTTGGTTGTTCTTTTAGAGTTTGCAAAAGTGCCTCCCAAACCATGTACACAAAGTGGTTTGAGGGCCAGAGGGCGTGTTGCATTGCATTTGTGTCTGCTTCTCATTAGAAACATGCTTTTGTGCTTCCCTGGTGTCACATGAACTCAGAATAGTGCCTCTGTGTATATTCTTAGGTCTCAAACTATGCTCTTAATCCCATCTAGCTGGGAACCCAAGCTGCAGATGTGGCTAGCAGGTATGTGTGAATTGTCTGAGAAGATGATATTTTGTCTGCTTTGTGGCATCCAAGACTAAAATAGTAAGACAGGAAGCACGGGCTAGTAGGAATTTGACAATCCTTGTGCACTTGGTCCAGCACTCTTGTATAACTGCATTGGTATTTCTAGCAGCAACAGTCATCAGGTTTTTTATTGCTGTGATTACAGTAATACAAACTGCCTTACACTGTGGCTTGTGCTCCATGATGCCAGGCAAAGCAGCTAGCTAGAAAGGAGAAATTTTCCATCTAGTGAAAATGTCAATTCTGGACAAAAAAGGAAAAAGCAAAAATGTTGTTTTGTCAGAGTGGGAATTCTAAACAATATTTTGATTTTGATTCTCTTTCTGTTTATTTCAGTGATAACCTACCTAAAATGCTAAGTGGGGCAGTTGCTGTACCAAGGAGAACCACCTACCCACCCCAAACACAAAAGCAGCTGAACAACCAGGCTGCGTATAGCAACTTGAAGTAGCTGCACTACAGGGTCCTGGGCAAGCTCACATGGTGTTAGGCTCTCACATTAAGTAAGCACAGAGATGCTTATGTCCTTGCATCTGGCAAACCATTCACACCTGGCTTCACAGCCAGTGTCAACAATTTTAAGCTTTCCAAGTGCTGGGTTCACAACATCAAAAATGTCATGGGGTAGCCACTCCCTACCACCCCTTATATGGCCCTCAAGACTGGGAGCTATCACTGGGAATGTGGCTTCCACTGATAATGTTCCAGTGAGAATGTGCAGCAGAGCTGAAGACAGAGCTGTGCTCTGGGTTCCCTAGTTGTGGCCATCAGGTAAGGATGGTTCATGTTACTTGGCCTCTTTTCACTTTGTGGTGGGGCAGTCTGAGTTTTCTGTAGTGGTTTCCCAAAAGCTGAGAAGTCTGGTGCTGCCTTGCTTCTCCTGACCATTAAAACTAGAACCCAGGTCACAAGCACCTGCCTCTAAAAAAACACTTAGCTGGAGCGTTGGGAACCAGTGTGGAAGATAACATATTGAGACAGGAGAGTCTTCATTCTTTGCTGTAACCTTTTCAGGTGGACTGTCTGTTCCTTTCCCTTTATGTGCTGTGATTGAACAGTAGATGCTGTCACTGATAGCATAAAGCAGCTAGCTGCAGGGATTCATACTTTAGTGGGCAGCTTGCCACATACAGACAGAAGATGTAATGCTAAGGGTTGCATACTTCTCTTATTCAAGGAGAGGAATAAAGCAGATTATATTGGAGTTCTGTAAATCCACTTTAATTGGCTTTCCTGCTAACACTTCCATTAACATGTAAATTAGCTGTCCTAGAGCTGTTAATTATCCTTGCAGAAAATGTTGGATACAGTCATATAATGTAGGCTTTCTTTTTTACTGCTCTTTATGTTTTATACGGAAATGTGCCCATAAATATTCACTGCATTTTTTATTATTATTAAGAGGAGGATGAAAAGGCTAAGGCTCTGTGTCATCTTGTAGGGATACAACTGTCTTGCTTCAGCATTATTCACCAGCCTGCTTCTCTGTTAAACTGACACTCACGTAGGAAGCTGGGCCCTGGGTTTTACTGATTTGACCTTTGAACATTGTGGACATTTTTTTTAGAACACCTGAAGGATGGCAGGTGCTCAGACAAAGGCAGCATCCTCTCTGACAGGATGTCATGTGTTCACAATTTGGTACTGGCTGTGAAACAGGTAGGCATTACAAGGAAGAAAGTGGCTGTATTCCCCATTTCCAACAAGCTGAGAATAATCTATTTGATTTTCCTATTGAGGAAAAAAAAACCAAACAACCCTACATTTTTTTTTAAATACACCTTTTCTGCAAAAAAAATCAGAAAATGAGGGTTTTTTTCAGCTTCACCAACTGCTTAGAAATGCTCTCCTTCCTTTAATAATGATGTCTTAATGCTTCTCATGACAAGTCACAATCTGTTTCATTTTTGACTGCTTATAGCAAATGGCATCTACAGTGTTTGATTTTGCTGCACAGGCAAGGCAAAAGCCTGTGCAGCTACAGCAGGTAACAGACACATTTAGCACCATGGATTATCTTTGGTGCCAAAATCTTGGGCTTCTGAGAAGCAGGACTGCTGGCTTGCTAATAAATGCAACATTACTTCATTAGGATGATGTCTGCTTTGAGCTGAGCCAGCCCACCATGGCAAGTGACCTGTTGCCCCCGCCCCCGCAGCACTGGCCCTACAGGCTCTGGTGCAATACTGGGTAAATACAAGGGAGAAGCAAAGCAGGCATGCAGGAGTTTCTACAGTGGTTATCAGGGAAGTGCCTCCCTTCTCTGGGCTGTCATATTCTGAAACATTGAGTATGAGCATCTTTTCAACCTTTTGTTTGCAAGAGCCTGCATAGAACAGATAATTGTGCAGTGTACCTGCCTCCTGCACTCCCTAAGTGTGGAGGCCATGCACCTGAGCAACAGCTTTATTTGCAGGGGTGCACACACTGCTTATGTTTTTCTTCAGTCTCAAATGCAGTTCCCCATGTCTAGTTCCATTTCTTAGCCTTCCCAGTTCATGCTCAGTGATCATGTGTTGCTTGGCCTGCTACTGCACCACAGCTTTACCACAGCTGCTGAGGTGAATGGGAAGCAGCTCCTTCCCTGGTACAAAGTTAACAGCCTGCATAGCTGATGATCAGCAGAAATAAACAATGGGAGCAGTAGTTCTGCACACTTCCCCCCCCCTTATCAGCCTACCAGTTTGGTGTCCAAGCTGAGCTTTGCTGGGAGTGGGCAACCTCATTATCAAGCAACTGTTCTTCTCCACAGGAGGGTTCCGCTGTCCCCAGTCACGTGCTTGTGGCTGAGCTTCAGGACACAACAGCCTGCATGGCCCTCACAGACCAGCTCTTCCCTCATCTGCACTGTGGAAATAACAAGATCAACAGGGCCTTTTCTTACAAAGAAGCAGCATGAGAACAGGGACACAACTACCGAAGCATGAAGCTTTAGCATAGGACATCACTATGCTACCGACTTACGCCATCAGCAGGTCTCAGATATTCACCGTGTTTCCACATTGTTTGCATAGATCATGCACAGGCCAGACTGTAGGGTCTCTTCCAAAAGGGACTCTCATTGTCCACATGCCATTTCTTTGTAAAGTATGTTGCTTGGAGTTGGCTTGGTGTGAACAAAAGAACAGGGTAAGTTTTGGAAAGGTGGTAGAAAACAAACTGGAGATGCCTTTGATCTCCTTTTAGGTCAGACCCATTAATAGCACAGACCTTAAAAGAGAATTTATGGTTCACTGGCCTGGCCTGGCGTAAGAACAGGCATTTCGTGCTGAGCCCTGGGACCACCTCTCCTGGGTCTGCCTCATAGTACACACCTTTGATTTTACCTTGTTGAGCTCATTCCTGTGTTGAAAGTAAGTACTAGAGCCTGCCAACACTGCAGCTAGTTAAGATTTACAGAAAGATACTGTCTAAGCCTTGCTTCCAGAGCAGTAAGTAGCAGAACAATGCCAAGGTCACTGGTATAGTTATACTGGTATATTGTATTCCCCTTTTGGATGTTTGTTCCAGAATAACTGCAGCAGTCTAACTGTTCAAGGTATGGGTGCTTTATTTCAAGTGACAGAAATTGGTTAATATATAAATTTCACAGGAAAATGTTTTAACATCTTTTTTCCATACATCATTACATGTTCTTACATATGATTTGTACCTAAAATGAAATATAACATCTTAAGATGGATTAATAAAAAGAAATAACTTAAAGAACCTTTCAAACAAGCCATAGATAATGTTAGGTTGTATATATCCTATACACTTCCCTCCAGGGGCAGTATCTTTATTTTTAAACATAAAAATGAAATGTAGCATGGACAGATGATCTGTTTCCTTAAATAAAAATCTCTGTGCAAAAGATTTATTTTTATTTTGCATCATAATTATGATTTCTATAGGTTCTCTAAGGGGACAAAATTTTACAATTCTAAATTGGTGTTTGTCTTCATCAGGGTATTTTTGTTTTGCTCTAAGGCAAGCAGTTTGTTGAACCCCTCTGACAGTGCACTACTGTCCTCATCATCACTAAATGTAACCCAGTGACTGAAATCTTTCAAGCTGGGGAGTTTTGAATTTTCTGGAGTGTGTGCTGGAGAAGTAGCTGATGCTGCCTGTATGGAAGGAGGGCAGGAAGAATCCATGTCCAGGTCCAAAAGATTAGTGTTCTCTAGAAGGCAGCTGGTATCTGAGAGCTGTGGATGCTGGCCTTCTGGTGCAGGAGGGCCCTGAAGGTTGGCCATCAGTTCTGCTGGTGCCAGCTGCTTCATGGTGCTGTTTGCTGGGCTGGCAGAGGATGTAGGAGCTGAGAGAGCTGCCTGCTCAGAGACACTAGCATCCTGAGTCTGGGGGCAGAAGCCAGGATTGTTGTTGTTGGAGTTGAACATTAACCCACTGAAAAGTGGGTTGTCACTGCTCTGGAGAACTTGCAGATGAAGAGCTGCAGGAGCTGACTTCTTTCTTCGGGGCGGCACCTTTGGGGCAAAGGAGGCGTTCTGGGGAGGCAGTGCCATGGCCTCAGCCATGCTTGCTGAGGGGGGCTGCCTGCTCTCCTGAGGTTTCCCAGGCTGTGGTGTTCTGGGTTTAGGGACTGGAGTAATCCTGGTCGGATTAAGAATAGCTCCAGCTTCTAGACAGGGTTCTGGCAAGCTGAAAGGAGACTGTGCTGCCTGATGGTCAAATTGCTCTTCTGTAGGCACAGCCTGAGGGATAAAAGGAACAAGAAAGCTGAGAACAAAAATGGTACTTTAAACTGAGTCACTTCTAGTGAGAAGTCTTATTGGTGGCATTACTGAGAAAAGCTGACAGTTCTGGAAGGAAAAATAAAGCAGTAAAAGAAGAGGCTTGGCAGCTCGGGTTTACACTGTACCTGCTTGGTTCTGTTCTCATGCCTCATGCCTTGGACAAATGTCCATCTACAAAGTGCTATTTGAGGACAAGGACCCTACATTAGAAATATATCTCCTTCTGACCATCTCTTTTTCATATTAGGATTTTGATCCATGCCAGACAAACACGGTTCTGGAGAGTTATTTATTTCTTACATTGCTCTGCTGACTATTATTATTTAAGCAAGATTGCATAGGCGGGGCTAAATGAATGGGGCCCTTAGCAGGTGCCTTTGGGTGTGTTCTGAGATACATCAGCATGATTAGCTTAGTTAACCCAGGAAATGCATTAAGGGCTTTATTGTGTCTCCCTGATGCTAGGAACTGAAGCTAAAAGTAAACTCTCTAAATACAATCTAGCATATGTTCACCATTTAAAGATACATAAATAACTGAAACTCAGCTCAGTCCAAGAGGGCAGGGGTGGCTTCAGATTTCTCACACTCAGTGTGATGGAATAAAAGCATTTTAATTCTGTATTACTCTCCCATAGTATGAAAAGATAATACTCAGGGTTTTTAATGCAGTCAAATATCCAGACAATATTTCATCATGGACATATCCCCTACCACTTCTGTCTACATGTTGTTGATAAGTTGCCTATACTTGGTTGCAATGCTTTTTTAACCATAGAGGTGGATTGGGTAGAGGTTTTCAAGTCCACAACTCCCATCTGAATTCACTCAGATGGAGGAAGGAGTGGACGGAGTCAAGCTGAAACAGATATATTCCTGCAGGAGATTTCATATAAGTAACACCAAAACAACAGTCCCTCTCAGCACCTTTCAGGAGTGCCCTGGGAATGGCAACAACATAAAACAAACAGACCATTCCTTGTCATGGAATGTTTAAGGAAAGGGCATGCACCGTGCTGTCGGGTTTTTCCTTTTTCAAATTTGCTAAGTAGAGACAGCACAAAGTCCATGAAAGAGGAACGGTTAAAGCCTTTAAAAAGGAAGGTAAGGCAGGAGTCCTAACAACTCAGAACAGAGCTTCCTAGCAGAAGGTCTATCAAAGGGAGAATATAAAAGGTTCTGTTTGTCTTTTTCTTGTACTTGAATTGCTTTCACCATTAAATACTCTTTTTAGCAGCTTAGGAGGTGAGAAACTATTACCTCCATTGCAGAGATCTGACAGAGAGACAGTTTAAACATTCAACAACTAAGGGTTTGTATTTTTAAGAACCTGAACTCTTGAGTAAAATCCAGAAGCCAGAGTGAAAGGCTGAATCTCATTATAACGTGTGTGAGAAAAGCTCAGTGTCTCTGAGCAGGACACGGAACAGCATCCTGATCAAGAAGCTGCCTCAGCAGACCACTTACGATGTGGTCAAAAGTAACTGCAGTGATAAAGAAGGGATAAATCTTAAATCCTGACAAGGTTTAGACAAACCAGAAGAAAAGCAACAAAATCTAAGAGAATGGACTGACAAATAGAAAAGCTGAATACAGCTGAGAATGGAAATCAAAGCTTTTTCTTTTCTGATTGCCTAGAATATTTTTTATGCCTTGATGGCTACAATACACAGAATCATTTCAGTGCCTGCTAAGAACTTGAAATGACAGGACTTCACACAAACTGCTGAACAGCCCACCCACCCCTCTTGCCACCATTCACCTTGTGTAATGGAGGCTGGATGCATTTTGCTGTGACTATCTTACCTTTTCCACCTTGACTCCGGTCCTTCGCAGAGGTGCTGGCTTCTTTGCAGCTGGAACTTTAGGTGGTGGGCGATGGGGCACGAGCACTGGTCCTGCCTGGGACCCTGGAAATGATACTGACTTTGTGGTGCTGGGAAGAGGCTCAGGTTTGGTGAACATTTGGTTTCTAGTTTGAGCAGGCTTTAGTGCATCTTCCTGCAGTCCTGAAAAGCAAAAGCAATTAGTCTCTTGCCTTGATGAGAATGTAGCTTCAGGATAACTTCTCTCACAAGCATGTTTCCCAAAATGTGCCTAAAGGGAACATGCTCAGGCCAGGAAGCTAGGTTTTAGAAAGAAACACAGACCTTGGCAGTGCTGGGTTAATGCTTGGACTTGATGATCTTAAAGGTCTTTTCCAACTGAAACAGTTCTATGATTCTTTGCACTCCTGTCATATTTGGAAGAGACAGCTAGGGAAAAACTCCCCTGTCTGAAATAATTTCATGGCAAAACAGCAGTGCTGTGCCACCATTTGGCTAAGTGGATATAACACTGGCTAGTTCAGGAGTACCAGACTCAAGTCCTGAGTCTCTTTTTGTCCTCATTTCCTTATCTGGATAATCAAAATAACAATACTGAGCACGTCTTGAAGAATACTTTGGAAAGAGCTGTAAATGCCAACTGGTGGTACAGCATGAGGGACTGAAAGTGATGCTGACCAGATTAGTTCTCTTACACTGAGTGAAATGCTTAACGTGCATTTCAGAATTAATGAGGAGTAAATCTGGTTTCAAAAACAAATGTACAGCACTCTCTGAGGAACAAACACCAAGATGCCTTTATAACATTTCTAACGAAAATGGATTATTCTGGACTGCTTTTGCTCTATTTACAAATGAAAAGGGATGTTTTTCTCCTAAACTGAGAGCCTTGCAAACTCGGGTACCTATTTCAGAGTCCTTCTGCATTCTTTCTCATTGAGCATCAGCAGAAAAGCTACTTGCAGCCCTGGAGGTTACATTCTCACTACCGAAGTTTCAATACCTGAGCTGCTTTCCTGCTCCAACTTGCCCTTGCAAGCAGCTCATTCCTCCAGGGATTCGACTGAGAGCCTAAACACAGAGTAGCCTTTTATCTCAGCTATTTAAGCTAAAATGGTGCAAACTTTTATCTAGGTTACAACTCTACTTGCTGTCCAAATGTGAACAGAATCCAGGTTATTTCTCCCACAGCTGTATTTGCTCTCTAGTTCTGCTTGAAGTAGTGAGCATTTGCTAAACAGGGCAGCAAATATCCTTTATGCAACTCTGAGCTAACACAGGCACCACCAGTTTAGTAAGAGCTCATCTTTATCTTTTAATTTTTCAGGCTAAACCCAGGCATAAATAACCCAAGGTGCTCCTAGGAACAGGTTCTACACCAAAATATACAACTTGAGGCATCTTGG